>NC_083283.1:23519508-23861003 GCF_963506605.1 Zootoca vivipara
AATAGGCCACGTGCATTCCTTGTCTGCTCTGGAAAAGATCTATCTTTCCCCTCCTTTTCTTTTTTTAATTACACTGGTATCTTCTCATCCATGTCAGCAATTACATAGGATACCACAGTCCAAAGAGCAGCACAGAGATTCATCTGGATAGGATCCTGAACTGTCATTGTGTCCCCTTGGGAATGATGAAACCAAAAGTATCTAGTGAGATCATCACGCAAGCTGGCAGCTGTGAAGGGGAAAAAAGTCACTTTGTTATTATGAGAATTTTATCATTTTGACATTTTCTTGTACCTTGGCCTTGACTGAATCCAGGTGAGCTACTAACAAACAATGTATGGTGCATGAAACCACTTTTAAGCCAAAGTGATCTGGGTTTTTCATGACTTTCCTATTAAATACACTTCCCATAGTTTTCTCAAACTTGTAGGAGTAAATGGGACAGCAAAAAGGAAGGCTTCTGTTTTTCAGTTATCTGTAGCACAAATGAAACATTGTACAATGAGCATTAGATTGCAAAAAAAAAACCCCACTGAATTTCTATCCTTTTGATTGCATTTCTCACGAAATCAGTAAAAGCTTGACACTTAACATTCTGCTTCTTACAGAATGCCTACTTACATTCTAATCAGTGAGGTGGTTCTTTGGCAAAGAAGGTGGTCTGGTTCTGCTTTTGTTTCATATATGTATATTCAAATTAATGGCTCAGATACTAAGACAAATTTAGGAAATTTTCTTAATTCCCCGTGTAGCCACCTGTGGCCCCTGAAAAGCCTGTCTAGAGTCTCTGGGACCCTCCTGAAGAATGTGGAGTACAGTACAGGGGACCAACGTAGGAGGGGCAATTTGTTCTCCTAACACTAACCTCCTGTTTTGAATTGTTTTACTTGCTGCCATTGTGCATGCTTGTGCATGCTTGTGCATGCATGCATTTGTATGAGAGAGATAGTATGTGCCTGCATGCCGTGTATGTGCTGTATGTGTGCATTTTTTGCATTGTACATGCGGTGAGTGTATCTACGTGGTGTGCACGAGGGAAGTATGCGTGCACATAGCTGACCACATCCACTACTGGAACGTGGTCTTGATAAGGGTGGCCACCATTGTTGCCATCGGGCTGCAAAAAGGTTAACCAGCCCTGCCTGAAAGCTTTAAATTCCCCAGTATTATATTCTCCATCCATTCATCAGTCTGAGAATAGGAATTAATGAATGATAATGAGAGAATTCTGCCGTCGTTCCTTGCCTATGGAGGCCACAAGAAGGCCACCTGGCATCAGTGTTTTCTTGTCCCAATGCCAGGCATTTTTTTTGTTTTTGTTTTGTTTTCCTAGGCCTCTGGGCAGCACTGATGATTGGATGTTTTAACTCTTATTTTGTTTTCCATTATGTCTATCTTCCTATATACATAAAACTAAGACTGTAATCACCCTTTGTAGTGCAGCGACCACCCCAGCTGCAACGTGACAAAGCGTGTCCTCCCTCAAAGAGGGACTGACCTGGAGACTGACCTGGTTGTGGGTGGGTTTATTGGTCAGCCACAACACCCGATTGGTAGGTCCCTCGTTGCTGGGTGTAATCTGGCCAATGGGGTGCAGTTTAAATGGGCTGAGGGACCTAGATATACCCATGCACGTGACCCAGAGCTTCCTCTTTCAGCTTGTGCATCGGAACACCTGTTCACCTCTCCCTATATTTAGGGCATTTTGCGATTGACCTTGCTATGCCGTCGTGTGTTGTCTGTTGTTGGGAAAGGGCCACGGCAGGAATTTTCCTCACTTGGCTGTTTGGCTGTTGCCATTTGGGTTTCGCCTGTCGCATGGCAAATCGTCACAACTTGTAAGGTTGCGGATAGGTTCTGGTTCAGATGATAGGGATGGGGGAATGGTTTCACCACCCCCATGTGAAGGGTATTCCGTTAAAGGAATCCAGGGACTCAACTTGGTTTGGTCAACCCCCAAGAGGGGGTTGTGCCTGTGCCTGAGTCCAGGGGATCATCTGGGGAGTGAACAGAGTCTGTTCCCGGGCTTTTCACCTACCTCAGGTGTTCCCCCTTGGCTGACCTATGATGGAGATCTGGGTCAGTGCTACCTGAAACCACTCGCTTTCTGTAATCAATAAAGTTGTGTCCTAAATTCTGCCAAAAACCAAAGCTAAAATTTTAGTCAAATGTGTTTTTATTTAGCGGGGAGGTCTCTGGGTCTGAACACACAAATGGCAGGCAATCGGAGAAGCGAGGGAACAGCTGTAGGGTGGGGGAAGGGTGGTTGGCAAAGGAGTGGATAGGGGTGGCAAGCAGTGCAGGCATTGGGGGGCAGCCCCTAGTGTATACATATCTACTGCATCACTGTATTTTATTCTTACAAATTGCTTTGGGGCATTCTGTTGTGGGGAGCCATTCGTAAATCCAATGAACTAAACCAGGCGTAGGCAACCTTGGCTCTCCAGGTGTTTTGGAACTACAACTCCCATGATCCCTAGCTAACAGGCCCAGTGGTCAGGGATCATGGGAGTTGTAGTTCCAAAACATCTGGAGAGCCAAGGTTGCCTATGCCTGAACTAAACTAACTATTCCAATTGACTGCACATGGAAGCGAAGAGGAGCCCAACGATTATGGGATACAGCCATATTTTGTTGCCCAGCACATTTCTGATTAATGAACTTGCATCTCCTGTTTGCATCTGTGCAGGGAGATTTTCTCCCACATGTTGGCAACATACAATCCATGGGCTTAATTGGACTCTGTTGAGCTGCAGTGCAGAGGCCCAGGGTATCAACACTGAAACCAGCTACAGAGTTTTCTGAACGTTTCTGATGATTACATGGGTTTCCTTCCAAAATAAAGCTTCAAATCAATCATACAGGTTCTCCTGAAATCATTGCTTAAAGTGCTATTCCACACATACATGTTCAGTCAAGCAGTTGCAGAAAATCTTTTTAAAGCCCATATTTTATAAAAAAAAAACAAAAACCCATGGCACAGCTTAATTGCACAAACAAACTGCGGGCCAGGTGTTCTCCTCATAAGAATAATTATGTTTTTGTATAAAATAACATTTAAACTTTAATTAATTTAAAGAATGCGCTCAACTTTTTTTTCTTGTAATGGATCACTCCATTAAAAGCTTATGTGCTGTAATAGGTTAACAGATTTGAACTATACCCTGAAAAAAATTAAGAAGTGGGTTGTAAAACACTGTGGGTGGTCTTGGGTCTGCTTGGGTACAGAATATTCCTCCATGGGCAGCTACACTCTCCCCAAAGCCGCTCTCCCCCCTTGGATATGGCTTTTTCCAGAGTCATACCCCATGAGGTACAAGGGGCTGCCACCAGATCACTCCTCACTTCATGCATAGAAGCACTGTCTGTTCTGTGATGGATTTGGTCCAAAGTACTTAAATTTTCTTCCCTAAACATTTGGGCAACAGATACACAGTCTAGCCTGATGCTAGAGCTAGCGACTCACGATCGTCCCACTGAAGTAAATGAAATCATTTCCATGGATGTGGTTTTCATACTGTAAATTACTCTCCCTGTCTCTCTCACAATTATGACTAAAATTGAGTATATGGCTCATATACCAACATACATTCTTGTGATGGGGCTTTATTGTGTTGCTGGTCAAAATACTTCCATCTATGGAAAATAAACGTTTCAATTCATGGAACCCAAAAGAGGCAGGGGAACGCATTCATTCCTTGCTGTAAGTAAACAGAACAGTTCGTAATTTGCTTCTACCCAAGAAATACTTGGCATGTCTCACGGATGACATTGTGGTCAGGACCAAAGGTTGCATAAGCTCCCCACAGCCTTATGGGAGCTTAAAGGTTCCATAGCTTAAGCGCATCTGCAAGACTGGGAAATTACACATTTATCAGCTTCAAAGGAGGAGGAAATGCCAGGGAGGGAATAAGAGAGGCTCTTTTTAAAGTGCCTCTTTAATCAGAAGATGAGTTTCAAACAGATGGAAAGCAGTCAGAGTCATCTTGAAGTGCAAACATGAGAATGAAACAGGGTCAAGCCTCATACTTTATAACAATAATATGTGTTGTTTATTAAGCATTTGTAGCATCTAGGTGCTGGGGAAACATAGGAACATCAAAATACAGGAACAACCTGTTCCAAACAACCTGTTTATTGAGCATTTGTCCTGATTTGTTTGCAGGGAGATCAGACTATGTTGGCTATTTAACGAGCATCTGTCCTGATTTGCTTGGAAGAAGCTAGATGATGTGCATCAAGGCAAGTGTTATTCCACACTTTCTACTGTGTTTTTCCATTGCGTTGCTTATTGCAAAAAGTCTGGTACTTTGAGGAAGCGGGGCTTGTTATGCAAGAACTCCAAACGAAGTCTAATTGTACAAACTCATTTTGCCAGGATGTGCTTGCATACTCGACAATAGTGGTAACAGACTGGAAGCGCTCTCAGACTCCTGGTCTCTCTAGCTCAGGAAAGTCTACTACGTTGACTGACAGAAGCTCTCCAGGAAGCTCATGCTGGAAGATTCAGGAGGGATAAAAGCAAGCAGTTCTTTGCACGGGACTTTAACTAGGGAACTCACTCCCGCAGGAGGCAGGGATGGACACCAACTTGGGTGGCTTGAGAAGAAGATTGGACAAAATTCTGGAAGATAAGGCTGTCAACGGCTGCTCTGCCCTTATGGTTGGACGGAGCAATGTTTCTGAAGAGCCATTGCTGGAAGCCAGAGGAGAGGAGAGGGCTCTTGTGCTCAGGTCCTGCTTGTCTGTTTCCTATAGGCATCTGGTTGGCCTCTGTGAGAACAGGATACTGAGCTAGAGGGGCCACTGGCCTGATCCAGCAGGCTCTTATATCCAGTACCTAGTATAGCCTTCACAAGAATTGTTTTGGAGTACAGAAACAAAGCAGGCTTCTGGTGGAAGGGATGGAGTGCTCGGGTTTCTGCTGCATGGGAAGGAGGGGGGAAGACTCCCCTTTCTGTCCAGTGCAGAAATCATGCAGGCTTCCAGTGGAGACATTATTGTTAAAAACCCAGAATCCCCTATTCCTTCTCTAGCAGCCCACTGTATTCTGAAACTGGACAGAACAGGAGCTGGAGCTCCCTCCTGTGCAGCCAGCACAGAAACCAGAAAGACTGGCAGTAGAGGAAATGAGGGCTTCACCCACTCACCATCAGCTTGCTGTGTTCCTAGCATAGCCAAACTTCCTGCCCATCAAGCTGGTGGTGAAGGGACTGAGTGGATCTGTGCCTTTGCAGCCCACCCATTCCCATGTTGGAGATTACATTATAAGTACTTTGTAGACACAGGGCAGTCTCGAGCAGGTCGGGCGCCCTGGTGCTGAGGTGCGGAGATCGCTCCGGTGCCCCCCTCCGCAGCGCGCAGTATGGCTTCCATGCGGCTTTGCCGTGCAGCACCCCGCCTGCTGGCCCGGTGCCCTGGCGCCCCAAGCCACCGGAACTATACCTAGAGCCGGCCCTGTGTAGACATTGAAAAGAGAAGACAGTCCCTGCTCCCAGGCTCACAACTGAATAGACACAAGGAAAAATGATTGGGGAGGGTAGAGGAAAGCAAACATTGACGCTGCTGCTCTCAATATAGTCAATGGATGGTGTTAGGCTGCCCTGATATTCACGGTCGTAGGCAAGGGAACAACTTTCCAGAGGCCCTTTTCCCACCACTGATGGCAGAGGCCAGAGTGTGCCCACTAGGTTTGTGAAGATGGAGGAGAGTGCTCTTTCTTTTTTTTAGTTACAAAGCAAGGTATACAATACGCCTCCTCCACTTTAAAGGGAACAGTCATTGACAACTGTACTCTAAAGGATATATTTAGGAGCCCTTTTTAAAGTGCAAAAGAACTGGCTTGCCCTTTCCCATCATTGTTTTGTACTTACATTTTAAGGCAGCACTACAAACACAGGATTAGTAGGCTAGGCATGGAATCACACACACACACACACACACACACACACACACACACACACACACACACACACCCCTAGAGAGGAGAGATACAGAGCATCCATTAATAAATCAAAGCTTCATCATCTCAATGAAGCAAAGGGCATCTGCAATGAAGAGCAAGTTTTAAGTATACCAAACAAGTGCATACTGGATCTCCAGGGAAGTGCATATTCATATCCTTCTAGGATAGCTGTGTTGGTTAGTGTGTTGTGCTGATAATGCCAAGGTTGCAGGTTCGATCCCCTTATGGGACAACTGCATATTCCTGCAATGCAGAGGGTTGGATTAGATGATCCTCAGGGTCCCTTCCAACTCTACAATTCTCCAATTTCATGATTCTATGGCATGCCAAGTATCTGTTTTTATTTTCACTTATCAGAATTTTGTGAGGCAGTTCTCTAACCAAATACCGTAACGTTCTCATATTGTTTCGGATAAGGTGAATATGACAGATTAAACACACACTCAGTTGAATTTCTCTTGCACCCCTAATGAAGTAGTAAATTGCTTGTATTCAAAGAAAGTCATTGCTTCATGAGACCCACAGGTTGTACAGAGTATTCCCCACTTGGCTTACTCCAAACTCCTTATTCTCCATTCCATTGACAGCATTCCAGCAGGGCAGGGAGCTATAAAGTGCTTGGCATTTATCTTCGAGCACATCTAGCTAAACTACCATGCTAATTAGAGAAAGGCCAAGAATAATGAGACAAATGGACCTTTTTGTGAACCTCACCCCCACCAGTCCCTCTATCTGCTCCCTCTCTCAAATTCCTTTTAACTCTTTGCCAATAAGAGGTTCCAAGGAGTTGGGGCCACAAGATAGCAAGCAAGGAAATCATATCCCAGTCTTAGCAGCTGCCCAACTTCCACTGGCTGGAATGCCTTTCCTCTGTGCGAAGGTGTTCACACCTTGGCTAGAGATGAATTAGGAACGGTTTAAGGACTCCAACAGATGTGAAGCTGGTTGGAGAAACAAGGCATCAAATACAGTCAAACCTCGGTTCCCGAACACCTCCGTTTTGGAATGTTTCGGCTCCAAAATGCCAAAAACCCGGAAGTAACTGCTCCGGTTTCCGAACGATTTTTGGAAGGCGAATGTGCTATGCAGCTTCCGTTTTGAGTTTCCCTATTGTAGTGAGGCTTCCGCTTTCAGTTTTCAGTTGCCGAACGTTTCGGAAGTCAAACGGTCTTACGGAACGGATTATGTTTGACAACCAAGGTTTGACTGTAGTAGTATTTCATAACAAAGTACAGGATGCATATGCTTTTTGGATAACATCACATGAACAGGGAGTAAAAACTCAGCACTAGAAATGCAGTTGGTGCTCAGAAAAGAAGAGTGTGGACATATCCTAACTTAGAGTCATTAATTTCAATGGGTCTACTCTGAGTAGGACTGAATTGAACGCCACCTAATGGACTTGATTTCGGCAGATCTCCTTAGAATATGCCTTAGTTGGACAGAGACCTGGAAAAGTGGCTTATTTATTTATTTATTTATTGGAAGAGTTATGGCTCACCATCAATTATTTTTTTAAGGCCAAATGTGTGTGGAGTGTGTGTGTCATTTCAATTTTTCGCTTCAGATGCCGCAGCATCTAAAGCCAGCCCCATTCCACAGGATTAAGTGAGCCAATTGGTGCCTTTGGCGGCAGACAATACTTTGATATTTTTTGTTTCATTTTGGTTTTTTTTGTCAATTTGAGCCAAAATGATCAAGAAGTTAATGCGGTTCCAGTGGGGCAACGGTGCCATTAGCGCTGTCACTGAGCCTCTGTGCTTGAAATTACTGGGTAAAGTAAATGGTGCTTGAGTTACCCTGCTGCAGACCTTGAAATAGTTTCCGGCACAGAGTTTATAAATAACACCCGAAGTCCTGCTGTTTTTACCTCCTGAATCACTGCTCTCTGAAGCTTTAAAAAAAATCAAGGTTTGCACAAAATGGCAAAAGGGAAGCACCTCCCACAGCTGCTGTGGTGCCTAATTAAATGAGGGTCTGCTGATGGGAGGGAAAGAGAGAGGAGAGACAGAAATATAGGCTGCTCATCCAGTCATTTCCTGTTCTGTTTAATTCATCTGAGTATTAATTCGTATTGATACAGTAAACAGGGTAAATTACAGCCCAGGATTATCACAGTTACTTTTGCAGCACATTAACCTTTCACTCATCGCCGCAGAGCATTAGTGGCAGCTGGAGATGGAAACGAGGCTTGCATAAAGACGGCGCGAAATCAGGTCGGGGTTCCACTCTGCGGCACGAAAGCTGACGGGAATCGAAAATAACTTCTCCTAAAGTGCTCCCAAGTTAAACCAAAACTGATATAGCCTTTGTTTTGTGAAAACACTCTGGTGGCTTTCGTAAAACACTCCCGCCCAGCTGCTCCCAAGCATTACACAAGCAGAGTTCTACTTTTAAACATTACCAACAACCGATAACTGGCATACACAGATTGACAGGACTGTTAAATTCCACCCACGTACTCACCACCCGCAACATCCCATAATCAGTGTTTTTCAGCCTCCCCCCCTTTTTATTACAGTAGAGCCCAGAAAAAGGCTCAAATGAAAGATAACCATGTTGGCCCATAAAGGGGGGGGAACCTCTCAAATCTATAGTCGGGGTATATCTTTGTTGGGGAAGAACCAGATCTATAATACCTAAGCAATTAAGGCCCCATCTGCACTGTAGCAGGATCATAGCACTTCAAACATGTTTCCTCATTAGGAGGAGAGAAAGACTATCGAAGGCTACTGACAACTATGGCCGTGCTCTGCCTCCACAGCTGGAAGCAGCAATGCTTCTGACTACAGTGGTACCTCTTGTCGCGAATGGGATCCGTTCCGGAGGCCTGTTCGCAACATGAGAAGGCCGCATCCTGAAGCGCCGCACCTGCACACGCGTGTGACGCAATGTGGCGCTTCTGCGCATGCGCAAAGCGTGAATTAGCGCTTCTGCGCATGGTTACGGACGCGCCAAACCCAGAAGTAACCGGCTTCGGTGCGTCCGTAACCTGAAAAGACGCAACCCGCAGCGGACGTATCAGGAGGTATGACTGTATCTGTTGCTGGAAACCAAAGGGGAAGAGAATGCCCTTGTGTCTGAAACATGCTTGCTGGTTTTTCACTGGACTAGATGGGCCTTTGGACTGATCCAACAGACACTTCTTATGTTCACATGTCTGACTTTTGCTCCTGATCTATTCTCCTCTTGTGCTGTGTCTTTTAGACTGTGAGTCTGAGGACAGGGACTGTCATATTACTGATGTTTCTAAGCCACTATGCAATGGGAACCTTTTTTTCCAAATGAAGAGAGGGGGTAAAAATACTTTAAATAAAAAAATAAATGTTGCCTTCCACTCATCAGCTGGAGAGAGAGAGAAAAAACCCCAGCTAGGCTGTAAAGAATGGAATCTCCAAATATCCCTGGATTGTAAAGTGCTTATTTTTTTATTTCAGCAGGCTTCAAATAAGAAAAAAACACATTGCACTGGAAGAAGACTTTATATACAATTAAAATTCCAATTCTCCCACCGGATTAGGCTTGTTGTGTTTTCATGTTGTCACAGTATAAATCTGGAAATGCACAACTGATGCCGTCAGTTGATACACCAGTGATTGAAAGCAAAACTATATTCTTATTTTATTACTGGATTTATACTGCCATGTGCAGCACAAGAGCAAGTGAGGAAGGAGAATTCAGATTAAATAAAACTGCAACTGCCAACCAAGCACTTAATATGGCAATTTCTTTGTTTCCCATAGTAACTATCTTGTATCTCCATTAAATTGATATATGAAGAGAATTTAAGAGAATATGCAAGAGAATGTGAAGAAACACGCACCTTTTCTAAAAAGGTATTTTCTAGATTTCTAAATTACGAGAAGTAGCAATGACACCTGGACAGAAAGCAAAATGAAAGGTCCATTGATAATTAAACAAAGAAGAAAATAAATACCCCTTAAAGCAGAGTGTGTGAGCTAGATCCAACCGGTAGATAGCATTCTGAGTTCTGGCAACCCCAGTGGCCACTTTGACGGGGTTGTGGGATGCTGGCCACCTGTCAATCACCTGGCTTCAATATGACACCAGGTGATCATTTTTTTTTTCTTGGATAGCATGACAAACCACATTGCAAAAGAAAACCCAAGGCAAGTGAGTCCTGGAGTTGTGGTGGTGAATTCAAGCCTCCTGGAGGTTCTCATGTCCTGCTTTGGACAGGGGTTGGCTGAGTCCCCCGTGGAGTACTCAGTAGCGCATTCAATCCCAACAGGCTCATTCTAACTGTTAATCATCAATGGTAACAGCCTGCCTCTCTTGCCATGGCACAACCAGGAGCACACTTTAAGGCTGCCACATCTCTACATGCCCTGCCACATCTCTACATGCCCTGCACTTCACTTCGCTTGTGGCATCAGGTGTAGGGCACCTGAGCATGGTTTTTTTGGGGGGGGGGAACTGGAGGATAGCCCAGTCAGTAGAGCAGGAGACTCTTAATCTCAAGGTTGTGGGTTCAAGCCCCAATTTGTGCAAAAAGATTTGTGCATTGCAGGGGGCTGGACTAGAGCCAGGGGTCAGCAAACTTTTTCAGCCAGGGGCAGGTCCATTGTCCCTCAGACCTTGTGGGGTCTGTATTTTGAAGGGGAAAAAAATGAACGAATTCCTATACCCCACAAATAACCCAGAGATGCATTTTAAATAAAAGGACACATTCTACTCTTGTAAAAACACGCTGATTCCCAGACCGTCCTGGGGCTGGATTTAGAAGGCGATTGGGCTGGATCCAGCCCTCGGGCCTTAGTGTGCCTGCCCATGGACTAGACTACCCTCGAGAGCCCTGCCAACTCTAGAATTATATGATTATATGAGTGTATGACCTCTGCCGAGCTTAATTAGACCTGCAGGCTGCACCCCACCTTAATGGATTAGTATAAATCATGTGCAAGGTGGATGAAATACATAGAGAGGTTCAGCCCAGCCTGTACTCTGCCAATAGTGCGGAGAAGTATATTCCATGCCAAACGTGCATCTTTCTCCTGTAGCTGAGGGCCTGCCCGTACAATATGTTAATCATGCGATTAGCAATCCTGTTGTGGTTTATATGAAAATAAAATGCCAGGGATGGGTGAGAGGTGATTATCAGCGCCACAGTGTACCGGGGCGGGGGGGAGGTTTAAACTTTCCCACTTCAACAAAAGTCTTGATAAAAATCTCCCCCTCACATAAAGAGTTAGGTAACGTTTTTCTTACTGCTAATTGCAGCACGGTGTTCCCCAAGATCATGGCTGGAGGGTGGGGAGAGGCTTAAACCACCCCACTGTCAACATGCTACAGTGCTAGGGGCACCCCCCACCCCTCTCACTTGTTCTTTTATTTTTCAAAATACCGCAATCTGGTGGCTAATCACATCATTAAAGCTAGGTCCTTAGAGTGACAAATTGATCCTGCGTTACAGTGAGAGCCTCATAATATTACAGAACATCTGGATATCTAGAGCGCATCCCCCACAGGAGTCACCTGGGTCTCCTTGTAAAGAGGTACATAAAAATCCCTTTTCATGGTTTGCAAACAATTTCATTCCACCATTTCATTCCTGTACTTTGCATCTCTCCATGGTGGATGCTGTGGTTGCATCAACTGAAGTGCGACATCTTTGGTCAGCCCGCATTTTCTACTGCAACATCAAAACTGTATGCGACACAATTGCTCAATCCTGCCTATTACTACTACTGCCAATAGTGACGTTGGCAACATTCTCAAGTTTACAATGGAAACCATTTGCAATAACCTCCTCCAAAAAAATGCACAAATGCCTGGGTGTGTTTTCAGATATGGATGTGCATGAGCGTGGCAGGTCCCATTCATTTCTCCCAAGCTTGCCTCCTTCCCACTTCCAAGGCTGGGACTAGGGAATGGGGGAGAAATCGAATTCCATTCTCATTTGAGGAAGAATCTACTTAATCCACACTTTCTGAAACAGTACCCAAACCATAACACAGCCTGCCTTCAAAATTCACACTTCTCTGAATTTTGCAATGCACTTCTCCAGCCAAGTAATGCATACCGAAAGGCATATACTAGGGTAAAATGTGCATATAAATGCATACATTAGCAATAACGACGTATAAAATGCATTATACTAGGCAAAACTGCTTAGGAACATGTGTATCTTAGGCAAAATTTGTACTAACATGCTGGTGAGTTTTATGAGGGGATGGCGTGCATGAAAATTTTCCTCTGAATATCTACCGGTAAATTAGATGTTCCTTTCCTTTCACAATCAGGGTTCCGTTCCAAGAGTTACCGAACAATATCTTAAAGTTATTTTTGTATTATAAAACTTTCTCTTTCTTTCTTTTGGGTGGTGGGGGTGGGGGTAAAGCAGTGAATTCATATTTTCTTGTATTATTAATAAGTTGTGACTCTCCTTCCATATATATATATATATATATATATATATATATATATATATATATATCCCCCAAGGCAATTTGTATGTTCTGTAAAAGGAATAAAAGTTCTGCTTAGCAGAATAAAAAGCTAGGCTCCCTTTCAGGAGACTGGACCAGCCAGTTCATCAGCCCAGAAATGTCCCCACATCCATGAATGTTTGAATGCCTATGAAGTAATTAAGAAAGGCGTTTGTCGCAGGCACTGCAGTGTTTGAAGACAGCAGCACTACATGAAAACACTTCAGAATCTAATTTATTGGTGGCTTCTTGTGAGAACTGGGAAGATACAGAATCTCCTTGGATCTGTTTGGTGTTGTTTCCTTTGGGGACTCGTTTGTTTAAACATTAGGAAGAACTTCCTGACAGTAAGAGCTGTTCGGCAGTGGAATTTGCTACCAAGGAGTGTGGTGGAGTCTCCTTCTTTGGAGGTCTTTAAGCAGATGCTTGACAGGCATATGTCAAGAATGCTTTGATGGTGTTTCCTGCTCGGCAGGGGGTTGGACTGGATGGCCCTTGTGGTCTCTTCCAACTCTACGATTCTATGATTCTATGTTTCCTCAGTATTTTGTAGCAAAAGCCTCCAATGCCGAGTGTAGAAATTTATGCATGCTTGTCAATGCATTCTCTCCACCATCTTTTACATAAGTCTACTTGAATGAATTCAGACTTGAGTTAAATGAGGTCACCAATGGTTTTACAGCAACCTTTTTCAGCCATGGGCCACTCGACCGTCCCTTAGACCATGTGGTGGGCCGGACTTTATTTTGAAAAGAAGAAGAAGAATGAATTCCTATGCCCCACAAATAAACCCAGAGGTGCATTTTAAATAAAATGACACATTCTACTCATGTAAAAACACGCTGATTCCCGGACCGTCCACGGGCCGGATTGAGAAGGTGATTGGGCCGCATCTGGACCCCTGGGCCTTAGGATGCCTACCCCTGGCTTAAGAGCAACAAAACAATAAAGTCAATCATTTGCAAATATCATTTGCTCACCTGGTCTCACCACACGCTGAAGTTTGTATTTCCAAAAGGCAAAGTTGTCCCCACCCCTGTGATTAAAAGTACAATTGGACATCATTTTTGAGAATAGCAAGATGCTGAAATCAGGACCCCAATGCATGTGCAGACACTCCTGTGTACTCAAGCGGTAACATGAGCAAGCAAAATCCAGTACACTGACCATGATAAAAAGTCATAAGAAGATGTTAACCATGGTTGACTCCAGGCTGTTAAGCACCTGCTGGAAATTTAGGCCTGCACAATTAATGTGAATTTAAGCACTGTGGCACCCTAGCACAAAATATCAGTTTCTAAATTCTTATTTTTAACTGACTTCTTCAGAGAAAAAGTTCCCAGAGGGCATTGTCCCCCAATTAAAAAGGAATGCTGCTGGGGAGGCTAGCACTACTTGAAATGGCAGCAGTTTCCCCCCCTATTTTTAAAAAAATGTGTGGCAACTTTGTCTTTAAGTCTGCCCTGTCACCATAGTTCAGAGAATTCACACACATATTCAAAAATTGCCAATTTCCCCTCCATCTTTGTGGTGAAATCAATGGTCCTCTGGGTCGGTTGTTGTTGTTGTTTGTTTGTTTGTTTGTTTTGTGTGTGTGTGTGAGAGAGAGAGAGGGGGGGGCAGGCAGGCAGGCAGGCAGAGAACAATGGCCCATCTCAGTGGTGCCAACTTGAATAAAATATTGTGGGGGCCCAGGAAAGCCCCACAGTCAATTGCCATATGCAGCACACAAAGACCATTTGAATGGCAATGCCCATCAACTTTGGGGGAGGCCTGGCCCTCTCAAATATTTCATCGGAGGGGCCAAAGGGACCTTGGCCCCTAGGAGCTGACTCTTACGGCTAATCTAGTCAAGCACCCTGTTCTCACAGTTGCTAACCAGATAGATGCCTGTGGGAAACCCTCAAGAAGACCCAAGCATGGGAGCGCACTCTCTCTTCCTGTGACTTCCAGTAGCTGGTATTCAGAAACATTACTGCCCCCTTCTGTGGAGGCAGCGGGGGGGCGGGGCGGGGCGAGGTAAAAAAAGGTAAGAACCCCTGGATGGTTAAGTCTAGTCAAAGGCGACTATGGGGTGTGGGTCATCTCACTTCAGACAGATTTCTGGGTCATGTGGCCAGCATGACTAAGCTGCTTCTGGCGCAACAGGACACCGTGACGGAAGCCAGAGCACACGGAAACAGCGTTTTACCTTCTTGCTGCAGCAGTACCTATTTATCTACTTGCACTGGTGTGCTTTCCAACTGCTAGGTTGGCAGAAGATGGGACAGAGCAATGGGAACTCACCCGTCATGCAGATTCAAACTGCCGACCTTCTGATCAGCAAGCCAAAGAGGCTCAGTGGTTTAGACCACAGCGCCACCCGCACCCTACCTGTGGAGGCAACAGCATAGCCATTGTGACTAGTAGCCATTATGGTCATAACAGAGATAGAGTGCCAGAGAAAGAGGTTTTCCCTCAGCCTTACTTCAGATTGCTGAGAAGGAGCTGAAAGAGTAATGGTCACAGGCAGAGGCAGGGATATATTAGGATATGTGGGCTGAGAAATGGGGGGTGGGGAAGGCCATGGAGGACTTTGAAGGAATGACTGTGCATTCAATGCATGGATATAAGGGTGTGTGTGTGTGTGTGTGTGTGTGTGTCACAAATAGTTCTTGGTGGCAGTTGTGGGGCAGTGAGGGCTGCGGTGTTAGAACACCAGGGAAGAGAAGTAAAAGAGGGAATCGATGAGAGTGTGATCGATGCAGTTTCCACTGAATGGGCAGAAAGGAAGTGCTATATTTTCTCGGTTCTGCATGGGGAGAACTGACAAGACTCTCTTTAAGGAGCAATTTCAATTTTTTCAAAGCCTAATAGAATTAAATTAAGTGCTCACAAAAGATGGTGTTACAGGTTAACACTCTCTCTTGTAATGCAGCCAATAGTTGTTTTTTCTTCTTTAAAGAGTAATTGATTTAACATTTGTGGCTTGTTCTCCAAGTGCCAAGCAATTAAAACTGTTCTCTTGGCATGGTGCTTCAACTTAATAGCTCCTAGCTGGTCAAAAGCACACTCCTTTCATCCTTGTTTTCCGCTAGGACAAGATAATTTTAAGGGAGACTGGATGGCTCATAGAAGATGATGGAGTGCTAAAGAAAATACACATACCTGTCACTTGTGTTTGCAAAAAACAAAACAGAATGAAAACAGCTATGTTCCTAACACTGCATCCACACATCTAGGTATGTTTTCTCAGCTTTGGCTTGGCAATCTGTGCTGCAGGGCTCTGAATAATTTGGTACAAAGTGATTTCGTTCTGTACATGGGATCAGGAAGACCTGGGTTCAAATCCTCACTCAGCTGTGAAGCTAGGGATGGAGGTGGAACTTGTTCAGCCAGCTTTTTCCAGAGGATTGGAAAGCAGCGAACAACTGGAATACACATTCTTCAGGATGTTGCAGTGCAGTTTCAGTCCCCAAAGTGTGCATGAAGATAGACATAGTTTACATTAAATGATGCAATTTTTTTGGGTGGAATGCACTGCAAAAACTCTTTAGAGCGGCTTTCGACACTTGAGATGTATATTCAACTTATTTCTGTAATTTTGTTTTAAGTTGTTTTCAACATTGCTTAATATTGTGTTTTCATGTCCACATTTTGTTTTAATTGTTGTAATCCACCCTGGCACCTTAGGAAATAGGGTGGGTAATACGTTGTTGCTGTTGTTGCTGTTGATGCCGTTGTTATTTCTGGCAAGAGGGCACACAAAATGTGTCCCAAATGCATACAATGCGCATGCAGATTTTTCATGCACAGTGGTACCTCTACTTACGAATGTTTCTACTTACGAATGGAGCTCCGTCCGCCATCTTGGATGCGGTTTAGATAGGATTTTTTCTACTTACGAATTTTTAGGTAGGGTTGCTTCGACTTACAATTTTTTTCTCCTAATGCATTCCTATGGCATTCGACTTACAAATTTTTTCTACTTACAAATGTGCGTTCGGAACGCATTTGTCAGGAGTATGGGCAGGAGTCAGGCTCTGGGGCCTATAGTGCTTTGCAGGACTGGGGCATGCCTCAACTTGTGCTGGAGAAGCAAGGCGTGGCCACACAGGTGAAGGCCTCAGCTTGTGCTGGAGAAGCAAGGAGTAATCACCCAGGTGAGGCCACTTGAGATCTCACTGCACCTGGTGGCAGGAGCTGGGAGGGATAAAAGCCCAGCATTTCCCTTCAGCTCTTTGCCACAGCAAGGCTATCCCTGCCTGGTTGCATCTGGCCTCCTGTTCCTTGGACCCTTGCCTTGTTGCTGCCGTGCTTCTTGGACCCCTGCCTCGCCTTCGCCTTGCTCCTGCCCCGTGGACCTTCGCCTTGCTTCTTGTTCCTGGATCCTTCGTCTTGCTCCTTGCTCCTTGGACCCTTGCTTCGCCTTCGCCTTGCTCTTGCCCCGTGGACCTTCGCCTTGCTTCTGGTTCCTGGACCCTCGCTTTGCCTTCGCCCTGCTTCGTGCCCTGTGGACCTTCGCCTCTGCCTTCGACCCTGCTTCTTCACCACCATCTTGCCTCTGGTCCTGACGCCCGCTGACCGGACCGTGACAGCATTAAATTCGTAAGTAGAGGTACCACTGCATTTGTTTTGGAAAGACCACTTTTCCCCTCCACCCCCCTACCGATATTTTTTGCCTGATGACAAGGACTGTGTCATTTAGTGATTGTTGTAAGCCATTTAGGGAGGCAGTAGCTGTCTGAAAAGCAGGATGAAATGTACTAAAACAGAGCCATCCTAACCATAGCATAACCTTCACAGGTATTCATTACTCTTTTTTCCAAACTCTGCTCAGGAGCCTCTGGGATGAGCTATTGCCAGTCAAGTTGGCAGGGGAGTTTCCAGGATTGGGCCCGAGGTCACATGACTGAGCTGAACATAGTTTGCAACAGGCACCTCTCCTTTCTCTGTCCCATTCCTGCCACACCACCACAACTCTGGACTGGTCGTGTTGTGTGGATGCCTAATTATCATCTTCCAAAGCAACTACTCTATTCTGATCTTAAAAATGGAAAGTGTAATACTGGTGGTCAACAAAAGAGGTTTAAAGACTCTCTCAAGGCAAATCTTTAAAAATGTAGTATAAACACCAACAACTGGGAAAGACTAGCCTGTGAGCGCTCCAATTGAAGAACAGCCTTTACCAAAGGTGTCATGGAATTTGAAGATGCTCGAACTCAGGACGCAAGGGAGAAATGTGCTAAGAGGAAGGCACGCTTGGCAAACCCTCACTGTGATCAACTCCCGCCCGGAAACCTATGTCTCCACTGTGGAAGGGCGTGTGGATCCAGAATTGGCCTCCGCAGTCACTTACGGACTCACCGTTAAGACGTGTTCATGGAAGACAATCTTACTCAGCTACGAGCGATTGCCAAAGAAGAAGAAGGAACACTCCCCTGGAACACCTCTTTTTGAAAATATAAAGGTAAAGGGACCCCTGACCGTTAGGTCCAGTCGTGGACGACTCTGGGGTTGCGGCGCTCATCTCGCTTTACTGGCCGAGGGAGCCGGCGTACAGCTTCTGGGTCATGTGGCCAGCGAACCAGAGCAGCGCACAGAAATGCCGTTTTGGAAATATATGCTAGCCTAAATTATGCCATTTTAAATTATGCCAGCTGAGCTGGAGGAAAGAGTTCTTCTGCTGGCGTATCTCTGACTCAAAAGGGGTGAGAGCCACACTTGCTGAAGTAGCCCCCCCCCATCCCGCGCCTCAGCTCAGCTGAGAAAGGCCAAGATCTGTTGCAACTCCTGCGAGTCTTGGATGCTGCAGCAAAGAAACAATTAAAAACAACAGCTTACTTGTGGTTCTGAAGACTGTTATGCTACAGTGGTAGCACTGTGGAGAAGAAGATGCTTGTTGAATGTGCCTGGGATACCATGATGTGCAGAGCAGCCTTCAGTTGGCAGCTAATGACAGCAACCCAACAAGGCTCAGCCTTTCCAGGAAGGCTCCCGTCCTTTCCAGGCATATTCGCCACAGTACACAGGCAGCTTCTACACTCAATATGCACTTTGTAGGAGATCTTGGCTTTCCGATGATTTACTAAGTCCACGTAAAGCCTTCAATCATTCAGAATTCAACTGGCCAATTCATAAACTAGATTGGGTAGGTCGTTAAAAAAGAGAGAAAGATTGCTTTTGGGATTTACTTGCCTAATGAATTTCAGGGAAGTTCCTTCACATGTAAACAGTTCCTTTCAAATATAAAAGAATCAAGCCGTATTTTTAGCGTCTGCACCTTGGTCTAACAGAAGGTGCTTATGTTACACTTTTAGGGGGATATGAAGAGAATGGGCTGAGGCTGAGGTGGAAAATGGTGGGACTGCTGTGTTTACTGAATTGCTGTTTCTAAAACGAGAAGCCAATGGGCTGTGCAGCACAAACTTGTCAGCTGCTCAGACAAGACTAATTATATAAATGAGCACTAAAAGGCAGCGGTTGGTATGACTTCAAAGCGGCACACTTATTCTAGGGTTGCCATATTTCAAACAGTGAAAATCTGGACAGTAAGGTTGTTGAGCTCCCCGCGCAAAGGTGTTGAGCTTTTTGGGCAAAATCTCAAAAGAAAAGCTGTTTTTGAGCTATGAAATGGCAGAAACGGCACTGCCAACATGGGCTGCCATACGTTCAGATTTTCCCGGACACTTTCCCAATTTCCACCTGGACGCTGCTGCCAACTTCAGCATTCCAGACGTATGGCAACCCTACTTATTCATAGTACAGTTCACTCAAATAGGTATTTACCTATGTAAAGGTAAAGGGACCCCTGACCATTAGGTCCAGTCGTGACCGACTCTGGGGTTGCGCGCTCATCTCGCATTATTGGCCGAGGGAGCCGGCGTATAGCTTCCAGGTCATGTGGCCAGCATGACAAAGCCGCTTCTGGCAAACCAGAGCAGCACATGGAAACGCTGTTTACCTTCCCGCTGTAGCGGTTCCTATTTATCTACTTGCATTTTGACGTGCTTTCGAACTGCTAGGTTGGCAGGAGCTGGGACCAAGCAACGGGAGCTCACCCCGTCACAGGGATTTGAACCGCCGACCTTCTGATCAGCAAGCCCTAGGCTCAGTGGTTTAACCACAGCGCCACCTGTAGCTTCTGCTAACCAAATGTGCTGGCTGTAAACACTGGTTTGAATCAAAGGCAACACAGGCGGAATTCTGCTAGGGATGGGATGGGAGATTAATTAGAAGCAGTTCACCTTTACAGATGAAACTACTGACAGGAGCAAGCCAGCAGTAAATCACGGGGAGTAAGTGAAGTTAAACTCTTTTTAAAAGAAAAAACGAAACAGCCACAGGATCTGCACGGGGGGGGGGCAGGCTTAATGAGCACAGCAACTCCTTTTGGGTAGGTCTTGCTCACATGTCTGCTTGCCCCCTTTTAGGGGTGCGGCAGCTTTGCGGGACGGCCAGCGCCTCCCCCTGCCAATGATGCAGGGTTGTGTTTTGAGGTCTCTCCTTGTCAGAGCGCGAACTTAGGCTCACATTCCCGGCTTGAAATTCTGCTCCACGTCAGCCTGTTGATTTGGCCATTGGTAGGCTGGCGCAGAGGGATGGTCTGGTCTGAGGGAACAATCAAGCTACCCTCCGATCCACTCCCAGGGGATTTAAAGCAGCCCGACCAGCCTCCGACACCCTGGTCTTCTTCAACCCACCCACTCCAGTATTTGGGCATTTACTCATTGAATTGACCTTGCTATGGCTGCGGTGCTTGGGTAGGAATTTACCTAACAGGCGAATTGGCTATGGCCTGGAGGTTTTGCCTACCCCATAGCAATCGTCACAACTTTGGTGGTTTAGGCATTGGGTAACCTTAGCCTTGGTTGGGGGCTGGGGTTGTACCCCCGCTTCCCCCTCCAGAAACAGGGTATCTCATTTGTCCAGGCGGGGGGCTTGGGCCTCAGCGCTCCTAGAGGTGGCTATTCCTGCGGCGATCCCCCTATTTCATGTAAGTCATAGGAATCCCCGCTGCTGGGTGGATGCTGATGTCATTTCCGGTAGGCAGCCTGGAAATAAACTCTTACCCAATGCCTATGCCAAACCACTTCATCTGTAGTCAATAAAGTTTTGGCCTATTTTGATCCCATTCAGCTGTGTGGTATCTTTAATTGATTGCTCACCTAAGCGGAGGAGAGGGGTGTGGGCCTGTGAGAGGCAGTTACAAAGACTGAAAGTCCCTGCCTTCCCACAGCTTCCTAAGTGCCCTCCTCTCCTGGGGTTTTCTCAAGCAATCTGAGATTGGGTCTGCTTGCCTGCCTTTGCTCCTCCCACTTCATGCATCTTTGCATTCTGGGAGACCAGCAGCAGCAGCAGCAGGAGGAGGAGGACACCCGTGCCTCTTCACCAGCTGGACTCATCTATGCCTCTTGGCCTCCCTCAGGGGTGTACCCAGGATCAAAATTAGGGGGGGGAAGGGGCGGGAGCAAGGGGCGGGAGGGGAGGGGCCACAGTGGGAATGTGGGTGGGGCTACGTGGCCTGCGCCTCCCAGCTCTTCCGAGGAGGCGGCCCCAGGCTCCCGTTCCCGGTGCGAAGCTCCAGAGGCGCACGGGGAACGCAAGCCTGTGGCTGCCTCCTCCGCTTACGCTCCCCGCTCCCGCTTAGCGCTCCTCCGCTTACGCTCCCCGTGCGCCTCTGGAGCTTCGCGCTGGGAGCCGGAGCCTGGGGCTGCCACGCTGCGCCCCTCAGCCTTTTGCTTCTAGGGGGGGAATTCCCCCTCCTGCCCCCCTGCCTACACCCATGGCCTCCCTCATCCCACTTATCCCTCTCTCTCTGTGGGATGCTCAGGGTGCCCAGCCCAGTGAGCACCGGGTGGGATGACCAGAAACTCACACAGGACCGAGCAGAGGCGTGGTGAACAGTCCAGGTCAGCAGCAATAAGTCCAAGCGAGGTAACCAAGACCAGGGGCTGGGCGAAAGCCGAGTCGGGAAACAGTCTGTGAGTCTAGCTGGGTAGCCAAAGGTCAGGAACACGCCAGGGATAATCCGTGAGGCAGGGTCAAAGTCCAGTCCAAGGTCCAGGAGTCCTTCAGGGGGTCAGTCCGGCAGGGAGCAAGGCAGGAAGCAGGCCAAGGTCCATGTCAGGAGCAAGCACGTGGTCATGGGCAGGCACACGCTAGCAACTGCATTGCTCACGCAACTTGGAGCTGGGGCTGGCCGGCCTTTATCTGCCCCGAGGCATAGGGCGGCCCCGATTCTCCGGTGACTCGCCTCTCCTTCTGGCCTGGAGGCGAGCACTCCTGCTGCGGGAACTTAGTTCCCTTCGCCTCTCTGCCCTTCGCCTCTGCAGCTCAGGAGAGGCTGGTGGGTTACCGGACCCAGGGGTAGCCTCAGCTTCCTTTGACGGGGCTGAGAGTGGGACACCTGCAGGCAATGGGTCCTCCATCGCATCCGGGACCAGAGCAGACTCAGCTGACCCCTGCACCTGAGGATCCAGCACAGTTGAGGGCCATTCAGGCTCCCTCCCTAGCCCTGGCTCAGCTGGATCTGGAGGCAGGGAATCCTGTGCAGGCTGGGATCCCTCAGGTTCAGCATCCGAGTCCAAATCCCAGGCCATCTCACTCTGGCTTCCACTTATGACTCTGGACTTCTCTCTGCCACAGACTCTCCCTTCTCACCAAGCCCTGTTCAGCTTTCAACACCTCCTCCTCCCAGTCTTCTCCCTCTGACCAGTCACTATCATCCCAACCCCAGTCCCCTTGCTCTGAACCTCCTTCCTTTGGGTATTCCCCAGCAGGTTCCTCCCATCATTTCTCTGCATCCAACCAGTCCATGACACCTAACCAGCATTAACACTTTATGAAACAATACATGAACCAAAAACACAGCCATCCTTTGGAATTCTCCCTTCTCTGAATGGCGTGACACATTTTTTCCCAGCCAAGTACTGTGTACAAAAATGCTTACAGAAAGGTATGTTCCATGATGCATAAAAATGCATTATAGTGGAGAAGATATAAATGTTAGGGAAAACAAGTTTTGCAAAAATGTGTGTATTAGGCCAAATACCATACAAAATTGGATACAACAGGAAAAATTCATGATAAAATGCCAATTAACTTTTTTTTACTAAAGGAAATGCAAACTGATATGGAAATGTGAAGATTGCAGATCTAACCAGGTGGCGCTGTGGGTTAAACCACAGAGTCTAGGGCTTGCTGATCAGAAGGTCGGCGGTTTGAATCCCTGCAACGGGGTGAGCCTAGCAGTTCAAAAGCACATCAAAGTGCAAGTAGATAAATAGGGACCGCTCCGGCTGGAACATAAACGGCGTTTCCGTGCGCTGCTCTGGTTCGCCAGAAGCAGCTTTGTCATGCTGGCCACATGACCTGGAAGCTGTCTGCGGACAAACGCCGGCTCCCTCGGCCTATAGAGCGAGATGAGTGCCGCAACCCCAGAGTCAGACATGACTGGACCTGATGGACAGGGGCCCCTTTACCTTTACTTAGACCTTAGCTAGACTCCTTATAACAATGGTCCGAAGTTGCATGCTTGCTACTTTCAAAACTAATTCCTTGCAGAATAATTTCGAAACCTATGCAGTTGTGAGCATTTCCATCCATAAATGGTAATGATTGATTCGTTCAGTGCTAGTTATGTTGCTGCTATTGGAATTATAACACATTTTTTCAAAGGATGGCCATAAGTCACACAAGATTCTTGTTTAAACTTTTACAAAACCGTTTGGTACAGGCTAGTTTATTTTGTCCGTAAGACAACAAAGTCCAAAAAACGACCAAGTTTTTTCAGTAAACAGTGTCTGGAAATAAAACTGCTCTTCCCGTAACCCTTGTGACTGAGTTTGTTTAGGGAACGGGAGGTGAGGTTCTATCAGCACTGCAGAAAACTATATTGGACAGCTGTACTAGATGAAAGGTTGAATTTATAATCTCCGAGGTTAACATAGGCTCATTACACATACATACACAAATTCTTGAGGAAGCTGCTTTGGAGAACGTTACAGACCTGCAGTCTGGTGGAACAGACATCACCTCACCGCAAAAATCCTTCACTTTCAAGATACTAGAAAAATGTAGCTTTCTTTCCAAGTTAGAAACCCAAAACCAAATTAATAGCTGTGAAATGCAATGTGGAAATATGATTCTTAAAATTAGAACCTTCCTATTAAGGTGAGGTTTTCTAGGTAAATATTTTTTTGTCTTTCAAAGGAAACATAAGCATTGTGAATACTTCTGGATCATGTCGCCATCTAAGAAAAGAATATGAGAACCCCTGTATCGTTAATTATATTACTTATATGAATGCCACAATCAGGGCTAATTGAAGTACATCTAAAGGCCCCCCCCCCCGGTGCTTCCCCTCCTGCAATTAACACTCATATGGGCGAAAAATGGGGGTCACAGTGACTGGCCCTGTCTTCACCATCACAATTTTGGTTGCACTCACAAACCCTATCACCGCAAGGCAATTAGCCCGAGAGGGAGGAAATCACATTGGCACCAAAGACAGCTTTTAAGTGTTGTGCATGGAGGTTTTCCAGTGCGGCTGGGAAAAGAAGGGTTAAACTTCTCCTCCTCGTGTTCTGCAGTCCTGATTAAAATTGCCCCTACCCCCACCCCAATGCTTGGTATTTATTTAATTTATATTTTAAAAACTTAGGCATGGTTGCTAGTCATACTAGCAATGCCTGGCTTAAGATGCAGACGAAATGAAGGTTAGTCCAACTCAGATGGGGCCCTGGTTCAAATGCTGCTCAGCACTGATAACTAAGTGGTTGTGAGCAGCTCACTTGATTTTGGCCTGATTTAGAAAGCTGCTATAATAAATACAGTGGTACCTCTACTTACAAATTTAATGCGTTCCAAACGCACATTTGCAAGTAAAAAAAAATTGTAAGTCGAATCCCATAGGAATGCATTGGGAGAAAAAAATTGTAAGTAGAAGCAACCCTATCAAAAAATTCGTAAGTAGAAATAATCCTATCTAAACCGCATCCAAGATGGCGGACGGAGCTCCATTCGTAAGTAGAGTTATTCGTAAGTAGAGGTACCACTGTAATGATGATCTCGGCCTTTCCCAGTGACCTGTTTTTCCCCCAAGAAAATCCAGCTGCTCATGGGTTGTGCAGAATGCAACCCCTTTCATCAGACACTTGTTTACGTTTTTAAGAGGCAAACACACACGCCAGAACATTTTGACCCTCTAGCTAGCAAACCCATTGTGATGATGCGTGTCATGGGGAAATGAGTGCTATTTAGGGGAACTTTTCAAAACTTGCCTGTTATTTTTTTTCATTCTTAAAAGCGTTGTGTCACTAAAATGCTGACCTGAAGTTCAAGCTGACCTTTTTTTAAAAAAAATGGAGAATAGCAGAAACACAGACATGTTGGCATGCCTTGCCATTGTATGGATCTTTCTGGGGTTTTTAAAATAACAACAATAATAATTTAGTTTTATAAAAGTGAAGTAAAAAGGTTGTATTTTATCTATAGTGATTTTTATAGAAAAAGAACTTAAAATGTCATGGCCGAGCCAGGCTTTGATTATCTGCCCTGGAACATTTTACCCTCAGTCATGGGCAAGAACTTGCATGTGGAACATTCATGTTTTTCAACAACTATTTGATGTCCTAGTTTAAATAAACTGGCCTTGGACTTCAGTTGCTGCTTGTCAAGTACTTGCAAAGAGCATGTCGATCCTTCTGTGAATGATGATGCAACTTCAGCATATTGCTGGGGCATTGTGTTTAAGCACACCATTATAGACTCCGAGGGTTCTTTTTGCAGACATCCACTACTGCACTCTGCCCCCTGGGATTAAAATCCAGTGGGCACTGTCCCCACCTCCACCCCAAACAAGAGTGAAGAGGTGCAATGCCACGTTGCTCAGAGGGGCTGAATCACTCAGAAAAGGGAGCAGGTCTCTTCGTACTAAGGTAAAGTCAGTGCATGCCTTCAAAGGCAGCTGCTGGTGGAACAAGGTGTGTAACAAGAGATGAGCCCTGCATGCCAGGGAGAGTTCTGGAAGCCTAAAGGCTTCTGTAGCAGTGGTGTGCGGTGAATTTTTTTTGTAGAACAATTAGGGCCAGAGGCTCAAGCTTGCAAGGGCAATTGTGTGTGTGTG
The DNA here is from genome assembly GCF_963506605.1 of Zootoca vivipara. Taxonomy (NCBI): domain Eukaryota; kingdom Metazoa; phylum Chordata; class Lepidosauria; order Squamata; family Lacertidae; genus Zootoca; species Zootoca vivipara. The sequence goes on from NC_083283.1 coordinate 23,545,031, forward strand.
TGGGGGGGGGGGGGTGCCGACGTCGTGTGTGGCCATCATGCCTCCCTTCTCTAAGCTGGTCAGAAGCTTCCCTCTAATTTACAAGGATCATGTAGGAGACTAGCCTAGAACCCCTAGTCCAATGATCACACACTATTGTACAGGGGTTTTTATTCTGAGGTCAAGCCTGTGAGAAGAGAGAGAGGTCTGAATCGTGTCTTCCAAGAGTTGACAAAACAGTGTTTTCCTAAACTGGAACACCATCTTCTCTGGAAAAGAACCTGCCTGGCTGAGCTTCTGAAACAGGTTGCAAAGTTCCATTACGCTACTGAAGGACGGGCTCTGGAACCCAGAGATGGAGAGTAAAAGCCCCCCTTGTCAAAACAGAGGAGTACACCAACACTACACACACTCACCCACCCACCAGGCATGTAGCATTCTTTCTCCTCTCTCTCTCTCTCTCTCTCTCTCTCTCTCTCTCTCTCTCTCTCTCTCTCTCTCTCTCTCTCTCTTTCTCTCTCTCTCTCATGCACACATACAGAAGCACCCACCCACCCTCCCACCCATCCACCAGCATTTCCAGCCTCTTGCATTGTAGTGATGGGATGAGATAGCTACTCTCAAAGAGCAGGCAGGGGACTTTATCCCTGATCTCAGCACTAGGATTGGATATAAAAGATCCCTGTGCCTGCTCTTTAGAGAAGATAGCTAAAGAGCAGGCAGAGTCGTTTCTCTCCCAGATAAAGCTTTGAGGCTGGTGGAGCATTTCTTGTGGCCAGATGTTACTCACAAGTTAGCCATCCCTTCCCTGTTGGAAAGACCATTGGCACCATTGGCAAACATAGTACTCAAGGTTAGTACTCTTACCTCAGCTGCGGGAATCTGTGGCCTTCCAAATGCTGCTGAACTCCAGCTCCCATCATCCTCGTCCAATGGGATGCTATGGGATTGCCCAATCAGCTTGCTATGGCTGATGGGAGTTGCAGTTCAGCAATACCTAGCGGGCCAAAGGTTCCCCACTCCTGCCCTTGGAGGAAGGGTGGGATAAAAATGCAATATGTAAATAAACATCACTGTGAGAAGTCGTAGTAATTCCTTCCATAGAACCCTAATTCCCTTTTATCTGTTAGCAGTACCTGTCACTTAAGAGACAGGAAATTATGCTTAACAGCTGCTTTATCTCTTCTTTCCTCTGAGGGGGGGTGTAACCATTTCAACAGCACTAGACTGTGGTCTCAGCAGAAAGGCCTGTCGGATGAATAAAAGGTCACGAGGTTATTGTGCCTTTCTGCTGGAGAAGTTTCCTTGTGGAAGGAGAAGATGTTCAACATTAATAGCCTTGCTCATACCACAGTGAACTGCTCACCTTTAACATTGCTAGCTTCCCTGCAGCATTTTGAGTCATTACCTATCCGACCAAGATCTGGAAGTTGTAGTCAATAGCCTGTAATCTTCTTGGTTCATCAAGTTACACCTTGCTTCAGGACTCTTTTGATCATACTAAAGGGAACGGGCTTCCTTTTCTCACATCTAATGCCTTGTTTGCTTGCTGTAAATATTAGACTATTTGTCTAGCTGGGGTCCCATAATGCTTTTCCTACCAAGAACACTGAGCAAGCAAGATTGTTTTACAACCACATGCACAAAATCACATTCTCATTGCAAGTGAGTTGTGCCGTCGGTTGGTTAGAACATATATGGAGTTCAATCTTTTTCTGAACTTTGGTTGGGTCTGCGGGGAAAGTAATAACTCCCCCCCCCCCAGACCCAACCAAAGTTCAGAAATAAAAAACAAATCGAAGGACATTGATTGAGGAAGATTTCCCTATAATGAAGCTACGTCTCATGGGGCTGATGTTCTGCACAAATCAAAAGGCCATCAGTTTCAAATGATTTTATTTAATGCAATGGCATTTGGTTTGCATTTGCTGGAAAGGAAAAGACCACCCATATGCACATATTACAACACACTTAAAATTGAGAACAGAATATATATTTTTGTACTTTTACAGAAAGAGTGTTTGATTTATAATGAGGTCGTCTTCAGCAACCCAAAAAGATCTGGTCCACTGAAAATGGTTCTCTGTGTGTTTACTGTTGAGCAGTCTTATTTAGGTTTGAGTGAATTCTCTTGATGGGAATATATGCCTGGGTTCAATTTGGAGCTGGGTTTGGTATACCAAGCTGTTTCTCCAAAATATCTAAAAATAGCATCCCCCTCCGACCAATCTGGGGGTCCTGTTGAACCCTCGCTGACTACACTGAGAGTACTACATGGCCTGGATCCATCTTCAGTCCCCATGAATATGCCAACCACTCTCAAGCCCTAAAACTTCTTCCTTCCACTGAAACATTATCTCATGGACAGCAGCAGTGACCAAGAGGTCTCTCTGCAAAGCTTCCATTCATCCCTGGTACCCAGGACATTGCAACTGCAGCATCCCAGTTCTGAGGATGACATGGTTTCCCAAGGCATTTGAAGACTTGGTAGGGATACCACTGCTCTGGAACCTACATATTCCAGGACTCAGTGCACCTTTAATGCTGTCGTGAGGATTCATGGAGCAAGGAACTATGAAATATGCAGTTCCCATGGCACCTGATGTCTTGAAAATTCAAGCACCCTGGAAAGAATGTGTGTGGTTTTTTAATTTAAAAAATTCTACATTTCTATATTGTTGGTGACCCACCCATGTTCAAAATGGCACTTGATTCATAATGTGGCTGAACAATCTAGCCTGAAGATGTTTGTTTACGGAGCAAAATAGCTGCATATATCTCTAGTGCATTGTTAGGTCAGACATCCCAGATTAAGTGGTTTGAGGACTGAAATGCTGACTACGAGTAAGATGCAAGGATGACAATGTAGTCAGAGTGCTGGACTAGGATCTGGGAGGTAAAGGACCCCTGACCATTAGGTCCAGTCGTGACCGACTCTAGGGTTGTGGCGCTCATCTCGCGTTATTGGCCGAAGGAGCCACCGTACAGCTTCCAGGTCATGTGGCCAGCATGACAAAGCCGCTTCTGGCGAACCAGAGCAGCGCACGGAAACGCCGTTTACCTTCCCGCTTGGAGCGGTACCTATTTATCTACTTGCACTTTGACGTGCTTTTGAACTGCTAGGTTGGCAGGAGCTGGGACCGAGCAACGGGAGCTCACCCCGTCACAGGGATTCGAACCGCTGACCTTCTGATCAGCAAGCCCTAGGTTCTGTGGTTTAACCCACAGCGCCACCTGCGTCCCAGGATCTGGGAGACCGGGGTCCAAGTCCCCACTTAGGCATGTAGCTCACTAGGGCCAGTCACAGTCTGTCAGCCTAACCTCCCTCACAGGGCATTGCGCTGTGGATAAAATGTGGAGGGGTAGAAACATGCATACCAGTGGTGCCATCTTGAACAAAACATTGGGGGCGGGCTCGACCTAATCCACCCTCCACTGCTGCCCCCTCACTGCTCCACAAGCAAGGGACCCCAGGCCCCTAGAGTTGGCATCTACGATGCATACCACCTTGAGCTCCTTGCAGGAAAGATGGATTTAAAATGTAATATAACTTTTAAAACTGCTTGAGGGGGTATTGTTTTTGTTTGTTACTATGGTATACATTTTTGTGTGTTTATGTGATAAACTACCCTGTGATTAAGGGCAGCACAAAAATTTAATCAACAACAACAACCAACAACCAACAAATTTAAACATTGATTATATTTGTGCACCTATATTATTATTATTATTTGAATAATAATAATAATAATAAATTATTATTTATATGTTGCCCATCTGACTGGTTACTCCAGCCGCTCCATTTCTTGAAACCTATATAATCCATCCTATATCAATTCACACAAAATATTGAGTAATGCATGATGCAAAATAGTGTCCAAGGCTTAGGAAAATAGGCGAAAGAGAACCATGGCTAAAATATATATTTGGTTTGCAGCTTTGATAACTGTGAAAAGAGGGAAAGACGAATTGCCTGTGCCAAAAGAGGAGGAGGTAGATTTCAAAACTGGGAGCAGAAGCTGCGTGACCCTAACACAGCTAATTAGTCAATTATAAGAGAACTAAATTCCTGTGATTGAATTTGTGACCAAAATAGCTCCTGTTGACAACAAGACTGTTCCATAAGATTAAAAAGAAGAACAGGGAAGAAAAGAAAAAAATGACTTTCATTGAAGTAGCAGAGAGAATTTTCAGGAATATATTTAAATGGAAATGATGAAGTGCCGACATTTCACGGCATGCTTAAATTGGACGCAATCGTGCAAGCTGTTAGAATACGTACAATTAGCTGCAGCGGTATTACATACCATAAGTATTCCCCTGGCCTCTTCGCAGCTGAGCGGCATGTGAACTGTGCCAAGATGTTCAAAGCTTTTTCTCTTGGACAGAATATGCATGGTGCAATTTGAAGCAACATGAGCCCTTTGAGGAGGGTCTGCCAGACAAACAAAGCGGCTACTCTATGCATGTTACAACACTTACTTACTTACTTACTTACTTACTTACTTACTTACTTACTGTGTACTGTAGCATTAGAGAGGGAAGAGGAGGCTCTAATTGAGGTGGCTCTAAGTTTGATGTGCATCCTTGGCATGCTCCCACCCCTATCCTGCCTGTGGGATTCCCCATTGTGTTGGGAGACTGTGGCTCTTCTTTCACCTTCCCAATCTGCATCTTATAAATCTACACTACCGGTGGACCAGCAGACAAGTAGGACCTCCCTCCCCACACTGGCATGGAGAGGAGAAGGCAGTGGTGATACCCTGAACAAGTATGGCAAAAGTGGCAGCAGAGTTGAACAGGAGAAGAAAGGAGCATGGCAGCTGCCAAACAATGCTGCTTGGTGTAGCTGAGCTCACATGGAAAGGCTTCAGGGCTAATGGGAGAAGGAAAAAGGCTGTTAAAATTGCTGGCTGTTCACCTTTCATCTTCAGATTGCAGGCAAATAGTTCAGGATGGTCATTTATGTATGTGACAACAGCGGCTAGAATATTATATGCACAGAAATGGGAAGGAAAGAAGGTTCCAATGAAGGAGGAATGGCTTTTGAAAGTAATGGACTATGCGGAAATGGCAAAGCTGGAAGCGAAATTAAGAGATCAAAATGATGGACTTTTTTATGGAGAACAGAGGCCTTTCATGGACTATCTAAAAAAAATATTACAGTCAAATGAAATTGTGGGCAGGATTCGAGATAAAAGCAGAAGAAGAAAAATGTCAAAATAATTGTAATAGAGAAACCTTTTGTAATAGGTAAGGATATAATGCAGTAGAAAAGGTTTGCGTAAAACCACTAAGTAGGTGAGGGTGGGATGGTCAAATGGTGTTTTATCAACAGGAGCTGATTTTTTGGAGATGGCCTTCTGATAGCTCTGGTTTTGTTTTGTAATGAGACTCCCAAGCCCTGTTCAGGCATTAATAGAATCATAGAGTTGGAAGAGACCACAAGGGCCATCCAGTCCAACCCCCTGCCAAGCAGGAAACACCTTCAAAGCATTCCTGACAGATGCCTGTCAAGCCTCTGCTTAAAGACCTCCAAAGAAGGAGACTCCACCACACTCCTTGGTAGCAAATTCCACTGCCGAACAGCTCTTACTGTCAGGAAGTTCTTCCTAATGTTTAGGTGGAATCTTCTTTCTTGTAGTTTGAATCCGTTGCTCCGTGTCCGCTTCTCTGGAGCAGCAGAAAACAACCTTTCTCCCTCCTCTATATGACATCCTTTTATATATTTGAACATGGCTATCATTCGCAACCTCCGTGATTAGACTTTCATAAGGGAGAGTGGGAACACTAGTCCTGCTCACCCCTGTGTCTGGCCCTGCTGCCTTCCATTACTTGAAGGGCCAAATGTTTGCAGTGGGAAGTCTTCTATACTCATGGAGACTCATGTGCAGCTTAGAACCCTGATCTTCTGACATTCTAAACCAAGCAGCAAACCTCCAAGGGTAGAGAAAGCTCCTTGTTGCAGAAGTTCATCTCCTCAACATGTGGAAGGTGATGGTCAATGGTGGGGATGTGATGGAGCGGGTGAGCCAATGGCTCATTCCTGCTCTCCCTTCATTCCATGAGGCTGAACATCTGAAGAGGGGCTTTTGGGAGAGGGTAGATGGGTGTAGGTGTTAGAAACAGTGGTTGGTGGTTTGAGTGAAAGAGAATGCTGAGAACTAGCTGAAATTGGGATGCATATGACTCTCTGGAGGCTTCTGAAAGAATGCCTCCTTTCCATCCATTCATGCTCTGTTGTATGTTTGTAAATAAAGCTTATGACTATAACTGCAAGTACAGGAGTGGATTGCGCCCAATGGGGAGTGTGCGCCCTCCCTCCAGCCAACTATTTAACGCAAATAAAGGAGGAAACACAGACTGTGTTTCAATGCATTATTTTTGGTTTGTGTGTCTGCCCCCACTTACATTTAAGCAGAGGGAATGCTCTGCTATTTTTAGTCCACTGCTCTAGGAAAGATTATTATACTGTAAAGCCTAAAGCCTAAAAGAAGATTGTAGGCACAGGGCCCACACATCATCTATAACTTTTCTAAAGACAAGATCAAGCACACTTTATACCCAAGCTTCTGTAGGTTAGCTCTGGGGTATGTATACATGTTTCATTTCTGGTACAGAGCTGATCAAGAAAAGTCATTGTCAAACGCTGGGGCTGCCACAAAGGAAGACAAATGAAAAACAGAGGAAAGCAGTAGGAACAACTGAGCAATTTCCACAACTCATTCCGGAATCTCACCTGGTATTCCATCATGTATCCAGTAATTAATGTCTGCTCCTTCACCATTTTCAAAGACATCAGTAACATTGATGGGCTTCAGCAACTTCATGATCTCCTTCATGATGTCACGAGCTTTATCACTGCCTGTGAAAGCCAGGCCGGTGGGCATGAATGTTCCCTCATCAGACTCCATCACCATGTCAAAGTTGGAGATGTTCTCCTGAAAGACATAAAGCGAGCATCTTGGGTCTGCAAAGGCCAATTTTAAGGAGGACATTGTTTTGGTAACAGTTTCACTTCCAGCACTACCTGCCATGCAGGAAATGTGTGTGAACCAGAAATTTTGAGTGGGGAGAATGACGGCGTTGTAATGGCTAAGGCTCGGTTCAGATGCAGCACTGCCGCTCCAACGAATTGGACCTTGTTGGAACATGGACGAGAGACTAACTGAAGCGCTCCCTCCTTTCTCATCCCCTCTGCATCTTACACATCTGTCTCCAAGGAAGACCATCCAAATTGGTGGCCATCACTACCTCCTTGTGGGAGCAAATGCCATAGTTTATCTATGCACTGTGTGAAGGAAAAACTTCTGGATCTTTAATCATTCAGCTTCGTTGCATGTCCCTAGTGCTCATATTTTAAGAGAGAGGGATGGGAAAAAGCTCTCTTCACACAATGCATCATTTTATACACATTGATCATGTCCGCTATTCGCCAGACCTTTCCTCACAATGGAGTTGCTCCAACCCCTTAATCATTTTGGTTGCCTGTGGGGAGACAGTGTCCTGGCAAACTGCCCGTTGCTCCTTTAAACTTGTGTCCTGACTGGCTGCTTCCCATAGCTGTGAACTCAATGGGCAACCCGTGTTTCATAGTGTCCACCCTGCATCTGCCATACAGGGATAATAAACAACCTATTTTATTGGGTTTATGTGTGGATTACAATGTCAGATGCTTTGAATAAGGTGTTACGAGTAAGAGAGCACAATGGAGCTCAGCCAGTGTGACATAGTTGTTATGAGAGATCAACCTATTAAGCAGCATTATTGAACTTGCAAAATGGCTTTTGAAAAGCCTCAGAGTTTAAACAGCAGTGTGAGGTTCTGGCACAAGAGCTGCAAAAAGAGAAACTTGCTTTATTATTTACTTGCATACTTATTTACAGAGAACATTCTCTGGGAGGCTTGTACTGTAAAAGCCTTGCAGCATCAATAAAATTTCAAGATGCAGAACTCAACTGTAAAACAACACAAGAGCAGATCTGAAGAATAATTTAAAATATTGTTGTGAGTTGGGAGGGGTAGACTACATGGATCAAATTTCTGGAATGGATTCAATTCTTGCAATAGCCAGGCTAGCTTCCTGGTAAGGTAATGATCTAAGTATGGGCTGTTAAGGTAACAAAGGAAGTTGTTTGGTGCCAGAGGACAAATGGGTGCTCTTCCCATTGAACTCTCTATTAGTTAGAAACACAAAGGCCAGAGTTGTATATGTGAGCTTTGATGGTTGAGGCTGCAGGCTGCAGGCTGGGCAGCTGAGAGACAGAGCCATGCCTGATTTGGGGTGAAATCCGAAGCTGTGGCTGTGGGAGAAGCAAGACTCTCTTTGGGGTGAGCCCCTGCACCACAGGGACAGGTTGTATATATATATGTAAATAAACCATATATCATAAAGACAACACAGTCTCTTCTGTCTCTCCTTTTGAGGAAACCAAGTCTGGGGTAAGTGCCTGGAATCCCTGGAATCTTGCACTGCTCAGAGATTGGGGTGGTGTGTGATAATATTTAAAACAGCCTCCCACAACCTGATGCAAGTTGTAGCCCAACATCTGGAGGGTGTAAGGTTGAGGTACATCTTAAAAGTCCTTAAGACAATATAAAGAAGCATTTGCCTGGCACTGAAATGACCCCCCAAGTAGTCAACAATTGAGCATCTCTAGGGAGAGAATTTCACAGCCAAGGTGCCAACACCAAAAATGCCCTCTTTGTGTTTTAAAAAACATGTCCCTACTTCTTGAGGCAGCTTTGCTTTCTTGCACCATTGACAAATCTCCAATTTCGTTTTCTTTTTCTCTTTCTTAATTTAGGGTAATCTGAAAGTCACTGTCAGGCTGACTGTGGGGAGCTACTGATAGGGAATGTCTCTAAATAACATTGACAAGTTGCACGTGTGTGCCTTCGGATCTGACAGGAAGGCTGTAACCCAGAAAAGGGTAGAGGGAAAGAGATTGTGAAGCAGTTTGAAGATTGCGCCGGGTAAAATAAATGATGAGCACCCCTTTGCTTTTCTGGGCCATGCACAATATTTCTGGCATCACTTATTCAACAATCACTGAGATATAATTAAGTACTTCACACATATCTCCTCCAACTTCTACACAAACATTCATTAAAATCAGCCTTGCAATAATATTCTGAGGCTGTAGTTATTACCAAATCGAGTGACTTCATCACGGAAGAATATACTCCGCTGAAATCTGCGGACCCCTTGAGAGGTTAATTTGAAGACTGGCTTTAGGTGTTTCATTTTCTTTCATTCTTTCCTTTCTGACCACCCAAGCAGGTATATTCAGTTTCGAAAAGGAAGGTAGGCAATTAGCCGTTCTGTGCTCCCCTGCACTGTAGTAGCCATAAATCAGACATGGTTAAGGAGACATAGAACTTATCTCCCTTAACAGCAAAAGGAGGTGTGCGGGTTTTATTTTTTTACACCACCGTTTACTATGGCACAAGCACCCAAATTTGTCACCTCCAAACTGGCATTTCAGCAGCCATTGGTTAAGATCCTTTGGAAGGCAGGGATGAAGTCTGGCTGGGTCAGAGTGAAAAGTGGGTTGCTGGTGCCTCTATGGCAATGATGCAAGTTTCCTCAATTACTATTTCCAACAAGGAGACTGGGGTGCATGCGTGCTTCTTGAAGAGTGCTCCTGGCAAGTGAGCTCTGTTCCATTCACCTAGTAGATCACAGCCCTTAGGCAATGGCATAAGCCTTAGCTGGATCCCAGCATATGGCTGTGCAGCTTAAAGCCTTCCAAGGTATGGTGGCCACTCTTACATATCACTGAAAAAGAGGAAACGCATCACCAAAAGAGAGGGGTCACATATGCATGAAATGCTGATTGATATGTAGAGGTTCAAATTTAGAAATTAATACTATAATTTTAATAGAAATACAATGCATCTCACCATAGTGGGGGAACGACTGTCTGGTGCCCAGGTGCTAATTGTAGATGGGCAATTTCAAGAACCTGTTATCTGTTCCTATGGTTCTTTATCTTTAAAGGACCAGACAGTCATTCAAACAGTCATTCAAACAGAGAATTCCTCCAAATAGAAAACCATCCTTTGTGAAGTAGGCCACCCAATTTCAAAGTGTTGTGGGCATGTCACTTGCTAAATCTAGCTTTTGTGTTCCATCAGTGTGCTGCAAAAACGCTATTGTTTATTGATGGCAGAAGAAGTCATATACAGTCCCAAAGCTATAATCCTTTTTTTTTTTTGCCTAGTGGCCAGGAAATAAGTGCCATTCTACAGGGACGCCACAGAATTAGCAATGATCCCCTTCCAAGAAGCGTGGAATCTTAAGAATCTAGGTTTGAACTGTGTAGCATAATCTCTTTTTCTCTAAATGCTTGGGGTACATTCCAAACCTCACGATAAATCTGAAATGCATATAAACCAGAGGGCCATATATAGAGAGAGCATACATTTATAGAGCATACATTTAAAGCACTCACACAACTTTAACAGTCATGGAGAATCCTGGGAACCGCTGTTTGCGAAGTGTGCTGGGAATTGTAGGTCTTTGAGATAAGCACCCTTAACAAGCTATAGTTCCCATGATGCTTTGGGGAGAAGCCATGGCTGTTAAAGTGGCATAAGAGTGCTCTAAATGTGAGGTGTGGGCAGCATACCTGCCAAGTTCCGGCCTGAGAAATAAGGGACTGGACCGGAAGTAGCAGACCGGAAGTAGCGCTGCCGCCATTTTGGAACTGGGCGGAGCATGCTCAGAAGCGACTTTTGATGCTGTTCTGCCCTGTTCCAAAATGGCCGCCGCACCAGAAGTTGCGCTGCAGCCATTTTGGAACTGGGCAAAGCAGCATCAAAAGTCGCTTCTGAGCATGCTCCGCCCAGTTCCAAAATGGCCGCTGCGCCAGAATAAACCGGGGGGGAAACAAAAAAAATCAGTTTTTTCGGCTGGGGACAGCTGGAAAAACGGGGGTTTCCCGGGGAATACGGGAAACTTGGCAGCTATGGTGGGCAGTGTTTTTTCCTCTGGGGGTACTGAAGGGTACCCAGTACCGACACCTTTTCTAGAAGAAAAGCACTGGGTGTGGGTGTAACCTCTGATGGCAGATGACAGTCATACTTAGCATCCATATGTGCATTAGAGACCTCAGAGCAGTTTATGTGCATTACCTCAATAATCAAGACAGAATGCAAACTGGTACGATTTAAGGTAGACTGGTGATTATCTTCATATTACACACAGGGAGGGGTTGAGCGGAGGCTGAGAAAGGCTTCCTTAAGGCCATGTACCAAGTGAATTCTTGGTCATGGACATTCACAGGAATTTTGCTTAAGTGATTGCGGGGAGAAAGATATACAAACAAAGACAATGCATATGTACAAAATATGGCAATAGAAACCTATACACACAAAGCAAGAGTTTCATATTGGAAAGAAAAGTATTTCATTTATACCCCAGTCATCTGGCTGGGTTTCCAACAGAATATTAAAAAATACAATAAAACATCAAAAACCTCCCTAAACAGGGTTGCCTTCAGATGTCTTCTAAAAGTCAGATAGTTGTTTATTTCCTTGACATCTGATGGGAGGGCGTTCCACAGGGCGGGCGCCACTACTGAGAAGGCCCTCTCCCTGGTTCCCTGTAACCTCACTTCTCGCAGTAAGGGAACCGCCAGAAGGCTCTCGGAACTGGACTTCAGTGTGTGGAATGGCAACTGAAGAAATTGTATCTCTCTATGAATGCTGGATAATATAAATATTTGGGAAATTGACCTGGACAACCTGACTTCTTAGTGTGCTTTGTGTGCTTCATGTGCTTGTGTGCTTCATGTGCTTGTGTGTGTGGTGGGGATTACACACTTCAAGCATGTGAAAATTATGCTACTGACATCTATTACAATTCCCCAGTTTTGCTGCAGTGATAAATCTGGCAACCAGTCCCAAAATTAGGGCTTTTACACACACAAAATTGAGAAACTACTCAGATTTTTTTTTAAAAAAAAGCAATCTTATGTGCCACAGTAATGTATTTGTGGGTTTAGCAAAAAACAAAAACAATACCTGCAACCATTTGGTGAGTGCTGTCAGGAAAAGCCTGCTTTTTAATGATGTATACACATGGCTCGCAAAGTTACTCACTGTCATGAGTCTGAGGATCTGGCTCATGTTGTTGCTATTATGGGTGCTTGTAAAGCACAGCTTTAAAACATTATCTCTGCATATAAATCATGAAAACAGGAACTGAATAAGGGCAGCTAGATGTCCTTTAGGGGCCAATTTGAGCCTAGGTGAGGAGAGTTGCATGAAACCAATATGTGTCCATCTCACAATGGTGGGAGAAGCAACCAAGGATCTTACAGTGCTAATATTAACTTAGCAGGACAGAGAGAGAGAGAATGTTTTATTATGGTAGATTTTTGAAAGCTATTGGCAACATGGCATCAGCTCATTGTTATCCATTTTTGTAATGCTTTGCATATGTTTCTAATATGAAACCAAGAACATGAGCCACCCTTAGCACATGATATGGCTACACCCCTCACCCACCCCATCCTTCCATCATTCCTCACATATTACTGTAACCGTTAATTTTGAGCATATGTTGGGAGATGCCTTAAAAACAGAACTTTTCTGCAGAGAGAAACCAGTATGGGGGGAAAACACACACAAGGCAAAACAGATCTCAGATGTGAAGGTATAAGAAGTTTTCCTCTGTGGGGTGGGGAGGCAATGCAAACCCCTTCAGAAAGCATTTTTGCTTCTGCTAGCTCAGAGGCCGCAAACACTTTAGAAATGTATTAAGAGCGTATATTTGTATGAATTGTGCTGCCCTTCGTTTCCTGTCAGGCAGCGAAAAAAATAACTGCTGTTTGTCAAAACAAGCTCTGATCAGGCTATATTCTCCTAGGTAATTTAAGTCAAGAGTAACTGTATGAGCCAAAGATTAACTGTGGGCTCAGCTGTTTCCTCCGTCTCTCCTCATATTGGAGGACTCATTCAAATATGCAAGCTCATTAAAATATCAGTCCACTGAGATAATCACTTTCGTCAGGCAACAATCTGAGCTCCTGCCTCTGACTGTACTCACCACAGTACATGACAGCAGGGTGGGGGAAATAAGTCAACACATTTTGTCAAAGGGTATAGCTTACTTAACTCTCTGCATGCCTACTGACAGGGCCAGGCTGGGGTTGTGGGCACTGCAGCCACATCCAAATCAGGAGGCCACGTTCTCCACTCCAAGGCCCCAAGATTGGCAGCATCATCTGGTAAAATGGAGGACAGCAAGCTGAAGGCACAATTGTGTCGACCATACAAAGGCAGGACATAGGACGCTGCCTTACAGGCCACTGATTCATCTAGCTCCATACTGTCCACACTGACTGGTAGAATCTGTCCAAGGTTTCATGCATAAGTCTCTCCGAGCCCTACCTGGAGATGATGGGGAATGATCTTCCTCAAATGACCATTCCTCAAAGGGATGGTTCATCAGTTCTGGCCAACACAGAGGCTTTTTACTGGTGCTGCTGTTGCATACCTGTAGTATTTTTAATGAGGGTGAAAGAGGAGAGCGCAAAATATGGTCTGAAGCTCAACATCAAAAAAACCAAGATCATGGCCACTGGTCCCATCACCTCCTGGCAAATAGAAGGGGAAGAAAAGAGGCAGTGAGAGATTTTACTTTCTTGGGTTCAAAAGAATTGATGCTTTTGATTTATGGTGCTGGAGGAGACTCTTGAGACTCCCAAGGACTGCAAGAAGATCAAACCTATCCATTCTGAAGGAAATCAGCCCTGAGTGCTCCCTGGAAGGACAGATCCTGAAGCTGAGGCTCCAATACTCTGGCCACCTCATGAGAAGAGAAGACTCCCTGGAAAAGACCCTGATGTTGGGAAAGATTGAGGGCACAAGGAGAAGGGGACGACAGAGGACGAGATGGTTGGACAGTGTTCTCGAAGCTACCAACATGAGTCTGACCAAACTGCGGGAGGCACTGAAAGACAGGAGTGCCTGGCGTGCTCTGGTCCATGGGGTCAGGAAGAGTCGGACATAACTAAACGACTAAACAACAACAAGTACTTTTAAGCTCAAAGACCGCTCCAAGGCCTATCTAGTTCAGCATCCTGTTCTCACAGTGGCCAATCCGATGCCTATGGGAAGCCTGCAAACAGGCATGAGATTAACAGCCTCATGTCTGATTCCCAGCAACTGGTATTCAGAAGCATATACCGTGTTTCTCCTAAAATAAGACAGGCCTTAAAAATAAGCCATGGCAGGCTTTTAATGAGTAGAATAAATATAAGACATACCCCGAAAATAAGCCATACCGGGTAGTGTTGGGAGCAGGTCTGGATGGCGCTTCCGTTACGGTAGAAAGAGGAAAAGGACGATGCCTGTCGGTGTAGCGCGAAGCCCCGACCCAGCAGGACCCAGAGAGAGGTGAAGCCCTGGGACCCGGCAAGAGCCTCAACGCGCGCCACGCGAAGCCCCAGCAGGAGCTTTGGCGCGCGCTGTGCAAAGCCTCAGGACCCGGGAGGACCTGGCAGCAGGCTCAGCGGGCGGCGTGCAGAGCCGCAAGACCTGGCAGGAGCCGGCAGCAGCTTCAGCTGCGCCGCATCGTGTGAAGCCGCAGGACCCGGCAGCGGGCTCAGCAGGCGGTGCGCGAAGCCGCAGGACCCGGCAGCAGCCTCAGCCGGCTGTGTGAAGCCCGGGACCCGGCGGCACGTGAAGCCGGCAGGAGCTTCAGCAGCGCTGCATCGCGCGAAGCCGGCAGGACCCAGCAGCAGCCTCAGCCAACGGCTGCGTGAAAGCCGGGACCCGGCGGCGGGCGGCGCGCGAAGCCGCAGGAGCCTCAGCCGGCTGTGTGAAGCCCGGGACCCGGCGGCGGGCGAAGCCGGCAGGAGCTTCAGCAGCGCCGCATCGCGCGAAGCCGCAGGACCCGGCAGCAGCTGTCAGCAGCCTCAGCCAGCGGCTGCGTGAAGTCCAGGACCCGGCGGCGGGCGAAGCCGGCAGGAGCTTCAGCAGCGCCGCATCGCGCGAAGCCGCAGGACCCGGCAGCAGCTGTCAGCAGCCTCAGCCAGCGGCTGCGTGGAGCCCAGGACCCGGCGGTGGGTGGCGCGTGAAGCCGGCAGGAGCTTCAGCCGCGCCGTATCGCGCAAAGCCAACAGGACCCAGCAGCAGCCTCAGCCAGCGGCTGCGTGAAAGCTGGGACCCGGCGGCGGGCGGCACGCGAAGCCGCAGGAGCCGGCAGCGGCCTCAGCCGCGCCGCATGAAGCCCTGGGACCCGCGTGAAGCCGCAGGACCCAGCAGCGGGCGGCGCGCGAAGCCGCAGGACCCAGCAGCAGCCGGCAGCAGCCGGCAGCAGCCTCAGCCACGCCGCGTGAAGCCCTGGGACCCGGCAGCAGGCTCAGTGGGTGGCGCAAGAAAGCCCTGTACCATACTTACCGGTAATAATGCTGTACCCTACTTAGGTAATAAAAAAATAAGACATCCCCTGAAAATAAGCCGTGTTGTGTTTTTTGGGAGGAAAAATTAATATAAGACGTGTCTTATTTTAGGAGAAACACGGTAGCCTCCAACAATGAAGGTAGAACATAACCATAGAACCATAGAATTGTAGAGTTGGAAGGGTCATCTAGGACAAGGGTCATCTAGGACAAATGAAGGAGTTGCCCTACTGAATTTAAGCAAGTCTGGGTCTGCATAAATGGAAGTCCACCTATGGGTGCCTCCTTGAGTTACACGATGAAATAATACTGGGATATTAATGTACAAAATAAATGCATGAATATACAAGTGCTAATGGTGGGATCTGGTGGTACATGTTTGTGCCCTGTAAAAGAACTGTAATATTATTATTATGCTTTCCATAAGTTCTGTAGATTGGAAAGCAACAAGGTGTGGTCTTCCTGTGTTGCAAAGGTAGAGAACAGCTCTCTCCTAGCCTCAGAAAGCCATGAAGCAAGGTATAGAAAAAGGGTAATTCATAGGTCATTAAAATTCACGAACTGGCACTTTTGTTATGCATTATTGCTTCCACAGCGATTTCTCGCTCCCAGGGAGCTATGAACCTCCATTTCTTCGACATGGTTGAAGTCGACTTTTGGCCTTTTTTTTGTTCAGATCTGAAGTGAGTTTTTGTTAATATTAGAACTTGACATGCATTTTAAACAGGTCATTTGAAAGCATCCTAAGAATTCAAAGTGAAAATGTGTCCATGTACCATACCAATTCTGGCTGCTCACTTCTCTCTCTACCCAAAACCTCTCCCATATGAGTGAATTTTTATTAGTCTAATATGGGGGTGGCTAACAGGCGGCTCACGGACTGGATCTGGCCCTGAAAGCAATTTGTGCTAAATGCTGTTGTTATTATGAAGTATTAATAAAACACAACACAAGGTTACAATGCTTGCATTTTAACTACTGTATTTTTACATCTTGGGTTTATCCCAGGATAAGCATCTGGACAGATTTGCTGTATATCTTAAATCACTTTTGACCCCCTCTGCCTGAAATACAATGCATGATCAATACTGTCATTACCACTGACAGTGGTACTGCAAGTCTAAGATCAGCATACAAAAAGCCCTCAGTAACACAACTCATTACAACTCATGAAACTTTAATGGTTTAGATTTGGCACTGAAGGTAAGCAGCTCTCTTGTGCTTTTGACATCTATCTGGTAGGCAGGGGGCTGACCCATCCGTGATCAGACTGTGGCAGCCGCCTCAGGCAGCAGAATCCAAGGGGCGCCTCTGCAGAAGTACCCCACCATAGCTGCCGGAGAAGTGAGACAGTGGCTTTTGGGTTCCAGTGAAATTTTGCAAGAGCCCCACAGACCTCTGTGGGATCTTGCTGGCCTCTCACAATATCTCGCCAGGACTCAGAAGCCGAAGCCATGCAACTCCAGTACGGGGGTGGCAAGGGGGTGGCAGCGTACGGTGCGTGTGCAGGTTGGCAACTTCCTGTTTTGCCGACTGCCCCCCCCCCCGGCTGTAGCCTTTAAAACTCAAGGAAGGGTCATAACCGGGCTAGCCACAGAAATCGAGGCTAAGCTGAGCATGAACAAGTCACATGCACCTGATCCCATTTAAATATAAATGGGGGGAAATCTAAAAAGGAAAATTAGAGGTACTGGTGTTACCTATTGACAGTTTGCACCTAGGCAGCAGATGGAGCTGGCAGCAACATAATCTAGTCACAGATTTCCTCACCATGGTGAGATGTACTACTTTTCCACATAAATCACAGTAGTTATTTCTAAATTTCATCTATATGTATAAATTAGCATATATAATTTTAAGCAAATCTTTGCCCTTTTTCTGGTACCCTTTTTCGTTGATGCATTTCCTACCTTCAAGATGTGTGGCTAAATATTGCAATTGTTTTGTTTGCTGGTCTCCTCAGTACATAATACAAAATAAATAAATAAATTCTGACCCCCTTTGTTAAGTTTTCTACTAGTATGCCAGCAGTAATACCTACATTTGTGTGTCACCATGGAAGTCTAGAAGTTCTCTGCAACTAATTATAGCATTGCAGTAGCTTTTCTCACCTCTCCCTCTGTTCGTGTGTAGTGAAATGATAATCACCTTGCTCAGGTTTCTAATAAAATATGCAGAACTGCAAGTTTTGTAGCTTGAAAAGAAACGAGAAGGAAATGCAATCTAGATATTCTTATAGGATTCAAATCATTTTGAGTTTCTAATTGTATTCTTATCTTTTTCTGTATGACTCCTGTCATGTTGTTTTGATGTAAACTGCATTGCAGATTAAAAAAAAGTGGTACACAATAACACAGTATATAAAAAATAGCCCAGAGAAACTGCATAGAAGTAGAAGGGGCCATAGGTCCTCCACATTTGACTTACAGTGTCGATAAGTATGTAAAGAGTGCATGTGAAAGGGCTTTGAAAGGGCTGGAAAAAACGCTGTATTAAAAAGCTTTATTAAGATTACACTTGCTATGACTTCATAAATGCTGTGCCTCCACCCATTTTAGCACTGGTGGACAAATACCACAAAAATGGGGTTATCAGGCTGTTCTCTCCCTAGACCCCCCCCCACGGGCTGATGTTATTGCCTGGAGAATTAGGCCAATGCAAGTAGTATAGAGGCCAAAGCATCTCCAGAAGAAACTCTGAGAAAGCAAATAAATTCTCTGCCCCAGGCGTCCGTTGCCTGCATCTATTCTTATCTCCCCTCCATTTCATGACCCTCTGCACTATTTCCTTCTCCCTGACTGCACTACTCTTAAAAACATATAACAGTGCTGACATAAAGGGGGTGGAAACACCATACTTACTTTTCTTTTTCTATCTTTGCTTAAAACACATACATACTAACAATTGTCCATGCATACAAACAAGCTTTGCGAGAAGCTGCAACATAACAGGTTCACTATTAAGTCTCTGTTCTATAGTCTTAATTTGCAGTAAGACACTGGAATAAACTCATTCACATCACATAGTAGCCTTTGACTGGACTTAACCGTCCAGGGGTCCTTTACCTTTTACTAGTCCCCCCCCCCAAGCTGAAAATAATATTTGTTTGCTACATGAAGCAAAGTGGACTCCTTGTGATATACTGGCCCATGTATCAGTTTGCAAATTGCTGTTTGTCTGCTCACCTTGGCATAAAGGTAAAGGACCCCGGAAGGTTAAGTCCAGCCAAATTTGACTGTGGGGTGCGGCGCTCATCTCACTTTCAGGCTGAGGGGGCTGGCGTTTGTTTGCAGATGGTTTTTCTGGGTCATGTGGCCAGCATGACTGAACCACTTCTGGCGCAACGGAACACCGTGACAGAAACTAGAGCGCACGGAAACTCCGTTTACCTTCCTGCCACAGCAGTACCTATTTATCTACTTGCACTGGCATGCTTTCAAACTGCTAGGTTGGCAGGAGCTGGGATAGAGCAACAGGAGCTCACTCCATCGTGGGGATTTGAGCCCCTGACCTTATGATCGGCAAGCCCAAGAGGCTCAGTGGTTCAGACCACAGAGCCACTTGCATCCCTTGGCATATAGCAGCATGTATTTCTGAATGTCTACATGGCAAAGTGCTGCACAACACAACTAGCCCTTTAAGACTGCACATAGGAGTGGGGTAGGCATTTGGTTTGGTTCCACCTTTTAATGTCAACATATCTGAGTATCTATATCTATCTATCTATCTATCTATCTATCTATCTATCTATCTATCTATTTATCATCTATCTATCTATCTATCTATCTATCTATCTATCTATCTATCTATCTATATCTTTCTATCATACCAATGGCACAGAAATGGAAGCAAGAAGAACTACCGAAGAAAGAGGAGTGGCAGAGTAAACTAATGGACTATGCAGAATTGGACAAGATAATGGGAAGAATTCGAAACCGACGGGGCCAGAGGTTCTTAGAGGATTGGAGTAAATTTGCGAACTATTTGAAAGACAGCTATAAACAACAGATTACATTAGCAGGACTACAAGACGTTCTATAAGGAGGGCTATATGAAATATTGCAGGGAAAATTTAAGAAGGACATTTAGTTATGGAGTATTATAAGTAATAGTGAAGATAATGAAATGTAAGATTAAGTGACGAAGAGGGGAAATCAGAGGGAAGTCTTAAAAAAACTGTATAAGATATGAATGAATGTAATAAGATGTTTGGAAATTATATGCAAAAAAATAAAAAAATTATATATTTATATATGAATGAACTGATTTGTTAGTATAGTTCCTAAAGAAAATATCAAAGAAAGCATTCATTTTATCTCAGTCTTAGATGTGTCCCAGCCTTGCTTGTCAAAAGCTGACACAAATCAGATTTAATGTGGGGCCATTTGTTGAAAAGAGCAGTTGGTGGCTCTTGAGATGTCTTGTTAAGTAACATGGTTGTGTAAAGAGGCTTATTTTGGACAGTTATGAGCCTGCCTTGGAAAATAGGGATAAAATTGATTATTTGACAATGGAACTTTGTAAATGTCAGACGTTTACAATGTTTCCAAAGGGCCTCCAATATTCATGGCGTTTCTGACAGTTACCAAAGGATGTATTCTATTACTCTTCTGCTGTACTCCAAAGCAGCGCTCTATGATTATGAATGCATGTGGTATAAATTAATACTATGAGGATATCTGTTTTGTCACCGTATTTGCCTCTTGCTAATAATTATTCTCTTAATTGAAAAGGTTTAATTATGTTCTCCTTTGCAATCAGCCAGTCTCATAATAAATCCATCCTCTTAAATGAATTATCCAATCATCTTTTAAAAAGTAACCTTTAAAACTTAAAAGATGGAAAGTTTAAACGATGGATCATATTTGTCTGTGAATAATTACTATTGACAAGAGATGTTCATATTTTCATAATCCATTTCTTGAAAATGTATGCGGCAACTATGCGAAAGGTTAAGATGTTTTTCGTGCAAAAAAGGGCATTATTTACAGTATTAATCAGTTTATATTTGCCACCTCATGCTAATTAGACTTCCCTGTCGATAGATACATACCAAACATACAATTACAGCAGACAGAGCAGGTTGCATAGAAAAGGGATGGGTGGGGGAAAGCCTTCAAAAGCACATTTTATCTTGCTGATGTCTTCCCATCCTCACAAGAAGCAATTTCCCCCATCTAGATGGTATACAATAGTTGGGTATAATTCAGTAATGCTCAGGGTCTCTTTTCTATCCCCCCTCTATTATTTAGATAATTCTTTCATGCTTAGAATATTAAATGGAATTATTTATAACATTTCGCTGTCAAGATTTTCAATAAATAAGATTAGCAGCGGCACACTCCTTGGCAAAGCAAGGGAGCCTATCGGAAAGTGATGCTGAGGGAGAAAACTTGGGGTAGAATAAGCATTATACATGCACGGATGTGACAAAACTCTGTTATTTTCTTGTTAGAGAAAAGCTGCTTCGAGAGGGGGCAGTTTGAAGTTGTGTGTGTATAGTTCACCTTCACAGACCTACCACTTTCCCCGCAGTTCTCTCCCCCCCCAATAAACTCATTTAACTCATAAAATTAAATTTAGAACTCCACGGGGAGGGGAGTTGCACAGAAAAGGGGAAAAGGTTTAATCTCCTCCTTTTCATTTCTTCAAAATGCCACATCTCTCTAATAAAAATGGATTCCACATGTAAAAAAAAGGGGGGGGGTTCCATTTGGAATGGTTTTACCTGTCTTCTAATTGTATCAATTTTATGTTTTCATAATTGTATATTGCTGTAACCTACTATAGGACGTTATGGTGAAGGGAAGGGAAGAAAATCTTGTATACAAATAATTTGGTTGCAGTGTTCAGTTCTGGCCTAGGTGAACACTGTTCTATTTATTTCAGCAGGACCACATAACAGAAAGTTGCTAGTGAACCACTGCTATGGGTTGGTGTACACATGTAGACCCATTACTAGACTTCTAACCACTATGGGGGTTCAAGTAAGTCCTCTCCACATAGCTGCCAAGTTTTCGCTTTTCTCGCGAGGAAGCCTATTCAGCATAAGGGAAAATCCCTGTAAAAAAGGGATAACTTGGCAGCTATGCCTCTCCACAATAGTCAAAGTATTGGGTTGCCAGTCTCAATAGAGGACAGGACTTCTGTGCCTTTAATTGCCCTGCTCTCTTTTGAGTCTGGAAACCTTAAAGAGAAACCAGCAGACCCTTTGCTTGGAAATTAAACAAAGGGCCTGCTGGTTTCTCTTTAAGGTTTCCAGACTCAAAAGAGAGCAGGGCAATTAAAGGCACAGAAGTCCTGTCCTCTATTGAGTCTGGCAACCCTATCAAAGTATTCAGGGGCGTTGCTGGGGCCTCATGACTCAGCCACACTTCCTCCATTGCTGAACCTGGCAACTCCACCCTCCATGCGTATGCCCGTGTTTCTGTTTCTGGAAGTGTGTGTGTGTGTGTGTGTGTGTGTAAACATAGATATGTATACGAACATATATATATATACATACACATATGTATATACATAAAGTTTACTTCTTAATTTTTGAGGAAGTAATTATAAGAAGTCATAACTAGGTTAGAAATGACATGTTTATACAATGATCACATTGGCTCAGAGACAATTTTATCAAGTCATCCCTCATTTCATACCATCATTTGAAGAAACAATTGCAAACAAATTCCACAAAAAAACATGGAAATGCTGTTGCATGTTGTTGTTGTTGTTTAGTCGTTTAGTCGTGTCCGACTCTTCGTGACCCCATGGACCATAGCACGCCAGGCACTCCTGTCTTGCACTGCCTCCCGCAGTTTGGTCAAACTCATGTTCGTAGCTTCGAGAACACTGTCCAACCATCTTGTCCTCTGTCGTCCCCTTCTCCTAGTGCCCTCAATCTTTCCCAACATCAGGGTCTTTTCCAAGGATTCTTCTCTTCTCATGAGGTGGCCAAAGTATTGGAGCCTCAGCTTCACGATCTGTCCTTCCAGGGAGCACTCAGGGCTGATTTCCTTAAGAATGGATAGGTTTGATCTTCTTACAGTCCATGGGACTCTCAAGAGTCTCCTCCAGCACCATAATTCAAAAGCATCAATTCTTCGACGATCAGCCTTCTTTATGGTCCAGCTCTCACTTCCATACATCACTACTGGGAAAACCATAGCTTTAACTATACGGACCTTTGTCGGCAAAGTGATGTCTCTGCTTTTTAAGATGCTGTCTAGGTTTGTCATTGCTTTTCTCCCAAGAAGCAGGCGTCTTTTAATTTCGTGACTGCTGTCACCATCTGCAGTGATCAAGGAGCCCAAGAAAGTAAAATCTCTCACTGCCTCCATTTCTTCCCCTTCTATTTGCCAGGAGGTGATGGGACCAGTGGCCATGATCTTGGTTTTTTTGATGTTGAGCTTCAGACCATATTTTGCGCTCTCCTCTTTCACCCTCATTAAAAGGTTCTTTAATTCCTCCTCGCTTTCTGCCATCAAGGTTGTGTCATCTGCATATCTGAGGTTGTTGATATTTCTTCCGGCAATCTTAATTCCGGCTTGGGATTCATCTAGTCCAGCCTTTCGCATGATGAATTCTGCATATAAGTTAAATAAGCAGGGAGACAATATACAACCTTGTCGTACTCCTTTCCCAATTTTGAACCAATCAGTTGTTCCATATCCAGTTCTAACTGTAGCTTCTTGTCCCACATAGAGATTTCTCAGGAGACAGATGAGGTGATCAGGCACTCCCATTTCTTTAAGAACTTGCCATAGTTTGCTGTGGTCGACACAGTCAAAGGCTTTGGCATAGTCAATGAAGCAGAAGTAGACGTTTTTCTGGAACTCTCTAGCTTTCTCCATAATCCAGCGCATGTTTGCTATTTGGTCTCTGGTTCCTCTGCCCTTTCGAAATCCAGCTTGCACTTCTGGGAGTTCTCGGTCCACATACTGCCTAAGCCTGCCTTGTAGAATTTTAAGCATAACCTTGCTAGCGTGTGAAATGAGTGCAATTGTGCGGTAGTTGGAGCATTCTTTGGCACTGCCCTTCTTTGGAATTGTTGCATGTTACATTCAGCCTAATTTTTAATTTTAAAAGGATTGTTTAAAAATTCATAAGGCACCACAAAAAACATCGGCGATGTCCTGAACACGCTTTATTCTATATGGCTAGCACACTAACTGGCAAAAATCACATTCTGAAGCTGTCGTAGAAGCATCCTTCTTGATTTGAGTCCAACTTCTTGCCATAAAGTGCACTGTTAAAATAAACGAGGCACATACCGTAACCTCTTTTGCTCCTCTTTTCTTCCAGCCCAAATCACAAACAGTCAATTATTTCCGAAAACCACTGATGATATCCATAAGATCTAGTCACTGCGGAATATTTTTTTTTATGATTTTGCAAGGCGGGACAAATGCAGAGCATATGCGCAACTCGGCATGTAGTAAGCCATGAAAGGAAAACATTGTCACCTCCAGCTTGCAAGGCACAAAGATATCAGAGTCAGCAACCTAAATTGAAAGAACTGCAAGTGCTCTTTGTAGGAAAGCCTCACAAATCATGATGCTAAGTGCCTAACTACATTTGACTCTACCTATATGACTTGCAGCCTCATCATTAGTTTTACTTTATGTAATTGCAGGCAGCCAGAGAGGGGGATTTATATATATATATCAAGAATGCAGGGGAACAGTGAGGGGTGGTTTAACCCTTTCCTCCTCCACTGCAATCTCAATGAACACCCCCCCCCTGGTGTTGCAGTTCAGCTAAGGACAAAAGACCGCATGGTGTTAATGGGAGCTTCCTCCCACCCCAAGCTTGACCTCAATCTGTGGGGATTTTAATCAAGGTCAGAGTGGGAAAGGAAAGGGTTAACCTCCTCCCCTCCCCAATCTACTGCAGTGCTGATAAAAATGTACACTCCTGTAATTAAAATCAAAAACAAACAGGTTGATGTGACTGCAAGTGATGCGAAGAAGGGTTGCTGTTGTAGAAGGGTCTATATCACACACAAGAATGTTAAAAAAAAATCTCCCTGAGAAATGTTGTTACTTCAATTGAAAGGGCTTTAGCTTTCTTCAAAATTCCTCTGAAGTTTCATCTTGTGGAGGAAACTCTAAATTCGCTTTAAATTTTGCTTTGTGGAAAATCAAGTTAGCAGCTTGGCAATATGTAGGGCAGCCATCCCCAAGCTGGTACCCTCTGGGTAATTCTGGGCCACTGCCTCCATTAGTCCCCATTCAGCAAGGCCAAACTAGGGTTTGGGGTGTTGCTCCACCCTTGGAGGCTGCTGGTGGGATTCTCAGGGGAGGCAAGGAATTTCCCCCCCTCAAATTATGGTTTGCCTATATGTCTGAAACAAAACAATGGTTTGGAATCTTTGAACTAACCCTCTTCTTGCCATAGCTTCTTGGACAGTGGTGTTTGTTTCTGATACTTACCTGGGTAATAAGCCTTGTTTGTTTCCTACCTGTACATCCTAATTGGGAATCCTAATTTTCACTCATAAAAAAACTGGGCTTAGTGTCTAGGCCACAACCATTTCATAACTTCATCGCTTCCCTTCATCCCATACATTTGAAGTAAGAAATTAAATAAATCAAACTGAAAAGGAATGGCTATTGTCATGAAATACATCCTGCTCCACCAGACTACTTACTTTATGCATCTTGTAGTATTGTTCAGCTCCTATTCCACCTTGTTCTTCTCCAGTCCAAAGCAGTAGACGCAGAGTTCTCTTGGGACGGAGCCCTAAGTTATTTTTCAAAAGAAAAAGAAGGGGGGGAAATAAGTGATCATTAAAAAAACAAAACTCTATTTGAATTTGAATGAGCTTCTTCTTCTAAGCAATTATGGAGTAACCCTAAACTAGGAGATGAGGGCCACTTTTGCATTTTTATTACCACAAGAGGGCTGCATGAGTATGTGAGGAGAAGAGAAGCACTTTGGCCATTATTGTAAATGTTTTCTTTCAAACGCATTTCCTGTTAACCACCCTTTCCCTTCTGCATCCCGCTTCCCTCTGTCTGCACCTCCACAGGCCTCTCTGAATCGCTCTGTCTGTTTGTCCGCTCTCTTTGCACCCTGTAGCACACACACTCTCTCTTCTCCACAGGGGAGGGGCTGCAGCACATGTTCTATATGCAGGAAGTCCCTGGTTCATCTCCAGGTAGGGCTGGGAGAGAAGCCTGCCTGAAACCCTGGAGTCAGTCCTAGATGGACTTGGTGTAAGGCAGCGTCCCAGCTTCCCAGATGTTTCCTATGCTCTACGTTCCTATGTCCACATCCACAGGTCAGCATCTTCATATCTGCCACCCATCACTGCCACATGCCTTTCAGTTACCGCCCTTTTCTCTTTCCTTTTTGATAGTGCGCAGAGATGGGCTGTAGCTCAAAGGTAGAGCATCTACAGAACCAAGGATGGGCAGCTCTGATTGGCATGGAGAAGGTCCAGGTTTCTATGATTCTATCACTGGTATCTCCAGGTAGGACTTGGAGCCCTGGAGAACTTGGAGCCTAGTCAGTGTAGACAATACTGAGCTAGATGGACCAAAGGGTCTCATATGGTATGAGGCTGTTTCCTATGTTTGTTGGTTTGTACCTCTCCCTGCACTCCCAGCTCCATTATCCTGAAGTTCATCCACATGATGGTAAACTGTGGTTTGAACCAACCCACTATTATGATCATTAACATTAACTAGGAAAGTCCATTTAAAAACTATATACAAATAGGCATTTTCTTTATCTAAGCCGCCTCCTACGTCTTCTGTGCAATTTAAGTTAAAGAGTTCAATGGGAATTGTTGTTGTTGTTTAGTCGTGTCCGACTCTTCGTGACCCCATGGGCCATAGCACGCCTTCATGGATACCCTTCATGGATCCCCTTCATGGATCAATGCCTTGTCGTGGCGAAGGGGCTTGAATAACTCAGAGAAGCTATGAGCTATGCCATGCAGGGCCACCCAAGATGGACAGGTCATAGTGGAGAGTTTTGACTAAACGTGATCCACCTAGAGAAGGAACTGGCAAGCCACTCCAGTATCCCTGCCAAGAAAACTCCATGGACAAAGACAACAATGGGAATTACTTCCAGGTAAGTGAGTATAGCCTTGTGTGCACTAACCCAGTGCCCTCTAGATGCTTTGGACTACATTTCGCATCATCCTTGACCATTGGCCATGCTTGCTGGGGCTGATGGGAACTGTAGTTCAAAACATCTGGAAGGTACCTGCTTAGTGAAGGCTACTTTGTATGTGTTGTGCATAAAATGTGCAAACCAAAAATAAGTGGATAAACTGAACCAAAATCATGCAAAATACTACAGTGTGTATAATGAGCAAAACAGAGCTACAAAAAAGAGCATTTTATGACTACAAGCAAAACGGGTCTGTTCGTTTCAAGAGCAAAACCTAAAAAATATATCCAAGAGATTTACTCATGCGCTTCTTAGTTACTATTACAACACAGGATTAGAGCTTCCTCTTCCTTTCAAACCAGCCAGATGGCCAATGATGTCATATTAAGATAATAAAAACAGTCGTCACATTAAAGCCATCACATGTGGTCTCTGGTCAGCCTCAGGTCAGGTGTTTAGTTTTTGTGTGATCTTTTAAAAGTCTGCAGAGAAGCCTAAAATTCTGTGCTTTTGGGGTTACTGGCCATAAGACGCACTGGATGCTGGTAACATTTCAGGTGCAAAATAATGCAAGTTTGGCTCAGCAAATGGGGGCAGCATGTTTCAGAAGAACTAGGGGGATTACTGATAATAGGCACTAAATGCCAGGGAGGGATTAGATTGTATAATATGCATGTGTATATATAAATGAGTGCAAAAAAAATATGACAGGGCTGGAGAATGATTTTCTACCTTCTTGGGCATCTGGCACCAAATGAAGCTCTGCATAATGCGCTGCAAGGTGGGGTTTCGAGTAAGGGGGTACATGATAGAGATGTAGGAAATTATGCATGGTGTGAAGAAAGACGTTTTTATCCCTTTCTCATACTACTAGAATCAGAGTCATCAATGAAGCTGAATGCTGTTGTCTGTTCTGAAAGTACTTCTTTACACCGTGCAGCTAACCAAAGGAATTTGGTACCACAAGATATGTTGGTGGCCCCCAACTTGGGTGTCTTTAGAAGGGGGTTAGACATATTTATGGAGAAGAAGGCTATCAATAGCTTCCCATCACAGTGGCTATATGTTATCTCCCAGATCAGAGGTGGTGTGTTTCTAAATACCAGTTGCTGAGGAACCCTACCGAGAAGCATGCTGTGCTGCTCATGTCATGTTTGTGAAGCAAGGCATTCTCAGGGATGTCTAGACTGCTTGCTCTGCTAATTTCTTAGTTCTCAAGCTCCACTGTTCTGTGCCTCAATATAGGAATATTGATCAGTTGCCCTGGACGGGTCACTTGCAGAGTTTTGTGTTGGAATGCCTGATCTGCAGTAACTCAGGTGCAGTTTACTTTAGAATATGCAGGTTAACCCAAGTTGTATGGGGTGCAAGAGGTATCTGGCTGTGCCCCCAAACCACCCCTCACACCTGGATCCACCCCCATAGCCATGACTTGAGCCAGGCTTTGGTTAGCGAACCTTGGTGTTCTAGTGGTAAACAACGCCGATCCTGGAAGCGTGATGTCTATCCACCCGCTGTACTAGCTTTCTTTGCTTGCAAAACTGCACTTTAAGAAGAGTAGGGCATTCCACCTTCTGCTTAAAAAGGGGTTGTGAAGGTAGAGTTTTAAAATGAATTGCAATGTATTAGAAACCTTCTGGCTTCAGCTGACACTCTGTAGCCAGTGCATAGCTGCCAAGTTATCCCTTTTTTAAAGGGATTTTCCCTTATGCTGAATAGGCTTCCTCGCGAGAAAAGGGAAAACTTGGCAGCTATGAGCCAGCGGCACCCATTGATAAATTTGGGCACGGCAATTTGAGAGCCAGTGTCATGTAATGTAAGAGTGGTAGGCTCATAATCTGGGGAACCAGGTTCGCGTCTCCACTCCTCCACATGCAGCTACTGGGTGACCTTGGGCTAGTCACACTTCTTTGAAGTCTCTCAGCCCCACTCACCTCACAGAGTGTTTGTTGTGGGGGAGGAAGGGAAAGGAGATTGTTAGCCGCTTTGAGACTCCTTAGGGTAGTGATAAAGCGGGATATCAAATCCAATCTCTTCTTATTCTTATTCTTCATTGGGTATTGTGGATCGTCTCCTTCTGCATAAATCTACTTGAGAGGAGGAACACCAGCCCTCCTAATGAACCCACTTTTCATGCAAAAAGGAAAGTAAAATTAAAAACAAAACTCCTGCCTGAATAGTTGTAAATTTAAATTTGTAAGCTAGAATAAGCAAGCAGTGTATTGAACAAGGTCTTTCAAAATCCACATGACTTTCCTCTTTAGCTGGTTGGGATTTTAAATGGAGGTGCAAGTTACATATGTCATGAAAGTAACTGTTGCACTGATATTGGATTGAGAGGTTTAGCAAAATGAATTACTTTAGATTTTAAAACAATATGTTACTTTCTTTTTGCACAGCTGAAATATAATACAAGCACGATGTGTATGACATGTTTCATTATGGTTGCTTATTCATTTTTGGCAGCGCCTCCCAGCTTTTCCATTCCAGGGGAAGGGAAGGGGGATGATCTGATTTCACGAGGCATAAGAGATTCCCTAAATGCCACCGGTATTTAACAGTCTGAGTGGAAACTTACTCAACACCTTTTAAACAGCACCCGATGACAATACAACAGACTATCTATAACTTGGATACAGAAAACATGCACAATGGCTACAGATTTAGCTGCATATTTCATTACAGCACCCGTAGACTCATGTGTCAAATGCATGACTAAGATACAATCCCAAGCATGGCTCAGCGTCGTTTTCTATAAATAAAACAGAGGTACCGAATTTGCTTTCCCACCATGGTCTGCGTTTTTTAAAAAGTAATACAGTGGTGTTTCAGTTCATTGTGTAATTTGACCTAGTGAGGAATCACGCCATTCAAATCAACTGAGCAACAATGGTTTATTTCCTTACAGCATTTTAATCCATTTTTCCTACAGTCTAGGGTAAGAGAGGGAAACCCGTGGCCTCCAGATGTTGCTGACCATTGGGCTGATGGGAGTTGCAGGTCAACAGCATGCAAAGGCCCACAGATTCCCCAGCCCTGATCCATCAAGTTCAATGGAGTCCCAAGAGGAATTTTACTAGAAGGGTGAAAGGACCTGCCTATCTATCCCTATCTTGTTTCATGTACTAGAAAGCTAAATCCTTGAAATAGCGGGTGGGGTGGGGCTTAGATCCAATGTGTGAAACGATTTCAAAACAATAACCACACCAGAGTGCCCAGAACCATCTATTGGATTCAGAAGCAGAACCATCTATTGGATTCAGAACCATGACAGAATTTAATCATTTTTTGTGATCTACTTAAACGTGCATTAAGTGAAGCACAGGCAATGCAATGCCAAGGGTCTGCTTCTGTACTGGCCCCATTAAGGTTCTCCCTTCATAAAATTATCTTCTTCTCCAAAACAACCAGTGTATGGATGAGCCAGTAAACAGCAATATCTGAGCCTGTGCAGTCTATGTCATGTAGATTGCCTACACTGGTATAAAACAATGTGGAAGGGACTTACTTTGCATGCGGAAGATCTCAATCTCTGGCATCTCTAAGTAAAAAAAAATACCTCTGGCTGAAAGCTTGGGGCACTGCTGTTGGTTAGTGTAGATTTGGTGCCCCTTATGATAGTTTGGACTACAAATCCCATCAGCCCTAGCCAGGACAACTGAGCACCAAGTTGGCAGACATTGGTGTAGACCAGGCATCCCCAAACTGCGGCCCTCCAGATGTTTTGGCCTACAACTCCCATGATCCCTAGCTAAGAGGACCAGTGGTCAGGGATGCTGGGAATTGTAGTCCAAAACATATGGAGGGCCGAAGTTTGTAGTGGAGGTGCCTGGTGTAGACAATAGTTTGTAGTGGAGGTGCCTGGTGTAGACAATAGTGAGCTAGATGGACCAATGGGTTGACTTGCTATAAGACCAATGAGCTGAAATAAAAACGAGTGTCTTAACAGCAGCTTAGTGCCAACTCCAGGTTAGAGGGAGGGGCTTAGCTGGCCACTCCCACTGTGCACTGACTCCTCCCACATGATAAGTGGGTGGCAGCTACTACTACTCCCTAGCATTGGCTGTCTGTTTCCCACACTTCCTAGAAACACGGATGGTAAGGAGGTGGACTGTGGGAGCGGAGGCTGGGAAACTAGAAGGTGTGGCATGGCTAGGCAGACTATCCACAGTCAGGGAGAAAAAATAAGATCTGTTGCACTGCAGCAGTATGGGAAGTGTTCCAATTGTATGAGGATTTCATTTGGTCCACATTAGCCTGTACTTCCTAGACATGCTAATGAGAATGCAGTTATTCCCTCACTTTCACATTTTCTGAATTTTGTAATTCAGTTTTTTGGCTCAAAAATATAACACAGGTGTGTAAAAATGTGTATTTTAGGTTAAAGGCATTTTTTAAAAATGTGCATTTTGGGCTAAAATGGGTTAAAAATCACATTTTTAGGGAAAATTTCATACAATAGTGTACACTTTGTTAAAAAAAAGAGATACATAAATAATGTGAATCATCGCATGCTGTTTTAAAAGATGTGCTGATTAGTGAAACAGAACGGAATAGACCTATGAGCATTTAAGGTCCTCATTCCTACTTTGCGGGTGGCCATCTGATTGGATTTCAATTTGATTCTGATTTGATTTTAAGATGTATTTTAATTGATTGCTTGATTTTATGGTAATGTGTCATATATTTGATGTTAGCTGCTCTGAGCCTGGTTTTGGCCGGGGAGGGCGGGGTATAAATAAAATTTAATAACAACAGCAACAACAACAACAATTGAATTTTCTTATGGTAAGGGCTCGTCCAGACTTCAGCTTGCTCTGCTGCCTTCCCCCAGGAAAACCTGAAGTTTTCCTCAGATTGCCACTTTTCCTGGGGAAAGTGGCAGGGTGAACAGAAAACTGCTCAGCCCTGTGCTTTCCAGGCTTTCTAGACGAGCCCTGAGTCAGACCATTAGTTCATCTAGTTCAGTACTGTCAACACTGACTGACATAATTTCAGACTAGGGACATGCCTATCACTACCTGGAGATGCCAGAAATTGACTCTGGGACCTCCTAACACATGTGAAGCTGACTTGAAATAGCCTGATCTGTCTGTTCCTACTGTAAATGAATGAGGAGGCACAAGAGCAGCTCAGCAGCCCTCTCTGTCTGATGGTTGGGATTTGTCCTAGAGAAAGAGGAAGGACAAATGAACAGGTAGGAGCTCATAACTAGGAGTAGCATCATCAAGAACAGGGCTCCGAAGTCATCAGTACGTTCTGGCAAGGCTTTTGTGTCAGGACATGGAGTCTTGAACTGGCTTGTCAGTGGAGGCCACAAGAAAGGTGGTATGGCATGCGATGTACTTTGATTTTTCAGGAGCAGGAACCCACAGAAAGAAAAGAATTTACTATTAGGGATGAAGAAGAAATTCTGTTTGATAAGCATTATGTGGAGGGGAAAGGGCACTGAGAAGATGGAGAGATCTCAAAAGGCCGAGGGCTCAGGTGATAAGAAATAGATTCAGGTTACAATTTCAAAGATAAATCCGACAGGGAACATAACAGATAAAGGGGAAAGGAGGTGCGCTAAGAGGCAAGAAGCACAAAAAAGTTCAGTGTTGGACACCTTCCCTTTAGTGAAGTAAGAGGCCAATTAAAGATGAAATATACAGTAACAGACACAAGGCTGGACAAGGATTAGAAGTGCATTTGTGAGTAATCTGAGCTGAGGTAATAGCTGAGCTATGAAGTGGAGAAAAGAAGGAACAAATGTCAAAATGATAATGTTCTAGGGAGAACTCTCTTTAGAGAAGGGTGTCAAAAAGTGAAAGTTGCATAAGTACATTTAAAAGGGTCAGATTCACACTAGCTGCATACTGATGAGCAACCAGGTCACTGAATTTTCACCTAAGGTTGTAGGATCTGCAGAGCTGGTAATGCAATTATATATATGGATCTAAAATAGCATTGGAGCCAGACTAAAATTATTCACAGTTTTCTCCTTTTCAGAAATGTTGCAGCACTTCTCAAGAAAAAAGTTTTCTGGTTTATTTACATTGCCCTCAGTGACATCAACACATGTTCAATTCTGATTGGAGATGCAGCATTCTGAATGCCATCCAGTATTTTTCATGATCCACCACGACTGAGTTAGTGGACAAGTAGTGAATTGAGGAGAAACAGAAACTATTCACATTACAGAATCTGGGCTGGTACACAAAACTCTGATGAGAAAAAGCTCCAATGACTCCAGAAAAAGCACACGCAAAAGAAGCGGTGTGGCATTCAAGACCTTCTATACCCCACAGGTGGCGCTGTGGTTAAATCACTGAGCCTAGGGCTTGCTGATCAGAAGGTCGGCGGTTCGAATCCCTGTGACGGGGTGAGCTCCCGTTGCTTGGTCCCAGCTCCTGCCAACCTAGCAGTTCGAAAGCACGTCAAAATGCAAGTAGATAAATAGGAACCGCTACAGCGGGAAGGTAAACGGCGTTTCATGTGCTGCTCTGGTTTGCCAGAAGCGGCTTTGTCATGCTGGCCACATGACCTGGAAGCTATACGCCGGCTCCCTCGGCCAATAATGCGAGATGAGCGCGCAACCCCAGAGTCGGTCACGACTGGACCTAATGGTCAGGGGTCCCTTTACCTTTACCTACCCCACAACAAAACCTGAAGTGGAGAAGAACTCAGTGATTATAATGCTCGCCTCATCTTTAAGACATGCACCCCAAGTTACAGAAGCTTCCATTCTGAACTAAGGTGTGATGAAACTCAATGATGGCCTGTCAAAATGTATGAGTGCAAATACTAATCATATCATTTGCTGAACTCCCAACACTAAGCACCCCAAGAGTAGCTTCCTCCACTATCTAGACAACATCCTTTCTTTGATAGCAAGACATCCCAGCTCATTTCCAGGATGTGCCTCTTTTCCAGGAAAACTAACCTAAGGTTTAGATTGCAAACAAAGCAAGCTTATGTCGGTTTCCTGAACGTTGCTTGCTTGGTTTCCAAGTCAGCTAAAAACACAAAAAAAAAATCTCTAGTGCAACCACCTCAAGGCTAGGGCACATGACTACTGTGCTATTGTCAGCCATTTCCCCCTCTTCAGTGTGTGCTGAGGTTGCTCCCTGCTGTGCTTGTGGAAAGTTTTAATGTGGTGAAAAGGCCAGAAAGTCACATCTGACATTGTGAAAGTGCTACCACAAGTGTGGGTGGGTGGAGAGGGAATCAGCTTAAGAAAACATGCAAATCGTATGTACCAGGCTTTAGCCCTTTTCAGCAGTAATTATTCTTTTTTGTCTGCTGTCATCATCCTTCTATAGCAGTGGCACCTCACAGGCAGCATTCAGACTCTGACAAGATTGGCAGGGGGTTGGACTGGATGGCCCTTGTGGTCTCTTCCAACTCTATGATTCTAAGATTTTCCCCCCTGCCACTGGACCCATGGGGAGAATGCAGGGCCTTGCATCCTTGGGCAGCTGCTGCAATCCTCGCAGAGTTCACCACTAATGCCTGCCCTGGGCTCCCCATTGTGTGAGTGGCTAGTTCTAGATGTCATTTTGATTTCCCACAATGCCCTAGAGTGACGATATATTGTGCAGGAGCTTAAAATGGCAGCCAGAAGCTCCTTCTTGCTCTGAGGACTGCAACCCACGTCCAGGTAAGCCCACTAGGAAGATGAGACCTTCCAGAGGATCTCAAACTGGAGCTGGCCCTAGGAGACTATTGTGGAAGAAAAAGGGAACAACATCACAGTGGGCAGAGCTTGGCTTCATCTTACGACTGACAGTAGTGCCTCAAGATCTCAGGCAGAAGTCTTTCCAGTTGGGTGCCACCTAATCAGTTAAAAAAGAAGGGCTAGAGATGTCTGGTTTTGAGCCTGGGACCTTCTACATGCAAGGCATATGCTTTACCACTAAGTAATGGTCCCTTCTCTGGAGCTTCTGACACTGTGCAATATGCCCACCCCTAAGAGTTGGCCACTGCTGTTCTATATAATTCCTTTCTTTATTAAAACAGATTGATTGCTTTCCTACTCATTCCCAGCACTAGATTATTTAGAGTCCATAGATGCAAAAGGTGAGTGTTCCAGACCAGAAAGACGTCATGTTCCCTCAATCTCATTGACAGAGAATCATAAAATTTGTTTTGGCCTTTGAACTCAACCAAGCCATGCCATTGACGTTTTGCTTCCGTGCTTTTCCAAGTGAAATATAGAGATTGAATACTCGGTTTATAACCCATGTCATTTTCTCCCCATCTCAATGACATGGGACTTGTCTGTCCCCAGGATGCATGGCACATTCTAACGATATAATATTAATTTAAAATAAACAGTCTGCAAAGAGAAGGCAGAGGACTCTCTCTCTCTCTCTCTCTCTCTCTCTCTCTCTCTCTCTCTCTCTCTCTGTTTTTATTGATTTTCCAATACCGTTCCAATTTCAGCCTCATTAATTGGATAAAATACCAATTTCATCCAATTAATACAATTATTAATGCCAATTATTCATATGTCAAATTATATGATTTTATCAAACTGGCCTCCCCGCATGCTAGATTTGATGTCTTCGTTCTTCTACATTTTTTTCTGTGTTCCAAAATCTTAGTAATTCCCATCCCATCCCATTCAGATATAATAATGTCTTATATAACTGCTACAAGGACTCGTTCTCAATAGGCCCATGCATTCTGCTGGTGCACAGCTTTATGAAGAACTTGAAATTCAACAGCACCAAGCCATAACTGATAATCTTTATTTTGATGGTGGTCGACCTAGGCCCAATTCCAGTGTTAGACATTTCCCAACTAATATGATGAAAGCATGTGCAGTGGCTACAAATGCATATGTTTTCGAGCTTCAAGAGGGGAGACGATATGAAGCACACGTGATTCATACTTCCTATTTCCTGTCCTTTATAACATCCAAAATGGAGGTCTTGACTATCTTTCCAATGAAGTGGCTGCATGGAAGCACCAAAACAGGAAAATAAGTCATTTGTGCATCCTGTTCCCCTAATAGCCAAGATCCTAAGATGTGAGCTCAAGCCATATAGTTGGCCAAAGTCTTAGGACCTTCTTAGGGCTCCTGTATATGCAACAATTTCTGGCATGGATATCACATCCTATAGGAAATCTGCATGTACCTTTCCATGCAATGAAATCTGTTTGGCCGTGCATTAGATTGTTGTGAAGCTTCCCACAGCATATATACATGGCAAAATAGACATGTGTAGATTTATCAGGGTTATAAACAAATGCTTTCAATGTAATCTTCTGTTTCTTATCTATTCTATATGCCTACAACTGCAAGATGCAATCAATCTCTTTGTGACTGCAAGAGGTGTGGTGGAATTGTGAATGGAGTTTTGCTCAGTAGGTTACAACTTGTTCGGGGCTCATTTGGTATATCAAGTAACTTTCAATTTTCTGTCTCAACGTCACTTAATGGGAAGGGTTTCTCTCTCTTTAAACTTGTTTTAAAAGGAAACTGGATAGTTACACTATCCTAAACTTCTAAATTATTAGAGTACAGAGAGCACTTCATAGTTACTACCTGCTTTCAATTTAATTTGACAAAGTCTTCATTTACAAATGAGGTTCGCTAGCAGAATTAGCTCTGAAATTGTTTACAGGGGCTTCCTCTTACAATCCTTTTACAGTTCCAATAATTGAAAAATTGGATACCACCATACAGACACTACTTCTTTATACCCTACAGGCAACTAGTTACTAAAGTTCTTCATGTTTGATTGCATGGCTGCTTTGACAGGTTTGTGGATATATACCAGTTGGATGAGGAAAAAATGGGACAACAGTCTGAACAGACACTTCTCGGTCACAGGAGCCATCTTTCATTTCAGTTACTATGGAAACAGCAGAAAGAGCATATTCCATGGCCTGTTTGGGTGCATCTGGGTTCTCTGTTTTCAAGGGGAAAACTGTTATCTCTGATCTTTGTCCACTGGAAGCATTAATGCCAATGTAACCATTTCCCAAGAACTGCAAGAGACTACATTTTCGTGGAAATAACTCCAAATGGGATCTGGAACAAAACTAGCTGAGAGGTACTGACATGCTTTCCTTTGCTTCGCCCACCTTTAAAAACCAAAAGCAGAAATAGGAGGCTGCAATTGTGAGTAGAGCAACATCCCCCAACCTGGGACCTTCCAGATGTTTCGGATCACACTTCCCATCAGCCCACCAGATTGCTTGGGCTGGTGGGTGTTGTGGTTCAAAATAGGACTGTGCAAGTTTCCCCTGATCTGATTCACAGTCCAATATACCTATCTCTAATGCCCTGTGCTTCCCTTCCAATCAGGAATCCATCATCTCAATTCTCTTGCCTCTTAGCACCCTTCCTATAACTTGTGGCCACAAAAGACACAAACCATGTAGTCCCAAGCCTAACATTGAAGAAATTTTGTTCCCATCCAACTCAGGGATGCCTGGAACTCAGGGATCTCGGTAAGAAGCAGTGTGTCTCTGAATACCAATTGCTGGTAATCAGAGGTGGAGAGAGTGCTGCTGTGCCCAGGTCCAGCTTGTGGGCTTCCCATATGCACATGGTTGCCACTGTGATAACAGGTTCTTGGACCAGATGGGCCTTTGGCCTAGCCCAGCAGGGCCCTCACCTGATGCAGAAAAAGTGTCTCCACACTGCCACTAGCTGAATCAAAACAGGAGAGTACAAAACATTCACATCTGAAGGGAAGCAACATACATTCTAGAGCAGGCATCCCCAAACTGTGGCCCTCCAGATGTTTTGG
Source organism: Zootoca vivipara (assembly GCF_963506605.1). NCBI lineage: Eukaryota > Metazoa > Chordata > Lepidosauria > Squamata > Lacertidae > Zootoca > Zootoca vivipara. The sequence continues at coordinate 23,582,289 of NC_083283.1, forward strand.
CCTACAACTCTGATGATCCCTAGCTAACAGGACCAGTGGTCGGGGAAGATGGGAACTGTAGTCCAAAACATCTGGAGGGCCGAAGTTTGGGGATGCCTGTTCTAGAGGCCTAAATCAATGATCATCTGCATTCCTTAAGAACAGTCATACTCATCCTATAACTATTCTGTATATGATAAAACTAAGGATGCACTGTGATATGTTTGGATAGTCGCCATTGACCTAGTAGCCAAGAAATGGGCCTCTAAAGATACTATCTGTCCAGTAGCTATTAATCTCTTTCACAGCCACCCTTGGAAGTAAATATGCCATCTCTGTAATTAAGGAATTGGAAGCGCAGCCCAGATTCAAAGCATGGTTTCTTCTGACCTCTTCCCAAAGCAAGGGTGGTAAAGGGAAAGGGAACACCCACCTGGCTGCAGGCAGCATGAGGAATGTAGTTTGAATAAGAAAGAAAAGAAAACCCTTAGGCTGCTGACTTTTGCACAGGCGGCATTCAGCACTGCCTTGGCTATTTCCAAAAGGGACTCGCTCACCACACAGGTGACCTTTCGAGTGAGGAAGCAACAGTGCCAGTGGCCAGCTTGAGCTCTGAAAGATGTCTAGTTTCCCAAGCAACCTCAATGAATTAAACACACGGATCTCCAACACAAGGAGCAGGGAGGATCTGCAAGGCCCTCCAAGATCGATTCCTCATGTCAGGGCATTTGATCTGCCCTTCAGAAGACTGGCCCTGTAGTTAGTTGGCATTGTCCTCCTCCCAGAATAAGCGGCGAGGGACCTCGTGATCTCAGTAATTCAGAGCTTTTCAGCTGCATACATTGCAACCCAAACTCAAAGGGTGCTTTCTTCTGCCCACCCCTGTGATGGTCTACCAACAACTCAAAGGGACAGTGGTCAAAGAAACTTATGCCTGGACTCAGGCAGCATAAGGAATGTGGTTGGAAACAGGGCAAAGGGAGGGGAAACCCCTATAGTGACTTGAATACAGAAGGGAGACTGGTATCTTGCATATTTTCCATCTCACTTTCATATCCAAGGAAAAGCAAAATTGCTCAGTCTCTGAGGTCTGAGCAATTATCAGTCCCGAACACATCTGGCCTATTTTCTGGGAATCATTCTTATATAACAGGCATTCCCAAACTGCGGCCCTCCAGATGTTTTGGCCTACAACTCCCATGATCCCTATCTAACAGGATCAATGGTTGGGGAAGATGGGAATTGTAGTCCAAAACATCTGGCGGGCCGAAGTTTGGGGATGCCTGTTATATAACCTTTCATGTGCATGCTGTGGGGTGGGGTGGTGATAAACAAGTCATTTCCATTAACGCTAAAATGAGCTGGCTATTCCATGTTTGATAACGGTCTCCATGCTGCACCATTGCCTATAAATTTCCTTTCCTTTGTTTGCTGGCATCTTGCAATTCTTTAATAGTTCCTGGAGGCTTTTTCTGTACTATATGTGTTCAACATACGGCACAGATTAGCTAGTGAGCTTACCAAAAATACTACAATCGTTGCGCAATTAACAACAACAAATAAATAAATTTAATGACACATTGCAACTTAGGGCAATGTCACTCTGATTTGTTGCTTTTGCTGTTATCATCTTGATATAGTCTCTTAGTATTACATCTCAAAGGGATTCTTGAATCTTGTTAATGGGTTGTCTTTAGTTTGTTCTAAGGTGGCAACAATAAGGTTTCTGTTGTATGTTTTGTTGTTTCTGTGGAAATACATGCCACCCCAAACTCTGAGCAGGGTGAGATTCCAGGGGTTCCAGGCGCTGACCCTGGGTTCATGTTTCCTTTGGAATGAGGCAGTGTGGAGGCTGTGGTGTCTTTATGATATATGGTTTATTTACACAGCTATACAGCCTGAGTCTATGGTGGAATGATTCACAGTATTAACATCTCAAGAGGTTCTGACTTTTCCCATAGCCACAGAAGCCTCCGACTTAAGCAACCCACAACCATTGTTCTCAAACATTGCTCTCATTTTCTCTCCAGCCCACTGCTTACTGTTTCTGCTGCATAATGCCTAACTGTAATCCTAACCCTAACCTAACAACTGGAATTGTCTTTCAAAGTAACTCTCAGTTGAGGGAGGGAGCCCACACTTTTGCATTTGCCCTTGATTCTTTGTTGTCCTAATCACTCGTTACTCCCAGGCTATCGGCTTATACAAGAGGCTAGTCCTGTCTTAATTAGCTTTGGACCCATCACAGGAAGCACCTGCTTGGCTTAATTAGCTTTTGACACATAATTCCAGAGGGCTAGAAGTGCCACACATGGGCTCAAATACACACATGGGTCTAGCAACCAGTTTTAACACACAAGCCTTAATTAAATTCTAACACTAGCTTGATCCAGAATTTAGGGCGTCTTGCACCCACCAACTCATAACACTGTCAATTAAAAAGTAAATTGAATTAAATTAAATGAGATGTGTACTGTTTTAAAACCCATCTGGCAGAACCAGAAGCAGGGATTTTACCATAATATCAGAGGACTACATGGTGTTTATTGAAAAACATAACACAACTACATTCGCTATTCCATAAGATTTGTCTCCCCCCCCCTCCCCCTGGCCACTCCTTCTCTGCAAATAATTAACATAAAACCTTGTTGATTTAAGAATTTAGGCAAAAAATAATATCAGTGGCAGAAGGGAATGTACTCTGAATGCCAGTAGATATTTTGTTTTAAGATGTAACATGCTCAAATTCTGCCGCAATCAAATTCAGGGCACAGTGTTCCCAAAAGCAGACTTGGGATGCTTTCTGATCTCACAATGTAAATAATCAGTAAAGCACTGAAGATTTTTCTAGCAATTATAGCTGAGGCAGCTTTTGGCTAGAATAAAGTAGTGGTTTGTCTTCTGCCCATTGGTTAATTTCTGGATTATATACCAGAAAGCACAGGGTGATCCCTATGGTCAGCAGGGGGAAAATAGGCTACAGAAAAGAGGATGCAATAGCAGCAGACTAGGCTGGTGCATAATTGGAAGAGAGGAGAAATGGTGCTAAGTATAGGTGCCTGCCTTGAATCACTTACAAGGAGTAGTCAAAGCAAATAGATTTAGGAACAAGAATAGGGTGAACACAGCAGGAAGGCAGGGGGGGGAACAGTGAGAGCAATAGATAGCTTGCTGTACAGCAGAGCCTGACCTAGAAACAATCATGTCCTGTCATTAGGAGTTTTCAAGTCTAAATAGTTAGCACCATCTGGGAAACTTTTAAAATAGCAAGAAAGCTATAATGTAGTTGCCACAAGAGCCGGGAAGAAATTCGGTTCAGTTCACGCTTAAAGCCAAATTTATTAAAGTCACACTTTCCAAAAATAAAAAATAAAAAAGAGAACCAAAACACACCCGTCTTTTGAAATTTGCATGCATCTGAATTTTGCAATGCAGTCCTCCAACCAAGCAATGTTGGCAAAAATGCATGCATTAGGCAAACACATGTGTAAAAATGAATATGTTAGTCAAAATAGCCAGCAAAATGCATTAAATAAAATGAAATAATATGCATGTTAAAAATATGGTGTATAATTCAAAGGCCCTAGACTCTGTGGTTTAACCCACAGCGCCACCTTAGCCCCATAATTCAAAAGTAGGTTTTGTTAATTTAAAGCTGTTAAAAGGTATTCATTTTTAGTATGAACTAAGGTGTGTGTGTGTTTTTTAAACCCACCCACTCTTCATCTGCTTTAGCAGATATTGCTAATATTGCAACTAGTGAAAATTAGAAGAAGAGCAGTTCAATCTTCTTGGACATATATCTGAAGCTAGAACACTTTTCGGCAGTTGGGATACAGTGAGAGTCGGTGGGTGCAGAATTGGAAATCATTAACAAATTTGACTGCATTTCTTCAGCAATTCTTTTGATTGTCAAATTCAATTGTCTCCTTTTGGGATATTAATTGAATTCACATGCCGCCCTCCATCGATTCATTAGCATTGACATTTAATGCTCCAGTACATATTCAGATTAGGCATTGTATTCGTACCTCAGCAAAGAGGATTTAGTTTGTGTGCTCATTAACTTTAGCTTTCAAAATCTAACTATTTATCCTGTGGATCTCCGTAATCCCAGAATACACAACTACCCTCTTTTTAGACAACTTTGTGCACCTGTTGAAGCAACCCACTAGCCAATCATTTCTACTGGATTGGGGAGCCCCCCAATATTCAAAGGGGGCAGAGGAGGCCAGGCATGGAGCCCAGCACAGCATGGCTTCAATGGCTGGCTCCTTCTCTTCCTCTTCCTGCCACAGAGGGGAAGGAGCAGGGAAGCAGCCCCCAGCCAGTGGCAGTGGTGGCAAAAGGAGGAGGAGCTGCTGGCCACTGAAGCCATGCTGCTGCCATGTTTAATTCCGCCGCATGGCTCTTCCTGATGTCCTGACATCACACACCCAATCTCATGCTCAACATCACACATGCAACATTGCCCCCCCCTTCTCCCTCAGAAGTTGGTGCCTCTGCTATGGTTACTGTGCAAAAGAACTTCCAGTGGATTGTTTTCTTAGCATCTATGCTGCCATGACAGTTTTTGTGATCTTACTGATATGGTAAGAAAATTATCATTATCATCGCCATCAATTAATTTATATACTGCCTACATGCCAAAACAGCTTCTGAGAGGTTTACAAGTATACAATCAATTATACAATCCTTATATAGCTAAAGTACACAATAAAATAATTCCATAAAAGCATTAAAATATCCAAAATTAAAATAAGACTATAAAACAAGCCACTTAAAAACCATAGCAATTAAAACAGTTGAACAAACAATCAAAACAATTAGATCAGTAAGTTCAAATTCAGGGAAATGCTTGCCTAAACAGCTGTGTCCTTAAGAGCCAACATGATGGGGCCTCTCATATTTCAGATCCACTCCTTAGAGACCACCTTATGTCCCAGCTCAATCACTGGTCATTCTCCAAGTTGGTGAGGTTCATCTGATAGGATCAAGAAACTGAGCCTGTAGTGTTGTCGGCCCAGTACGGTGGAGCGCTCTGCTAATAGTGACTCAGCAGGCACCTTTTGTTTTAACATTTAAACACCTAGTAAACATCTTTCAGTACCTCTATTTGCCTCATCGTTTTCCCCTAGGGAAACCCAATCTTTCACGCTGAATTGGAACAAATGGCATTCAGGTTTTCTATGGATTGCACTTTGTTCCGATTTATCGCTAAGGAGTGGGTTTTCTGGGATAAAGCGGTGTGCCAAAGGCAAAACTACATAGACCTGAGCCTAGAAAGTGCGGGAGAAGCAGAAAACTGCTCGGACTCATGCTGTCTAGGCATGAGATCAGTGGAAGTGTGGATGAGCCCTAGTAGTACACAAATATTTTGATAAATAAGTAAATAAAAACCCCAGCATCTCCAGCTAAAGAATCAGGAGTGGGGTGAAAGGAAAAACCCTCCAGAAGAGTCCCTGCCCATGGATGGAGAAATAGTGTGGCGTGGGGTGAGTCAGTTTCTTAAGTTTCCCGGGTAAGGGACAATAGAGTGCACCCCACACTGTATATATATTTGGCTTATGGAATGTATGACATTATGCAAAGTGGTCCTGATGAGCATGACTTACTATATAAAGAAGTGTGATGTGACCAAAATCAGGAGGAAGGAAGAGACTTGTGGCTGCTGAGCTCCTTAAAAATGAGATGACTAACTTCACAAATTCGTTCAGATAAATTGTTATGGAGTCCTTTTATGGTACGGAAAAAAATAAGCAATAGACTAGACTGAACTGCGAATACGTTTTCCTTGAAACTGAAGCTGAATAAACAGCTGAGTCCCCAAGATTCCATATGGTGCTTAGCTCATTGTAGCGTAGCATCTTCTATAGGGTTATTTTCAAACAATATTTCACTTCAGGAACAGTCAGTCTCTTCATCCTTAGGGGATGTACCCTCACCTGAGCTGCTCAAGGGGGTGAGGGATGATCATCACTCATTGCCTTCATGCACATTGGCAAGGAAGGGTCCAGCCACCCAGGTAGAAGAGTGGATATTCAGAAGCTCTAGCAACTGAGCAGAAGACTCTGCTTTCTTCTCAGCACTGAGATAGGGGATAACTAATGGGGAGGGAAGTGAGAGCTGGACCATAAAGAAGGTTGATCGCCGAAGAATTGATGCTTTTGAATTATGGTGCTGGAGGAGACTCTTGAGAGTCCCATGGACTGCAAGAAGATCAAACCTATCCATTCTTAAGGAAATCAGCCCTGAGTGCTCCCTGGAAGGACAGATCGTGAAGCTGAGGCTCCAATACTTTGGCCACCTCATGAGAAGAGAAGAATCCTTGGAAAAGACCCTGATGCTGGGAAAGATTGAGGGCACTAGGAGAAGGGGACGACAGAGGACAAGATGGTTGGACAGTGTTCTCGAAGCTACGAACATGAGTTTGACCAAACTGCGGGAGGCAGTGGAAGACAGGAGTGCCTGGCGTGCTATGGTCCATGGGGTCACGATGAGTCGGACACGACTAAACGACTAAACAAAAACAACAAAGGGGAGGGGAGGGGAGGGGAAAGCAGGGCTGCCTTCAACTGAATCGATTTGGCCACAGATTTTCTTACCAGAAGTAAATGAAAGGATGACTCTGTGATATCACAAAGGTCTCGAAAGCACCTTCCCATTTTTCATAGGAAGCCTGCTTTGCCAGCAAAGGCAGCTCACATGGTTCAAAGCAATGCTTGACTCTGTACGTGTCCCCACAGGATGCCCAAGAGACTTCTAGGAATAGCTGTCAACTTTTCCCTTTTTAAAAGGGAAATTCCCTTATTCCAAATAGGATTCCTCGCGAGAAAAGGGAAAAGTTGATAGCTATGCTTCTAGGCCACTCGATACTTCGCTTGGGGGACCTAATAAGTGAGAGATGGAACCTCATGTGCTACCATGCACCACGTCAAATGACACTTCTGACTTGGCAGGCACCCCCAAGCAGGATTAAAAGATGCTCAAGATCCTCAGTTTGGAAGGCTGTCGGAGAAGGGTTGTCTACTCTAGGCCAAGTACAGCATAAAGAACTATAAAAGGTTACCACTTGAACAGCAATCTGAGGAGGCACACAAGTCACTCAGTTACGCTCTTTCCCACTATGGTGAGATGTACCGTATATATTTAAATTATAGCAACTATGTCTAAATTGGGAATTTATGTATCTGAATTAGCACATGCTAATTTTATGCAAATCGGTGTTCCTTTTATGTACTCTCTTTTCGGTGATTCAATTCCTCATTTCAGGGGCAATGTGCAAGTGGTCGTTTCATCTGGGGGCCTCTTTCATTTAGTGCTGGGGAGAGGGCCAAGCAGGTGAGCTCACTCGATGGTCGGTACTTGTCAAGATCAGCCACTTTCAACTGGGGTTGGGTGAGTTGGGGAGGGCACAAGAACCTGGAAGCATGGGATGGATGCTTTAATTTACATACAAAACACCCCCTTACTCTATTTAATTCTAGGGAATAAGAGTGGGAGTTGCAAGCCAAAGGCAAGGCATTTTTTTCCAGCCCCTGCAAAATGGGGGTCATACAGATCTGCCTTATAGAGCCTTTATAAGGATTATTTTGAACTTTGAATGCTATTGATGCTAAGCATGGGAGCCAGTATGTTGTAGTGCAGTGTTTCCCAACCTTGTGCCTCCAGATGTTTTGGGACTACAACTCCCATCATCCCTAGCTAGCAAGACCAGTGGTCAGGAATGATGGGAATTGTAGTCCGAAAACAGCTGGAGGCACACGGTTGGGAAACACTGTTGTAGTGGACAGAATGTTGGGCTGGCGTTGAGGATATCTGGATTGACATCCCTGCTTAACCATAGATATTGTTGGGTGGTCTTGGACAAAGTGCGCACTCTCTCAGCCAATTCTACCTCACACAGTACATGATAAAATTGGCCAACCATCTGCACTTGGCCCCGAGTTCCTTCAAGGAATATAACTGTGGCTCATAACAAACAAACAGATTTATCCTATAAAAGCAGGGTAGATCGTTGTGACGGACATCACCATGGACCGCATAATGGTTCCAGATAAAAGAGAGCCCAGGTGTATACGATATGGCTCATATAGTGTTTTCATGAATACAGCAACACTACGGTCAACACAGCTGTTTCCTTATTTTGGCTTTCAAGACACAAAGAGACTTCAGTTTCTGTAAGATCACAGATCTGAAAAATATGAAAGTCTTGCCACTATGTTGCTATTATTAGGAGGGTAATCGTTGAGAAATAATTGCATTGCAAATGGCCAGGGATTCGGTAAAATGCACTTGCTATCGCTTATTTTAAAAAGTTTAAGCAGCGTTGTCATTCTTTACTCATTAGATAATTTTTAAAAAGCTAAATATTTACCAAGATCTTTAATGAGCGATAATGCTTCCCATGATATAAATGCTCCACCGCCGTCATCCATGGCTCCTTGCCCTACATCCCAGCTGTCCAGATGTCCACTGACCAGGACAACCTAAAAATTTAACACAGAAAGGATAATTACACAAAAGTTCTGTACTGGGACAATCATACTCTCCAGTGACCCTTCGATCGTTTTACCCGTTCAGAGGATTTAATTCCTGTAGCTTGAACCATGACTGCACAAATATGTTCTTGAGTCTAATGATGGCATTGCAATTAGTTTTGTCCCAATGGGAAGTGATAAAAAATGACTTTGTATTTGTTTAAATGGTCAAGTTGCTGGGCTGATCATTCCAACATGCAACTGCAACCGTATGTCAGTAATCTTTGTTGCTAGGCTTTAAATACCATAGGTCAGGGTTTCCCAAACTTGGGTCTCCAGCTGTTTTTGGACTACAACTCTCATCATCCCCAGCTAGCAGGACCAGTGGTCAGGGATTATGGGAATTGTAGTCCAAAAACAGCTGGAAACCCAAGTTTGGGAAATACTCCCATAGATCAACCTCTTCCCAACCTAGCTCCCATCCAGATGTTTTGGAAACAGATCCCGTTACCCTTGCCCATTGGCCATGCTAGCCTAGGATGATGGGAGTTGTAGTCCAAAGCATCCAGAGAACACCAGGTTAGGGCAGGCTGCCTTAGACTGGTATAATATGATGCACTAATATCATTGCATTAGGAGTCATTGAGGGACTAAACTGTATGCTATACACAAATCCTTGTAAACAAAGCCAAAATTGTTTAAAATGAAAAGCAGCATCAGGAGCCTGCAATTTTGATTGGAAGAGCAGTTTGGGAGAAAGATCCCTTGCCTGCCAGCTGTTTTTCCACTCAAGTATCCCCAAGATGTCCCCCAGGGCTCCTCGGATGCATATTTGCCCTTGTCAAAAGCCCAACTATTCATTCCCCAGCTAAACTTAGATTTGTTTACTGCTGTTAAAATTAATGTAAAACCCTTTCTTTAAAAATAACTTTCCCCCCTTTTTTGAAACAAAAGCAAGCCCCCTTGTGCCCACCACAAACCCCTTTTGCCTGGAGCTTGACATAGTTAGTTCCCAGTGGGAACAATGGGAACTGGCAAGACTTAGGAAGTGGTGATAGCTCTGCCACGGAATCTCACCGCTACAAGTTTGCTGGGAAACTTAGTTGCTGCAAATCACAAGTGGGAAGAGTGCTCCTGCACTCTGGCCCCACTTGTGAAAATAGGATGTTGGACTTATGTTCTTATGAAGCGTCTGAGTGAGTATATATGGGGGGGCTGGCCCTAAGGTGATCCCTCAAGTGAACTGTTTACACATTGCCTTGAGTATTCCAGTAAGTGCTGTAACTCAGTGGTAGAGCAACTGTTTGGAGTGCAGAAGGTGCCAGGTGCAATCTCCAGGTAGGGCTGAGAGGGATACCTGGTGTGAAACCCTGGGGAGCCAGTCAGAGCTGGATGGACCATTGGTTTGACAGTTTCCTATGTTCCTAATAAAAGTAACCAAGGATTTGTAAGAGAGCAAGTAAATGCACTTTAAGATACCTAGGCACAGATATTGGCTCACACAGTAAATATTTCAGCAGGCCCTCTCATATTTGGTACAAGGTGACAGGAAAGGAAGAAAAGCAAAAACAGTAAATGGGATGCTGTACACAACAGAATATCGCAGATCCACCAAGACAAGTTTTTAAATAGCTGGCATGTTAGAAGGAGGTTAGAAGGAGATGTTAACCATCAAAAAGAGTATGCTGGCATGACTGTCAATTGGGTGAGCTGTTTTCATCAAACACTGGACGACGAAAATGCACCTGCGCCTGGAAGTGGATTATAGCCTAGTTTATAAGTGAACTGAAAACCTGAATTTACACCAGAAGTGATGCTTTTCCCATAGCAGCGAAGGACTACCCAGCTAATATGGTGAGAAGTTCCCTGGCAACCATAGATTTGCGAAAAGACCTGATGGAGAATTACTTTTTGTTCCTGTGAAAGAACTCGTACTACAACAGCAGGCATCTTTGAATCAGAAAGTGGTGTAATCTGTCATGGGAGCAGAAATTGGTGGCATAAAAGTGTGCGAGCAAATTTCAGAATGTTAGATAAAGAGAGGCTGCTATTCAGGTAGGTTCAGAAAGAACAGAGGAAGCTGCCTTTTACCAGGTCAGACTCTTTAGCCATCTACCCAGTAATGTGTACTCTGACTGGCAGTAGCCCTCCAGAGTCTCAGACTTTTACATTAACTGAAGCCTGGAGATTGCAGTGATTTAACCTGGAACCTTCATTATGCCAAATATATGGTGTACCACTAACCCAACTCTCCTGGAGTATTTCTCCTCAGAACATCTGTGGTACGAAAAGTTACGGGATTTCAGCAAGAAGTTACATCATATTCATGGATCAAAAGGAAAGCAGTAATAAGACTGCACCAAAATCTTTGCAGGACCAAATAGTAATAAAAACAGGATTGTATGTGGCCACCCTGATAGAATCATGAGCACAAACCATCACGAACGTGTACAATAAAATAAAATAAAATAGATATCTGGAGGAGCCTTCAAAGGTTTTAATGGGGCTGGCGGTCTCTTTACATGGCAAAGTATATTGTGGTAAGTCCATCCTGCTGCTTTAGGGGGGGCTCCTGCTCTACTGAGTGGGGCCTTGGACTTCTGCCCCCAAAGTCCCATCCTGATTGGCACCACTGCCTAGGAGACAAGGCATTGGATTCTTTCTAAGGCAAAACGCCCCACATACCGTACATTCTGTGCAAATATTACATGCTATTATATACAGTATTTATAAGCTCACATCGTAAGAGTTAATCTTCCACAACATTTGTTTCTAATTCAGAATTAGAGAGGGAGGTTGACCACCTCTCCCTTGAACAGGCATGGCACAAACACAGGTATATCCCTCATTTTCTTGCTTGCTAGTTCACAAGCAAGAGGAACAATAACAATATCCCATGCCCTCCGACGTGAGTTGCAAGAGCAATGCAGCTTCCCCGATACAGGCGTAGGTTTTATTTATGTTTAATATACTGAGGAAGCATCAACATGTGCATTCAGGATCATGTTTTGCCTGTTTCAGAAAGGTATTTAAGGATTAGGGCTATTTCTAAGCAACCCGTCCATGTGAGCCTGGGGTTTACTACACTTTCACAGCTAAATCACTGCCTTTTTGCCCCTGAATCCTTATCGAGGATAATAGCAGAAGAGAAATTAAATGCTGGGTACATTTCAGATGCACGGTGACTAATTCAGTTTCCTGGCAGGCCAGCACTATGACGATTATCCAGCACTTGTCAGTCATGTGCTGTGTTCTCACCAGGACAAGCTGTTTTTAATAAAAACGAGGAAACTAGGCAGAGGGGGTTCTTTGTCCTCCCACTCACATATGCACAGCCATATTAGGGAGTTGCTTCTTTTTTTAAAAAAAAAAGTCAGGATGCCCTAACTTCTCCCAAAGCAATCTCCCACTCCATGTTTATTCTTATTCTCAAGTCTGTTTCAAGTGTGTGTAAAACACCATAGTATTCTAGTACTGTACAGGAGAATCTGCTTGTGGAGCAGCCCTTATGCTTTCTTTCAATGGGTTCTGAATTCCGTACAACAGGTTCCTTATGGCTTTTGCATGCTGACCTTTCAGCAAACAGGTCTGTTGTGTGGGCCATCAGAAGGAAAGACTAAAATTCATATTTTCAAAGGAGTCTTCTCGGTAGCGGCGCCCGCCCTGTGGAACGCCCTCCCATCAAATGTCAAAGAGAAAAACATCTACCAGACTTTTAGAAGACATCTGAAGGCAGCCCTGTTTAGGGAGGCTTTTAATGTTTAATCCATTATTGTATTTTATTTTTCTGTTGGAAGCCGCCCAGGCAGCTGATGCATGGCAGTCATTGCATTTCCCCCTTCAAACAACACTCCTGCACAGTAACAGGACTGCTATCCTGTCCATGAGAATAGATGCTGTTGAACCAACTTCTATCAGCTCAAGCTAGCGTAGCCAATGATCAGGGACGATGGGAGTTGCATCCAGCAACAGCTGGAGGGCACCAGATTGGGGAAGCTAGCAGTAGTACATGACAGGGTGACAACTCATTGTGCTATCCTCTCCATGGCGGGACATCTTGCAGAGGGAGTGGATAATTGTAGGTTTACTGTGGTCTCCTCTTGATTGTAAATATCTGGTTTGATGACGCTGAACTGCCTGAGAGCGTGAGGACCCAAAATGAAAGTGTCACTAACAAAGAAGCTAACTAGATGGGAGGAGCTCCTTGTCTGTTTTAAAGTAAATGGCATCCATAGGGTGTCTCAATCTGGATCAAGGACATGTGGAGAGAGGATTTAACTCTTTGTACCTGCTACAGTCCTGATCTAGATTGCCCCCTCCCATGGCTGCTATTTGCATTGGGAGTAAAGGCCCCATTGGCATCAATGGGAACTTTTCTCCCAATGCAAACAGCAGCTGTTGGGGGGGTGGGTTCCCCATCCTTCCTCCACCTCATGGCTGCTGTGTACTTTAAAAAAAACACAGTGTAAAGGACTGGAAGACTGTGGTGTTTAATTCCACCATTAACTTTGGCATTTGAGTTTGGGGTTGTTGTTTTTTAATTGGTTTTCTTTTTTCCTGTGGCAAGATGTGAGAGCATGAGCACAGGACTCTCCTTTTCTCCTGTTTAATAAGCTTCATGGTTTCAATAATTGCTAAGCTGGGACCTAGTACCATAAAGCTTTAAAATCTAGAAAATATGGACATATGCTTTGCAAAGAGGTTGTAAAGCTACATGCACACACACAAAAAAGAAAGATTGCAAAGTTGAATCTTTCAGCTTACACTTGAATCAATTTTCTCACCATGTTCTTGTTGTTGTCGTCGTCTCTTTATTGCAAGTTGCTTATAATTTAACAGCTCCTAATTAGTAACATTTATCATTAATTTCTTGCTAACAATATTCCTGTTTTTACAGAGTTAGAGAACATATCTTTTCCCTCCCTAGCTAACAGTGAACCTAAAAATAAGTGTAGAAATATTATGATTCTGCACCACCTGTCACTAATACACCTTTTCCTTTCCAAATAAAAAAATTCAGAGGGTGGGGGTGATGGGAATGGGTGATGGGCTGATAGGAGTGGTAAACCTGTTGATGACTGTTAACGACTGTTAATGACTTGCAATTGGTCTCCCCCCCCCTGCAAGACCAATTGCAGTCGTTAACAGTCATCAACAGTCATCAACAGGTTTACCACTCCTATCAGCCCATCACCCCCACCCTCTGAATATACATAAGGGTCTGGTGACTTCTGTTTCAGTGTATCTGATGAAGTGTGCATGCACACGAAAGCTCATACCAAAATAAAAACTTAGTTGGTCTTTAAGGTGCTACTGAAGGATTTTTTTTTCGACTCAGAGCAACACGGCTACCTACCTGTAACTTTTCCTTTCCAGTTAACCTCATTAAAAATGGGGGATAGGGAAGACCTAAACTAAAACAAGGGCATGAGATTGGGCCTGTCAAGAGATCTGTGGGACTTTTGGATCCAGCAGATCCAAAGTCACCAGTGCCTTGGCACTGAAATACCCTGTTTTGGGGCTTTCTGTCAGCTGCTGCCATTACAAGAACTGTCCGCACCTGATTTCTGTTCACAGTGATCATTTTCAGCTATTGTTCTTTGTCATGAACATCTTCATGGTGGCTTGCCAAATAACCCCCTAGTATAATTTTTAGCCTGCCCCATTGCTGCAGTATGTTAGGGCAGAGGCTCCAGCTTCTCCGGAGGATTGGAGGGGGGGGGCTGACACAATTCGGTACAGCTCCATCTGGTACGGCGGCTGATACCCTACCTGCCTGTGGACTGTTTCACCAGAGTGGTACATGCCCTGGTTATCTCCCGCTTGGACTACTGCAATGCACTCTTCATGGATCTGCCTTTGAAGGTGACTCGGAAACTAATCCAGAATGTGACAGATAGACTGGTGACTAGGAATGGCCACCAGGACCATGTAACACTGGTTCTGAAAGATCTACATTGGCTCCCAGTATGTTTCCGAGCACCATTCAAGGTGATGGTGCTGACCTTTAAAGCCCTAAATGACACAAGCCCTGCAGACAACCACTATCATTCAGCCCGGACACTGAGGTCCAGCTCCGAGGGCCTTCTGGCGGTTCCCTCACTGCGAGAAGTGAGGTTACACAGAACCAGGCGGAGGGCCTTCTCAGCAGTGGCACCCTCCCTGTGGAATGCCCTCCCACGAGATGTCAAACAGATAAATAACTAGATGGCTTTTAGAAGACATCTGAAGGCAGCCCTGTACAGGGAAGCTTTTAATGGTTGATGTTTTATCGCTTTTTAATATTTTGTTGGGAGCTGCTCAAAGTGGCTGCGGCAAGCCAGTTAGATGGGCAGCATATTATTATTATTATTATTATTATTATTATTATTATTATTATCTCACAATCCTCCGCCAGAAAAGATGCTCTGTACATCATTCAATGTCAACGGGTGCATCGTTTAAGAAAGGGCCCATTGTGCAATCCTATGTATGTCAACTCAGAACTAACCCCAAGGACTTCCGTGGAAATCTACTCCCAGGTGTGTTTCAGATTGTACCTGAAGACTTTTCCTACCAGGATTGAAACATTTTATTTTTAGTGCTGTAATACAGGGCTAAAAAGTGATGCTTTCATTGCAGGGTATAGCGGCATTAAAAGAGGGGTCAGAGCAAGGCAAGCCCTTCCTTGAGGATGGAGTTCTAGAGCTTGGGGGCAGCCACTGAGAAGGCCTTGTCCCAACTAAAGATACTTCTAGGGACACTGAGGCACCCAGGAGGGCTTCCACTGAAGTTCTCAGCAGGCAAACGATTCTTATAGGATAGGACAGGTCCTAAGATACCCTGGCTCTAAGTTTCTTAAGTTTCTTTCCTGCTCCAAACTTCTGAATTCTCTATTTCTACTGGGCAGTAGGAAAGGTGAAGTGTAAAGGACAAAATGTAATTTTAAGCTACAGTCCCAAGTGCAGCAAGTGGAAGAAGACCCAACCAGCCCTGACAAGCAAACTGAATAGGTGCAAAAGGGATGGAAATGTGTTGGTAAAACTCCAAGGCAGTGAGCTTTTCAATTTTAGCCTAATGTACACATTTTTTTTATAAACAATTTCCACTAATGTAATACTTTTCTGAATGCTATTTTCATTAATATTTCAATATTTTCCTCCAGTGTGTGCATCCTTGTATACAATTTTGGGTTGGAGAACTGCACTTAACAATTTGGAAAGCATGGTTTTCAAATGATAACTTTGACCTTGTTCATCGTTTCGGGAACTGCCTGAATTAAGTGTTAAAACAGGAAGTGAACCAAAATTTCTCCCTCATCCTGACTCCAAGGTATGTGGAGCCCAGAACTTTGAGAGCTGAAGTTATTTTGCTCAGCTTTGTAATCAAGTGGCCCTCACATCTTCCCAACAGCTCCTCATTCAGTATTATTTCACAACTTGCCACATTCATCCCGCTTCCCTTCCCTTCCCTGTCCTTCGTGTGTCACTCAGTGAGTGACGCACCTTCCAGTAGAATCATTAAGTGATGTGATTAGCATCTCTCAAGGATGATTCTCTCTTTCTACCTTTTTCTCAGTGGGAAGAAAATGGTTTATAAATTTAAAAGGAAGTAATTTGTGTAGGCTGGATTTTTGTCTTTTACTGTATCCAAGGAAGTGAATAGATATTAGCATACCTCCTACAATGGACATAAGTTCCTAGAACAGACTACAACTCCCATCATTCCTGAACATGAATATAACTTAAAATTGCATGAATTTCTGCAAATATAAAAGATTTTTCACAAACAAAGTTAATGCAAAATAAAAAAAATTCCTTCCAGCAGCACCTTAGAGACCAACTAAGTTTGTCATTGGTATGAGCTTTCGTGTGCATGCGCACTTCTTATCTGATAAGACGTGTCTTCTTATCTTATTCAGATAAGAAGTGTGCATGCACATGGAAGCTCATACCAATGACAAACTTAGTTGGTCTCTAAGGTGCTGCTGGAAGGATTTTTTAAATTTTGTTTCGACTACGTCAGACCAACAAGGCTACCTACCTGTAACTAAAGTTAATGCAGACATAGCTCAGTTGGTAGAGCATGGGACTCTTAATCTCAGGGTCATGGGTTCAAGCCCCACCTTGGGCAAAAGATTCCTGCATTGCAATGGTTTGGACTAGATGACTCTTGAGGTCCCTTCCAACTCTACAATTCTATGATTCTAAAAAAAACCCACAATTTTTGACAAAGCACCACAGAAGGGCTTTTCTTATGCTGAATGTTGTTCATGTGCTGCTTACCCAGTTTTCTTTCCCTTTCGTTTTTTCTGTATTTGATACAAATATCAAACAGAAACACCAATGTACAAATAAAATTCCGGGACAGAGAAAAGACCCGGCAACTACAATGGCCTGACAGCTGAGCAAACAGAATATCTACTATAGAAGAAGACAATTGTTCTCAGATTCATCAGACAGAAGGACTTAAGGCATCATAAACCACAGGAGCTGATTATAATTCCCCAGACGCTTGAAACATTAATTTTCACATATTGCACTTGAAGCATCCTCGTAAGGATACGTCCAGCCCAAATAAAACAACTCCACTCTTTTAAAAAAGGCATCCTACTATGATTGCCCTTTCAGGACATGGATTTAATGCCAAAGCTTCTCCGAAATGACCGTTCCCCCAAGTTTCCTGTACCAGAGATCTATGGCAAGAGTCCCGTCACTCTTCCACAGTTCTGTTATCTCAGGTCTGGCTGCAACTAATATGACTCAAAACAAGCCCTTAAATGCAAGCTTCTGAGTCAAAGAGTGAAAATTGCATTCATTTTTTGGGTGTTATAACAGCTGCTTGCCCAGTTGCGGTGTTGATCTCCTTGAGCAGCCCATCCCAAAACCTCACTACCTATGGGCACTGCTGACTACAGTCCCACAAAAGTCTGGGGGCATTGCAACCAGCTTGTGTGCCAATCTCACTGGGGTATAATACCACCTGTGGATTGTTTTTAATGTATTCTCACTGATATACACAGAAGCAGACTGTGACGCCTTCACCCTGCATATTAATGTGCTATCCCACTGAGTAGATGGAATTTCCTCTGCTTCTTATGCAGAATGTTGTTCACGTGCTGTTTGCCAGCTCTACGATTCTACGAATCTTACTTCAACACTGACAATGGGACAGCGTAGTCCACCATGACTGAGGTAGCAGGTTACTTTGAGGGTCCCAGAGCTGGTCATGAAGAATTCGCAGCTTTGTCCTCCAGCCAAGAGAAGGTTGAGGAGGAACATGCGGGAGGCTGTTGCCTCCAGCATCAGTCACCTGAGGCAACTGTCTCCCACTGCCTAGGGATGGAGCTGGCTGTGCCCTTATCCCACAGCAGCATGGTGCTCAGAATTCTGTAAAGAGAAGCTGATTGCAGAATATTTATCAGGTGCATAAGTGTGATAGAATGTGTAGTTAAAAGTGGTGTCTGTTGGTTTCCTAAACAACGTGTGTGTGCGCGCATGCATGTTTGTAGAATGAGATTTCTCAGGAGGAGGAGGGCACATCTTTTTAAAAAGCTACATTAAGTCTGGTTTTGATA
Source organism: Zootoca vivipara (assembly GCF_963506605.1). NCBI lineage: Eukaryota > Metazoa > Chordata > Lepidosauria > Squamata > Lacertidae > Zootoca > Zootoca vivipara. Next base: position 23,600,304 of record NC_083283.1, read on the forward strand.
CTACTATAGGACTAATGAAGAACGAAATCGATGACCAACAGCAAACAGGCTAACTGGGGGTGGGGAGCAATTAGTTCCTTGCGAAACAAAAGACATCTGGGAGGTAGAGCAGAGCAAGCGTACAGCCTGGGTCGGGCAATTCAGGTGGTGTGGCGAAACAGACTTCATTGTGTTTTCTTCGCCACTCTAAAGTTAAAAGCGCTATGCTCTCTAAGGTCTCTTTCATTATCTACATTCCATGTGGCCAATTAGCAGGCATGAGGGTATTCTCTGACTAGTGGCGGGGAGCGACAAAGAGGATGTGCCTTTATATCCCATTAGTGCTCTTCCTTTCAGCCTCTGAGAGGTCACAAGGAAGCCAGACACTTTACTTCCAAGACATAAAAAAGCAAAATAGATGCTCCCCCTGCCATGCACACCCTGGCTGCCCCCGTTAAAAGACTGAGTCCTGGGTCACCCTGCCGGCAGACAAAATGCGAAGCAGAGAAAACTGAATGGCCACACAAAGCCTGCTTTAAGGAACTTGCCAATGAAGAACACACCAGGGGGAACACATCCAGCAGCTCATGGATAGCTCTTGTGAGTCCCCATGACAAGTCACTCCTCGTAATTCACGAAGACGTAAACCAGGGCTGGAAAAAATGTACTGCGGATCCGCATGGATTGAAATGCAGGAGTGTGTGCATGTGTATCCAAATGCTTCACAACTGCTTAGGAAGCAATTCGAAACTGACAAGCTGGAAGGTTTAGCCTGCAGAAGAGGAGACTGAGAGGTGATACGATAGCCATCTTCAAATATCTGAAGGGTTGTCACATGGAAAATGGAACAAGCTTTCCCCCCTGTTGCTCCAACTAAACATTAGACAGAACTTTCTGATGGTAAGGGCTGTTCCAGCAGTGGAATGGACTACCTTGGAAGATAGTGTACTCTCCTTCATTGGATGTTTTTAAACAGAGGTTGGATGGCCATCTCTCGGATTCTTTAGCCATGATTCCTATATTTCATCGGACTGGACTAGATGATCGTTGGGATTTCTTCCAACTCTACAATTCTATGATTCTAAATTTTCAGTCATTATACCACTAATGTTGGGAGTATGACTTTTATTTATTATCCAGGTGTGCATACACTTACTTAGTTTGCATAATTTAGTCTGCCTTTCTGGCTAGCCATGACCAGGATAGAGAGACACTGAATTGCCCTGTGCTTCTTGTGGTCTATAAAGCTCAATATTGTCTGTTTCAGACTCCCCCAACCTGGCAGCTTTCAAATGTTTTGTAAAACAACTCCCATCAGCTCTCTAACCCAGCCAAAATATATGGAGGGTATGAGATCGGCCTAGTGATAGCTCTCCACGGTCCCTGGTGTGGAGATCTCTCCCAAACCTTGAGACGTGTTATAACTGCATTGAAATTGGAGCCACCTTCTGCATATTCTCTCCCACTGAGCTATGGGAATACCTCAAATGGCCAATGAGGGCATACTGTGAATCCTGCTCCATATGCACAACAGGAGGATCAGGATGGAGTTCAATCCTGGGTCTTAAGATACTTCCTTACAGGACAAAGTATGGTCACTGTTATTGATAGTAATGTGCCGCCGAAATCTAGTAGTGGCAATTTATTTTACTTTATTTATTTATTTGTGTGTGTGTGTGTGTGTGTGTGTGTGTGTGTGTGTGTGTTTATAGATATATATTTGTGTGTGTGCATGTGCAGGCATGCACAGAGGCAGATAGAATAGAAATTGCAATCAATTCTCAGATTTCTGAGTGCAGATCCTTAAGTAACCAAGGCAAGACCATCTGCACACAACAGGGAGGTATCCAAGGCTTGGAGGGGAACCCCGAGGTTTGCAAAAGTTTTTTTTTTTTAAGGGGTGAAGGTAATGAAAAACAGTCCAATAAGGACTGAATATTCTCAGTGGGACTGAAATGCCAGTTGTCATTGCAGGCGGAATGGAATGGCATATTCTAATAGAGGGCATGGCTGCCTGGCACCGTTGTTGCAGATTCCACTTATATGGCATATACTCAAAGTAGCTTGCAAACAAAACAAAAATCTCCAACACCATCTGATGCTCCTCACATCTGGGATGAAGCCAGTGTCCTGGTAGCAATCTATATAGGTTCTCCTCTCCTTGGACTTCGGAACAAAATGTGCAATGCAGCAGCAGCTAAAACTGAAGCAACCAAAAATAAGAGCCTTGGTTGGTTTTTGGCACTGAATTTGCTTGCCATTGGAAGGAGCTCCAGAAGCTAAGCATGAGTAAACTTTGGCTCAAATTAAGCCTTGGTCACCCTACAAATTGGCTTTATCAGGACTCTTCTCTCCCCAACTTTTCTATTCCTTTGCATTTCGGCTTCCGAACAAAGCCAGTTTACCCTTTGCATCCTCATTATTTTTTCATAGTTTACCGATCTTTCATTAGTTGCTTAGAAAGCCAACACAACCGAAGAAGGAAAGCATCTGCTTTGTGAGCCGGTATTTTAAAATTACAGTTTCATTACACTCCCCCCTCTCCCAAGGCTTACTGACGGGGAACATAATGCTGAAACAAACAAATCATAGAGAAGTCAAAACAAATACTTTCCTTCGATTCATTTTCCTGACAGCTTTCACTGACGGACTATAATTCCTTCTCTCCCTCCCTCTCCCTTCCCCCACCCCCCATGCCCAATCTTGAAAGAATTTGGGAGCTGGCATCCCATCTTGTGAACAGCTTTCAGGCGCATGAACAAAGTGAAGCGGGCTCTGTTTTTAACGGCAAGCCTCAAGTCAGTGATGTGGAGAGCTCTGGCACCGCTACAAAGGGCAGGCAGAATGGGTGCAGTCTAAACAGATATGGCTGTTTGGTTTCTGTTCCGGAACTGCTGAGCACAGAAGTAAACTGCACGGACCATGTTTGCTTGCTCTGAATATCCCAAATAGCTAAGGCTTGATTAAGGGGCCCCCTTTTCTTTCATCTGACCCAAAACGAAAAAGGGGAAAAGAAAAAAGGGGGGGAAGTAGCCAAGGAAGTTGTCTCAGTATAACTGGTTTTTGTTGTTGTTTGTTGTTAATGTTGTGTGATTTCAAAAGTACATTTGCTACAACAGCTTAAGGAGAAATTTGTTTCTGACACGTCTACAATCCAACAGCAGGAAATTCAGAATTCACACATTTCTTTCAGCTCTTGCCATTTATGCTGGAGAATTCAGCCATCACTTACAGGGCAGATCCTGAAATTTCTCATTCTGAATTCAATACGAAGCCATGATGTTGCCACAGAAATGTCTCAAATCAGGGGAGTTTTTCTTTCATAAATAAGTTTGAAATATACTCGGAGTCAAGAGTGAATTTCATGCTCTTTATTCAGCTCATAGTCATCAAGGAGGAGAAGAGAAGACGAATGGCTCTTTTCCCAAAACCATCTGCTTATATACATTATTTACACAATGGGCCTTGCGTGATTGGCTACTTCAGGGCTACACCTGTGGGCCAATTATATTGTGGATTGACTTTTGCCTGCAGCCTGATTGGCTGCTCCTACAGGCCAATCAGGTAGCAGATTCACTTCTGCCAGCCGCCTGATTGGCTGCTCCAGCAGGCCAATCAGGTTGCGGATTCACTTCCACCTGGAGTTGGATTGGGTAGCTCCCGCTGATTCTGAATCCTATTGTTCTAGGATTCAGCTCAGTACATAACACCCCTCCCCTCTAAGTTCCAGTCCTGCCCGGGAAGTTGCATTCGTAGTCCCCAAGGTCTGCTGGCCGCCTCCGTGTGCGTTGTGGCCTGGGGTGTTCCTTGGTCAGGGGTTCTGGTTCTGGCTCGTGTTCCGAGGCTGCTGGCTGTGCCGGGGCTGTCTGGTCTGGCACCACTGAACCACTAGGTTGTAGCTCTAGTTCCGGTGTCCTTCCAGCCTCGGGGCGCCCCTCTGTGCCTACTGCTTCTGCTTCCTCTGCCCACCCCTCTCGCTCTACAGGCCTCACTGCCCTGCTGTCCCCTTGGGACCCCTCTGTCCCGCTCTCCTCCCGGGTTCCTCCTGGGAATCGTCGCCGTATCTGGTCGCAGTGGCGGCGCCAACATTGCCCCCCTTCCGTTAGTACCTCGTACGACACGGGACCGGTCACCTTGGTGACTGTGGCGGGTACCCATGCTGGGCCTGCCCCAAAATTCTTTGCATACACTGGGTCCTGGGCCACAAATGTCCGGGGGTTCCTGCCTTTCCCCACCACTACCTCATCCTGAGCTCTGTCGGGGTGAAGTCGGTCCAGTCTAGTTGCAAGGCGCCGGCCCATTAGTAATTCAGCTGGGCTCCGGCCCGTCGTTGTGCTTGGGGTGCTGTGCTGTGCTAGAAGAAATGCGGCAAGGCGGTATTCCCAGTCCCCTTGTGTCATGCGGCGGAGGCTGTCCTTGGTGGTCCGCACCATGCGCTCCGCTTGGCCATTGGTGGCAGGGTGGAATGGTGCTGAGCGGATGTGGCGGATGGCGTTCTGCGCTGTGAAGGTCTGGAACTCCTCTGACGTGAATGCGGTTCCATTGTCCGAGACGAGGGTGTCAGGGAGCCCGTGGGTCGCAAACAGCTTACGTAGTACCCGGATGGCTGCCGCCGTAGAAGTGGATGGTACCAGTGCGACCTCCAGCCATTTGGTGTAGGAATCCACCACTATGAAGAATGTTTTTCCCTGGAAGGGGCCAGCGAAGTCCACGTGCAAGCGTGACCATGGATGTCGGGCGGACTCCCAGGGCTGGACTGGGGCCCTTGGGGGATCCGGGCGGGATTCTTGGCAGGTCTGGCAGTGTTGGACCCAGGCCTCTATCTCTCTGTCAATCCCCGGCCACCACACATAACTCCTGGCAAGGGCCTTCATCCTCACTACCCCTGGGTGTGTCTCGTGTAGGGCTGTGAGGACCCTTTTGCGGAGGGGCTGGGGAACAACAACCCTGCTTCCCCATAACAGGCACCCCTTGTGGGCCGACAGTTCATGTTTGCGGTTTGTATAGCCAGCGAATTCTGGCCCGGGGCTGCTGCTGGGCCATCCTCGCCACACCCAGTCCAGGACCCGGGAGATGACCCTATCTTTTGTGGAATGGTGCGCAACTTCTTGTGCCTGCATGGGTCGGTCGGGAAGCAGCTCCAGGGTCATAACCTCTTGCGCAGGCGCTGGGTCGGGGCCTGTTTCTGGTAGTGGTAGCCTGCTGAGGGCGTCTGTGTGGCCCATCGCCTTCCCAGGGCGGTGGATTAGTGCATACTGGTAGCCGGCAAGGAAAATTGACCACCTGAGGACACGTGGAGACAACACTTGGGGGGTCTGCTTCTCAGGGGCAAACAGGCCAAGCAACGGCTTGTGGTCAGTCACTATGGTAAAGGGCCGCCCGTACAAGAAATCATGGAATTTTTTTACGCCCTTCACGATTGCCAGACCCTCCTTGTCAATCTGTGAGTAGTTTCGTTCGGCTGCAGCAAGCGTCTGGGAGAAGTATGCCACCGGCACCTCTCTTCCATCCGGGAGTTGGTGTCCCAGGACAGCGCCGATGCCATAGGGAGAGGCGTCGCATGCCAGCACCACTGGCAGCCTCTCGTCGAAGTGTGCTAAGACCGAGTTCGAGACGAGCAAGTCCTTGACTGCCTGGAATGCGGCCCTTTGTCGCTGGCCCCACACCCAAGGGGCCCTTTTATCTAGGAGTCTGTGTAGGGGCTCCGCTACCGCTGCCTTATGGGGAAGGAAGGCATGGTAAAAGTTCAATAGTCCCAAGAATGACTGAAGTTCGGGCTTGCTCTTGGGCGCTGGGGCCTCACAAATGGCTCGTACCTTGTCACCGGTTGGATGGACCCCTTCTGCGTCCACCTTAAATCCCAGAAAGTCCACCTGCGGCACTCCCAGTAAACACTTTTCCCGCTTCACCTTGAGGCCCGCCGTCTGGAAACGGTGCAGGATGGAGCGGAGGCGGTCCTCAAATTCCTCTGGTGTGGGCCCGGCGATCAGTACATCATCGAAGAAGGGGGTGACACCAGGAATCCCTTTAAGGAGAGAGTCCATTAGATTCTGGAATATGCCTGGTGCCACGCTAACGCCAAATTGCAGCCGCTTTACTCTGAATGCCCCTCTGTGCGTCACAATCGTCTGAGCCTCTGCTGTGGCTTCGTCCACAGGCAACTGTTGATACGCTTGGGCCAAGTCCAGTTTGCCAAAGATTTTTGACCCAGCCAGGGTGGCGAGGACATGGCTGACCACTGGCACTGGGTATGCATGGGCCGTGAGAGCCTTGTTTATGGTGCATTTGTAGTCTGCACAGATGCGGACCGAACCGTTAGGCTTGACGGGTGTGACAATTGGAGTTTCCCAGGGGGCGTTGGGCACCGGCTCCAGCACTCCTTGCTCCACGAGCCGGTCCAATTCCTCGTCTATGCGGGGTTTCAGGGCAAACGGGACCCGGCGGGCCTTGTGCCTGATGGGTCGTACAGCGGGGTCTAGCTGTAGGGCAATGGGGGGTCCTGTATATCGTCCCAATGCCCCATCGAAAACCCCTGGAAACTCTTTGCATATGGCGTCCACGTCCACTTGTAAGCTAGTGCGGTTCACCCCGGTAACGGCTAGCCCCAGAGGTCCAAACCATGCCAGTCCCAGTAAGCTAACGTAGGGGCCCTTAACTACCAGCAAGTCCAATTGTTGCTTTCGCCCTCGATATTGCACCCTGAAGGTCCCCACCCCCATAGTAGGGACCTTACGTTTCTGGAAGTCCCGGAGGGTGAATGGGGCCGGCCTTAGTTTGGGACCCCCATTAGGGCACAGTTCCCTTAATGTTCGGGCCGAGATTATGGATAGAGTTGAACCCGTGTCCAGCTCCATGCGGCATGGGGCTCCCTCTATCTGTACCTTTATATAAATTTTCTCTGTGCTGGGATGGGGCAACTGGAATACCTGGTAGTCCGTGATCTCCGTCGAGTTGCCTTGGTGCATGGTGCCGTGTGACCTGGGGCTCCTGAGTCGGTCATCTGATGCTTGTCGACGGGTGAGTCGAGCCCGACACACCCGGGCGATGTGTCCCAATTTTCTGCACTGCCTGCACTCTGCGTTGCGGAAACGACAGGTCCTCCTCTCGTGGTTCTCCCCGCAGCTTGCACAGTTCCCTCCTTCTCGTCGAGGCTGCTGTGGTGTGTGTGCTGCTTGAGTGCGCCGCTGTACTCGGTGTACTTCCTCCCTGTCAGATTCGGATTCGTCGGTGAGGTCTTCGTGGTAGACCCTCGGTTGGGATGGCGGGGCCGGTCGTGCCTCTTGCGTTGACCTCTCGGCGGCTTCGGTTGCCAGGGCTTCCTCCAGAGCAATCTGGAACGTGAGGTCTTTTTTGGCGTAGAGGCGTCGTTGCAACATCTCGTCCCTCAGGCCACCGACGAGGCGGTCACGAAGCATGTTCTCCAACTCTGAGAAGTTGCATAACCGGGCGGCTTGGCGGAGGGAGGTCACAAACCCAGTTATGGTTTCCCCTGGGGCTTGCCGTTTTGCGTAGAAGGCATTTCGGCAAGCTACCACCGAGGGCTGTGGTGAGAAGTGCTCCTTCAGCCGTTATATTATTGTTTTGTAAGAGACGGTAGCGACATCTCTAGGTGCAAGGAGAGCCCGGGCGATTTCAAACGTCTCCTCTCCACAGACGCTGAAGAATGTCGCCCTCTTCATGGCATCGTTGGTGACTTCTTTCGCTTGCAGGAGGAAGTTGAAACGGGCGGCGTACCCTTCCCAGTCTCCTGATGCTGGTTTGAATGGCGAGAAGCTGCTGTCGGTTGCCATTCTGGGTTCCTTGGGTCCTGGAGCTGAAGCCTGGATGCACGGTGCGATGCAGCGGTGCAGCAGGTGGCGGTGCTGCGGTGCAGTGCGTGGTGGCGGTCAGCTCAGCAGGATCCCACCTTCGTCGCCAGTGAAATATACTCGGAGTCAAGAGTGAATTTCATGCTCTTTATTCAGCTCATAGTCATCAAGGAGGAGAAGAGAAGACGAATGGCTCTTTTCCCAAAACCATCTGCTTATATACATTATTTACACAATGGGCCTTGCGTGATTGGCTACTTCAGGGCTACACCTGTGGGCCAATTATATTGTGGATTGACTTTTGCCTGCAGCCTGATTGGCTGCTCCTACAGGCCAATCAGGTAGCAGATTCACTTCTGCCAGCCGCCTGATTGGCTGCTCCAGCAGGCCAATCAGGTTGCGGATTCACTTCCACCTGGAGTTGGATTGGGTAGCTCCCGCTGATTCTGAATCCTATTGTTCTAGGATTCAGCTCAGTACATAACAAAGTTCCAAAGGTTTTCAGGGAAAGCCAAAGGTCTTTCATTAAAACGATTGTTTTTCATTTGGGGTGGTGTTGCTGTCCTGAATGTCCCTGGGCTGTTGATAGATTTCTACTAAAGCAAAATGGAGGTTTTTCTTAGCAGGCCAGAATGAGGTATATTAAACCATTTTCACGAGCCTTGAGATTTTTCTCAGGCAGAGTACAGCACACCCCCTTGCTCTGTGCATGCCTTGAATTAAAGGATACTATAATTATAAGCTGCTAATCTGCATAAACCTGAACATACCTGGTTGCTGAGGGGCATGTCAACATGGTGATACTGAAGTAATAAAAGATGATTTAGAATTTCCCTTTTATTTATCTGCTAACTAACATGTGACTGTCAGTTTTGTGTGGAATCCACTGCTGTTAAACAAGATGCCCCAAAATTGCTGACAGAGAGCTGTTTAGTTTTATGTTTAAAGCTTCCATAGTAAAATGGTGAGACCCTGAATTGAACCACTAATCAAAGTGCAAGATTGCCAGTGATAAGCATTAGTTTCCCAAGTCCAAATAGCATGCTCCTATTGATTCAACCTAAAATGGCAATGGGCTTGTGTGTGTGCCACAGGATTACGTTATTTGACATGTTTTATATACAGTCATACTTCAGGTTGCGAAAGTAATCTGTGCGGGAGGTGCGTTCGCAACCCACAGCGTTTGCAACCCGCAGCGCCGTGTTGGTCCAGTATACCTCAAGGAGCGTCCCCACCCCCATCGTTCTGCCCGGACACTGAGGTCCAGCACCGAGGGCCTTCTGGCGGTTCCCTCATTGCGAGAAGCCAATTTACAGGGAACCAGGCAGAGGGCCTTCTCGGTGGTGGTGCCCGCCCTGTGGAGCGCCCTCCCATCAAAGAGAAAAACAGCTACCAGATCTGAAGGCAGCCCTGTTTAGGGAGGCTTTTAATGTTTAATAGATTATTTTATTTTATTTTTCTGTTGGAAGCCGCCCAGAGTGGCTGGGGAAACCCAGCCAGATGGGTGGGGTATAAATAATATATTAGTAATTAGTAATTATTATTATTATTATTATTATTATTATTATTATTATTATTATTATTATTCTGCGCATGACATCATTTTGCATTTCTGCGTATGCGTGAGAGCTGAAACTTGGAAGTAACCCATTCCGGTACTTCCAGGTTCGGCACGGTCTGTAACCTGAAAACGCGCAACCCGCAGCGTTCGCAACCCAAGGTATGACTGTACTGCCTATCTTCCAAGGAGCTCAATCCAGCATACATAATTTTGCCCCGTGCATTTTCTCCTCAGAACAATCCTGTGAGGTAGGCTTGGCTAAGAAGTGATGAGCCGCCCAAGAACACCCAGTGAACTCCATGAACATAAAATGAGGCTGCTGGATCAGGCCAATGGCCCATCTAGTCCAGGATCCTGTTCTCACTGTGGCTGACCAGATTCCTGAGGGAAGCCTGCATACGCACAAAAGCACTCTGCCCGCCTGTGATTCCCAGCAACTACTACTCAAGAGAAATTTTAACCTGGATCTCCCAAGTGCTAGTCCAACACTCAAACCAGTACACCACACATGTGTTTCATGTTCATGTTCTGGATCTTAACATTACGATTCAGTTTGCTGTCTATTCTCAAGTGCACATTGTCCTCTATCTTGTACAGGCATCCCCAAACTCCGGCCCTCCAGATGTTTTGGACTACAATTCCCATCTTCCCTGACCACTGGTCCTGTTAGCTAGGGATCATGGGAGTTGTAGGCCAAAACATCTGGAGGGCCACAGTTTGGGGGTGCCTGATCTTGTACTTGGGTCAATGAAAAGATGGTGAACATTTTTTTTAAAAAAAGGAGTACAATAAATTATCAGGTTGTATCCTCATCTAATTGGGTAATGCTGTTCCTTAAATCTACTGCCATGTCAATTTGCTTGCTAAATCAATGGGATTTCAGCTGACAGTAAAACACTTATACACCACTGATTTAGGTGCATGAAATATTCTCTATATTACATCTAAAGCAACAGTTGTACAGCTTGCATTCTCTGATTTAACTGCTCTGGCTTTCTCCTTTTCTTGCTTATTGAGGTCTATTGCCTCAAAAGACCTGCTAGACTACATTCCTGCATTTGCGGCTCGCCAGAGCTGATGAAGAAGCTTTTGCTACCTGTCTGCTGAAAACCTACAAATTTTCTATAAAACATTTAGTCGGGGATTCATACTGGATCATTCACACATCATTCCTCAGTACTATTTGTTTTCTGATACTTCCACAGTTTTACCCCATTATTGCTGTCACTGGAAGGTCACTTGGGTGCTATAATGAAACAAAAGTGGGACAACACCCCCCAAAAAACCTTGAACATTTGTGGGACGAAAAGTTACAGGATTTCAGCTGGAAGCTATGCACAGGGACATGCACAGAAAACCTCTGCAGGTGCTAACAATACTGAAAGCGGGATCATGTATAACAACCACAATACCGTCATGAGCACAAATTCTCATGCACAATAAAGGTGATGTCTGAACGGGCCCAGTGTGATGATGCAAAGGACAAAGAAAGGAAGACTGTCAGCCTATAGGTGGAATGGGCTGAGGATCTGTTATACTGAACTGTCTAAAAGGTGAGAGGACGTGTATAAGTAAAAAAGAAACAGTAGAATAGATTCTCAAATACCCAAACCTGACCTGGTCTGAATGTCCCTGGGCTGTTGATAAATTTCAACTAAAGCAAAATGGAGGTTTATGTTTAAAATAATTAAACATTTATAACACAATTAAACAATTATTAGGTTTTATTTGAGGGTTTTAATCACACAGAAGCTCTGCAAGAATATACTGACGCTGTAAATCAAATCCCTTTAACACCCTTTATATACAGTTGGAAGGGATGAGCTAAGCCACTCAAATTAATGTGATATTTGCCCCTAACAAGTGCAAAGGTCGCTATGGTATCCCACAACCGTCCCAATTTCAGCAGGACATTCTGGAATTACAGAAGTCATTTCAGCTACTGATTGGATCCTGGAATGTCCCGTTTTTTGGTCTGGTGTTCTGGTGTGAGTCAGCTGGCTCACACCAGACTAAAAGATGCTCTCTCTTTTTTGTCTTTCACTCTCGTTTGAATCAGCAGACTCCCAGGAGAGCTTGGGACCAAAAAACAAGCATCCCGGTTTTGATTAGCGGGATGGTGGAGGGTATGGTACTTTTCCTTGTCACCTGATCCCAAAAACTGATGTGCAAGCTGGACTAGGATTGCAGCTTTAAGATGGGGGGTTGATCAAGACGACGTCTCAATGATCTCTTCCAGCACAGTGGTTTCAATTGTTAAAAACTGAGATTTGGACAAAGAAGAACCCGTAAGAATGGTGGAAATGCTATTGAAGTGCTGGAGCACTTTCCCCTATTATGAAAATTGCTCTCTCTAAACTGTAGTCTTTTGGAAGAAGAGAACCTTTTACAATTCATGCAGCACAATTGAAAAAAGATCTAAAGACAGAAATCAAAGAAGATTTAAAGGAAATTATGATGACTCAGGTATGTGAGCAGGTTCATATGTGACCAAACTATCATGTACACTTCTGTATAAGCTGCTGCTCTGTATTGGCAACTATGCTACTTTAGAAATATGCAATTGGTGTGGTTGTGTATGGAGAAACAAATAAATGTGGCAGAGATGTGCGTATTAATAATAAGACTTTGGGTTTTTGGCGCTGATGGCAAGCTGGCTGGTCCCACAACACTTGATAGACAATAGATCACTCTCAATTTGTAGTTAATGCTGTTTCAGCTAAAGTCATTGTTGTTTGTTTTATAAAATGCCTATGCAAACAGCATCCTATTCAAAAACAACAACAACAAACACTTATGAGATTAATAAAGCCATAAAACCTGCCTTACTAATTGTTAACACTTGGGAAAACCAGAATGCACTGCATCATTTACATTTTTACAGAGAGAGAGAAAATTATCAATGTGTCACTACTATACAATTGATCATTCTATACAGCTCAGCAAGTACATTACAGACAGAAATTGCATTGAATAACATTTTAAATCCTTTCCCCTCAAGGGTCCTGTGCATCTTATTATACCACGCAGAATTATCTGCAAACATTGGGCTGGTGTGCTGAGTTCATAGATTTTAAAGGCTTTACAGCATGTGGGTATAATCACTTCTTGCTCGCCTCTCCCACATGTTATGCAATATCCTTTGCAAATGATATACAATAAATCGAATGAATGTGATTAATGTTCGTCATAAATCTGCTTTGGCTGCAACATTTAGGAATTCACTTAAGGCAGATAATAATAATAAAAAAGCTGAGCTCATTCCCTTCTCGAGAATATCCTACCTGCTATAAACTCAAACTTGACTATCTCTTTTTAAACATGAAATGTGTTCTGCACATCACCTGCAAGCTATTCTCTTTCATCCTTTAAGGTTCTCCTCCAATTCTATCAGAGTAGATTAAAATTGATAACTGGCTTCAAGAACTGTTGATCCTCTTTGAAGTTGGGGAGTTTGCCAGAGAACCCATTTAATTTAATGAAACCAAAATTGGGCAGGTCAAGAGGACACCCCCAAAGCATCGCCCAGAATCGGAAGCTTGAGAAATGCTTGCATTTTAAATCTTCTGCATAAAGTGGTTGAGTCAAAGGAATTGCCAGGCATGGTCATGTGAGTGGATAAATACAAGTAGCTTTTTAATATAGTTTTTGTTTTATTTTAGTGCCCTTCAAACACTTACAGGTTGAAGATTCTGCCTTTTAATTCAAGAAAAAAATCAGCAGTGCCTTTTCTTACCTGATCATTTAAAAAAGTCAGATTAAGGATGCAATTATATGCACCTTTACCCTGAAGTATCCTTACTCTTGTGTTTCAAGGGATGAAGTAATAGCTATTGGATGGTGCTTCAATTGCCTTAGATCCATTTTTAAGACGTGTATATATGGCCCTTTGAAAATGCAATTTAAAAAGGCAAACCGTATTTTCAGAAGTGTGCATTTTCCATTCACGGGATGGCTGTTTAATGTATCCTTATGAATGCATGTGTGAAAATAGCTCTGAAAAATAGTTCACCCATGCAGCCTGTTCCAACATGTTCCTCTCACCCGAATGTGGATTAAAAAGGAACAAAATCAAATCCAGTTCACAGACCCATGATAACCTTGGGGGAGGTTGTAGTGACATCCCACTATGGCAGGTGGGGTGCAGCCAATCCATCTACAGCATTGACGGTGCTTTGTCACTCTCAGCAGCATCCTATACATGTCTATTCAGAATTAAGGTCCAATGAGTTCAATAAGACTTACTTTCAGATAAGAGTGTATTGCATGGGTGGGGAAGATGTGGTCCTCTATATGATGCTGAGGTTCTCAACTCTCAAAAGCTCCAGCCATATGGTGTTGAGGCTCCCAGCTCCAGCCAGCATAGCTAATAGTCAAGACTGGTGACTGGGAGCAGCCACTGGGACCATATAACACTGGTCCTAAAAGATCTACATTGGCATATATTAGGGGAAAATAACATTCAGAATGCATGCTATTAAGAGAAAATTGAATTTAAATGTGTCTGTTAGGCAAACTCGCATGCAAAAACGCATATAGCAAGAGGAATTTGTACTAAAATGCTAATAGATTTTCATGGTGACTGAAACCAGTCTCGAAATGTGGAGAACTAAACAAAATCAGAAGAATATGAAACTGAGACAAAATGAAATGGATACAAGTGCTCACCCCTAGCCCACCAGTTTGAATAACTGTTCCGGGGGGGGGGGAATTCCTCCACACTTTTCAACATGGGGGGGACGGACCACACACAATCACTTATTTTATCTCCCCTGTGCAAAATCATGGTTGCACTGTTATTCAAGCTCTCCATTTTCATCTTTGGTCATCCTCTTTTCCATATTGAATCCTGTCCCTAAGATTCTGCAAGCAATACAATATAAAAGACAATCCTTTCCCTTTCCCTTTCCTCTCCTCCTTTATTTAATATGGACAGTTCCGTTAACCTGAAAGCTAGAACGCTATTTTGTTCTTTTTAGTTGGTTCTCTGAAAATTATCACAAGACTCACTGATTCTATCCGGATATCTATGTCCTTTGGAACAGAATGGCTGCCTGAATTTAAAATAACATAAAATAAAAACACATCATTTTAAACGATTCCACATTCACAGTTGCTACCAAGAAACAAACAAACAAAAGAAGAGTGAACAACTTGTGTCCTCTTTAGATAATTACTTCCAAGTGCCTTCAAGATTACAGCAGGTGAAGTGCAAGAGGAAAGATAATTCTTTCTGCAGGTAATGGAAAGTGACAGTAGTTGAACTGCATTGACTTTAGTGGTGTCACTTGGAGATTACAGTAATGTAAACGAACATTAAGTCCCAGGAACATTTTCTGCTACATTTTTCAAAAATGGGTGAAGAACCACTACACTTGCTTCTCTTATGCCCCCAGTGCAAAACCATGATTGCAACCATGTGAGTTGCATTCATATTCCGTGGTTTTCAAAAAATTCCATTTTCATCTTCAGGAATCCCCTTTTTCTACATCAACTTATCTGCTGTAGAATCCTTGTGCAATACAGAGACCACCTTAGGACACACCCCAATCTCAGTTCATGCATAGCGTGGGTTGGGCCTGTCAATTACCCCATGTCAACTGATGGCACCCAACTTCCCCCTATGGCTGCGTATTGCAAAGGGAGATCAGTATGGTTGAGTCAGCTGCAATTTAGGATAATGGCCCTTAAAAATCACTTCAGTCGTCAGCCGTAAATGGAACTTTATAACAAAAAATAGCAAATGGGCTCAAAGTTAAGATGTGGAATATGCTCTGTGGGAGGCATGCCTTTCTGTAACATAGCACAGGTTCAGGTATCTATTCCCCCCCCCTCTGTTTTTGCATTCGCCATACCATGCGTGTGGAAAGATCTGAGTTATCTGAAAGGCTCCAACACATGAATAGGAGTGCCAACCATTTAACCTAGCAAATTAAATACAGCCAGGCTATTCATCATTGTGTGTGTGTGTGTGTGTGTATCAATGAAACTAAACAAACTACTATACCACGTGAAACATCACCCCAAAACCAAACACAGCAGCACACTTTGTTAAATATATTTATTGAAAATTTTCTGGTTACATGTACGGTATAGGTAGCATATTGTTCATTATACACATATCACATGTAGCGCTAAACAAATAAAGAAAAGCAAAAAGCTGAAAAAAGAAAAGACAAAATACAGAAAAAAGAAAAAAGTTTTTTTAAAAAAAAGAAAAGAAAAAACAAATCTTATTTTTCATCACTTATTAATGACTTCGACTTCCCCGTCCCTCCCTCCCCGAGTCTAATTTGGACCCCAATTATACAGCTTTCACTATATGAAAATTTTAAATCCCTACCTATAAATCCCACATTTATTAATCTTAATTCAACATTATTCATATTTTATTTATACTATATCACTCTATCCTCGACATTCTATTTTCCAATTATTCTTATATTTAACTTCATATTTTTAATCCCTTTAGCCTATAATTTCCCCCCACAAGTACACCATACCTTCCATTCTATTTTCTCTATCCCATTTCGCATCAAAAAAACCACAAAAAACAAAAAAACTATTTCATCCCTCCTTCCCCTGGTTGCCAGGTCCCAAGATGCATAGACAAGTTCCTTTAAAACATTTCCAGTTCCAGACCGTCTCAATCCGTCAACTTGTTGCCATCACCCCTACTTTCACCCCACACCACTTTTGACCCAATCCAGCCCACACCACTCCCTCACCACACACTGCTGCCTATCCAATTCTCTACTCCATACCCACCACCGCTCTTCCTTTTGTTTCCTATGCAGATTTTTCCCCAGTTTCTCTCCCCAAATATCCAATTTGTTTCCTGGATTGTGCTTCCCCTCTCTCACTGGAGAGGCAACCTTCCAGGTCTTCTCCTCAGGAGCCCCTGGTTTCGCACAAAAGTCCTGTGCATCCCCTCTCACTGGTTGCACTAGGTTCCAATCCTTCAGCTCCTTTTGAATTTCATCTTTGCTGGGTTGTTTAGGTTCCTCACATTCCTTTTCTTCTTCCTGTGGCAAATCTTTTTTCAAAAGTTCGAATCTTTCCCTTCTGGCTTCACGTTGGTCTCTCGGTATCTCATGTAGTTGTTCCAGAACATATTGCATGCAATTGTAATCCCAACCGGAAGGCAATGTTTTGTCTACTTCCATTTTAGGTCTCAAATTTCATGGAAAAGACATGAGCTGCAGGATTTTTTTAATCCAAGTTCCAATCTTAAACTTTTTGACTGGACTGGTTCTGTCTCTAATTCCACCTCAGATTCTGCTTTTTTAAATCCATTTACTGAAGAAAGTTCCAGTCTTTTTATTTTGACAGATTTAACACTACAGTTCAACAGTTCACAGCAATAACAAGCTTCCTTTCTTTCCCTTTATCCATCACAATGGTAACTCGTCCACGCTCCCGGAGTTCACTCCCAGCTTACAGGAGGGTTTTCCGTACTTAAAAACTTCAATTTTTTGCAGGTTTTCTCCACTTTTAATTACCTCCCTTTGCCCTGCAACAAACAGGGAGATTACTAGGTCTGATTTTAGAGGAAATTGATAGCTTCCTGTCTCGTATCTCGGCTGCAGGCAAGCTAGCTGTGTCGCGGTCACTTGGTTGGGGGGGATCGACCTCTGTTCTTTTAGATCCCTTCCCCTGGCCAAATTCTTCTCAAAATCAATTTTAAATTGTACTCACAGTCCAATCTTCAAATTTAGGAAGTATCTACTGCTCAAGTTAACATCGGCTCAGAGCTTTGCACTGGATAGGTAGCGATCGACCCAAGGCTCCGTCTCCACTCTGCTTGCTCTCGGGGCTCTTAACGAGCTTCCTGGGCAGTGAGGCAGACTTCATGGAGCAATGCCGGGTCTCCACGTCCCCAGAAAGCCCGATCTGGGGTTTTTCCGGGGGCCCACCATGCTCCAATGGCACCCCCTCCTAAACAGCGCAGGGACCTCAGATACCGAGGTTTCCCCTGCCGATCGTTAATGGTGGCAGACCGGAAGTCACAGCAGCACACTTTGAAACTGTCTCAGGAGTCAAGGAAATAACTCGGTAGCCTGGCCACTAATAACCCATTGCGGACCTCTGGACAGCAGCCCTAGAACCACGGCCTCCTCCAACCATACTGTAAAGCTCAAGGCAGGACTGATCGAGATTTGGTGAACACTCAATTCTGACATCGCAGAATAGATGGAAAAAATACTGTACATGTTAGGCTCACTTATTATTATGGCCACAGCTCCAGAAATACAATATATGAGCAGCTGTAAACATGATGAATGAATAGGCCAGCATACTAAGCCCCTGCGGACACTGTCCATTCAGCAAGTTGGAGTATACTGCCATGTGGATAGTAAAGTGGTTGCAGAACCCTGTGTGTGCTGGGCCTCTTCAAAAAGCTCTGACCAACAAGAATCCTATGACACAGTGACTCTAGAAGTCCTTGTGTAGAAGAACAAACAAAAACCATTTTAAGGCTGCTTCATACATTGGATCTGTTCAGATATAATGTTTAAACCATAGTTTAGAGTTGTGTGCACAGACCATAGACTCACAAACTTATTTCTGCTCCTCAAACATGGCTGTGAGAAGGAGATTGGAAGTATCTGGGGTGGTTTTTTTAACTTCCTTTTTTTTGCTTTTCCATTACATCCATTTAAATTATGGTTACTGAACTAATCAGGATCATAAACCATGGCTTGATTCTGGCATGTTTGAACAGGACATGGTTTGCATTAACCTTAGTTCTCCAAGATGCTATGTAATGGGTAACTACAGTCAGTTTAAAAGGAAAAGCAGATGCTTTCAGTTCTGCCTCACAAATTTGCTAAAAGAGGGGAACAAGCATGTTTTGAAAGACAGGTATACTGCTCAAACATGCACCAAAGACACATAAATTGGTTAGGTTTCCTGCCATGTGTGCGCGCATGCCATTGAGAATGCACATTTATCTCCCATATGGTGTTACATTCAACATAAAGAAATTCTATACTGCAGCAAATTATATATATATAATGGACCACACTTGCTGTTGTGTGTGAACATACCCAATTATTTCTATGTATAAAAAACTTGACCCAATGCACAGAACAATATTCCATCTCTGGATTCCTTCCAAGACCTTGTTAGAAACTGCAGCCTCTATTTATGTGCAGATTTATTGTTGCAGACATGGGGAGAAAGACACACACACACACATGCAAAGGAAACTATAAAGAAACACATCATTCAAATACAGTGTCAGTTACAATGAGAAGCTCCTTGGAGCACTTTGGCATATAAAATGCGCTCAAAGAACATCAAGCAGCATATAAGAAAAGGGCATGGGGAAATTCACCAAAAAAGCAAGAAGTTTCTTGAATGAAAATCTGTGATGCATGTGAACTGAAAGGGCACAAGCAGAATCGGCCACCCATCATGAGATGCTTCCGAAAGATGCAAGTGTAGGTTTCAAGCATTTCTGACTACCTTCACTCACAAAAGAGCTGCACTGGGATTCCTATTGTCAATTATTTAAAGGATGGCGAGGCAGAGGAGGAGAATGCCTCATGTTCCGCATGTCACAACAAACCAGCTTTTCCAAGAAATTAGGTTTCTCAGATTTCAGAGGTTATTCTGCTGCCAAGAACTAAGGCAATACTAGGAACACAGGAAGCTGCCTTGTTCCTATGGGTCCCCCCTGCACAATGTTGTCTACTCCGCGGGTGGGAACCTCAGTCCTGAGGGCCAGATGAGGCCTTCCAGGTCTGTCTCCCTGGTGCTCAAGACACTTCCCATGCTTCTTGAGGGCTTTTGCTTGACTGAAATGTTTTCATGAACTCTGATAATAATGCCTCATGGATAATAATTCCTGGATGGTGAGAAGTACGTGGAGTTGATGTATGCATAAAACCTCATATTTTTACTGTATGACGGGAAGGCAACCATACCCGCCTTGTCCACCCACCTCTGCCTCTGACCCAACCCACCACTCATATATGGTCCATGAGGAAATGCAGCCTTTGAGGTCAATCCCCCACTCCTAGTCTTTTCTGCCTAGAAGTCGCTCTCCAGGGTTTTAGACAGGGGTTACAGCCCTTCTCTTTGTATCATTCCTTTGCTGTCATCACTGCCAGAAAGTAGGCCTTCTAATAGGCTCTAGATTGGTTTTCCACCAAGGTCGCTCCAGCCATGCTCCTGCTGCTTCATCTTCAGTTCAACGCCAGAACTTTGCTCAGGAGGTATCATGGCATTGCTTGAGTCAACCCTTAATTGAATTATCCATGAGGGTTTCAACCTGACAGGCAGTGGAGCTGACTGAGAATCCCTCAAGGGCTATTTGTCCTCCACTACAAAATGCACACAATTAAATAATGCAACAGAATAATTTAAACCTGAGCCAGAGACTTCCAGAGTAAGGTTCAGCTTCTCCACTTTCAACATTCAGGAGTGTATTCCAGAGAAACTCCTGCAAAGTCCCCACGTATCTACAATTAAGGGAGATGACTCCAACCAAGTTCTCCTCAAATTGAGTATTGCACCATATACCTCAAGGTTAAGTTTGGAGTGTGGATGGTTAGGTGCATGCATAGGTGGGGGTTATGTGAAGCACTATCTCCATTACCAATACTGAGATTACGTGTTGTTGTTTTCATGGAACAGATCCAATAATATTTTCACAACAATCCTGTGAGATTGGAGAAGGGCGGTAGGTCAGTAGCACAGAATCTGTTTTGCAAGCAGAAGGCCCCAAGGGCAACCCCTGACATCTCTAGGTAAGGCTGGGAATGTCCCCTGTCTAGAACACTGGAGAGCCACTATTATTATTATTATTATTATTATTATTATTATTATTATCAGAGCAGACAACCTGAGCAAAATGGACCAATGGCCTGACTCATAATCAGACAGTGTCAGGGTTGGTTCAGCTGCAAGTCGGCATGGGCAAGACTGGCTCCCGGTAAAGCAGTTAGCAAAATGGATGGTCTGTGCCTCCGACTTCCCTCTACATCTCCTCCTTGGCTGGATGTTTTCCAAGCAGCTTTAAACTCCATTGAGGGGGGGGCCATGTGTTCTCTGCTCTTTGTTCTGCTACATGCAAGGCCCTCTGTGCCCTTGGAGACAAGGAGGAGGCAAGCATAATACAGTAGGACCAGCAGGCTCCTGTGAAGTTGCTGCAGCCTCTGTTCTCTCCTCAGCTGCCTGTCCTGCATCTGCAGTGCTTTCTGTCTCTGGTTCATCTCTCTCACTCAAGCTTGTTGCTTGTTCAGCATCCAACCATTTTGCCCCACCTTCAGCCTCTGACCTGTCTTCACTGCCCCACCACCACTCCCCTGGCTCTGATCCTTCCTCCTCTGGGGATTCCCTATGGGGTTCTCAGGCTGCAGCCTCCCACCACAACTCATCATCCAGCCAGTCCTTGCCTATAATATAATTAAGTTGAGAAACAGTGCCTTAACTTGCCTAAGGCTGTCCAGGAAGCTTCATGGTTCAAGCTGGACCCTCTGCATTTGGACCTTGCATTCTGTTTCCTTTGATATTTTATATTAATCCTAGCTGGAAAGCAAACCAGTAATCACTAGCAGCCTGCCTAATCCACAGCCCATCCCGTCAAAGCTAGCTTAAATACAAATACATTGACATAAATTGCTTAGAAGTTAAGCAGAACCATAATTATTCTGGACCCTTTTCTGAATATTTATTATTGCATTAATCAGAAAACCTCTGTATTGCTTTGCATCCGTAAGCATCTATGTTCATAATAATCTGCCATTTGACTAGCACTAATAATAGAGGAATTCAAATGTCTCTATACTCTCTGACAGCTTTCAGGCAATATTTTTAAAACAAACAAACACACACACACACACACACACACACACACACACACACATTGCATTCACGTCTACTGCTTATTGATTCAGGACAAATATTTCAGGCTGTTTTTAAAGCCATCATAATTTAATGTGATGCTTTTATGTCTGCAGTGCTACTGACAAATCCTTAGACACCCTCAAAGTTGGAATGACAAAAAAAATTGATTGTATAACTTTGCAAAATAAACAGAAACAGGGAAACAGTAAAGATAATGATCTTGCAGGGCCCTTTTGTGTCTTTGAAGAGTCGCTAAAACAATCTTGCAACAGGGTGTGTAGAAATAGATGGTGTGAGGGGAAATGGACGGGACAAAGGTACAACCTTGAGAGCACAATTTAAAAGTGACTACACTACAGCTTAGATGGATGGATGGATGGATGGAAGGAAGGAAGGAAGGAAGGAAGGAAGGAAGGGAAGAAGGTGAGGAGACCTATAAGATTCAAACGAATCTGCTTATTATAGCCTAATTTGTGCTTTGAATCAAGAAAGCTCTGCACTCTCTTATAGTTGGTGCTCCCTTTTATACATTCAGCTGAACACCTGAAAAGGGCTGTGACAATGATCTAAATATTTTTTTTTTATCTCACACCTGAGCTGAGGAATCAAACCCAGCATTCCAGAACAGCTTTGCAGCTAATCTTTGCAATATGCATCAAGATATAACACAGGATTTCCACCATGGGCGGCCTATCAAGAAAATTGCAGGAGGTCTGACCGTACAGTCCCCACGAATGAGCTGTAAAGATCAGCCTAACAAATGGGAACAAGAAGAGAAGAGAAGAGAAAAGAGAGGAGAGACTATGATTCAAATTTCTTTCTCATTTCCCAGGTCCACAAAGATGCTCACTACATCATGCCTCTGAAGCAGAAAGCAAATTGAAAGAGCCAGAATGATGACCTAACCGACATATATACTATTCCAGGACTGGAGTGGTAGAAAGGACCCAATCACTGAGATATGGGTGGCTACAAAGTGAAAGCCTTATGATAATTAGTCCAGGAGAGTTAGATGGCCTTGAAATAGGAGATATGGGTTCCAGTCCCATCTTTTCCATGATGTAGCCATGGGGCAACTCCATGTTTCAGCTTCAATTCCTCCACCACAAAATGTAAATAATAGTGAATATAATTTGAAATGTTAAAGCTACTTGCATAACAAAAATTCTCCATGAATTATGGAAAGCAACAGCATGTGCGTGGTGCCCTGCAATTAATCAATCACCGAGCTGTCTTAATTAAAGGAAACGCTTGCAATTGTTGCCAGTTCCACACTTACAACAAAACACTATGTGTATTTACGGAGAAGTAAGGATGCCCCTCCCCTGCAAAATTCAATTCAGTTTGCATTGAAAGGCAAATCTACCTTATTCACACACTTTCTGAAAATATATGCAAACCAAAACACATTTGTCCTTCAGAATTGGCATCCTTTGGAAAATGCACATACCAGTGTAAAATGTACATAGAAATACATAATTTAATTAAAATGATGTAAAAAATTCCATTATATTACGGGAAATTGTGTTGTAAAAATGCGTATGTTAGGCAAGATTGCATACACATATGTATATAGTAGGAGAAATTTGCACCAAAATGCTGGTGAATTTTCACGAGGACCTTTTATATTTAAAAAAATGCAAACAGATGTGGAAATGTGGAGAACGGAACTTAAGATTGGAAAAATGAAAGAAACCAAAATTGACTTATTCGTCCATTCCCACTCAGAAGTGGAACCCATTGTGTTCAATGGGATGTTCTGCACAGAACCGCAGTTTTAATTTTATATTAGCCACAATGTCTGACTCAGGGGATATTAAGATGGTAAAGCTCAGTTTTCTCAAAGTATTTATTCTAAAGTTGCTCCCTTCCATGAAAACTGGATGCATTAAGACCAGTAGCTATGGGGCACGTGAACTGCCAACAATCCCGACCACAGGATTCTTTATAATCCTGTTAAAGCAAGAGGAAAGGATTGTTGCTGCAGAGTTACAAGATCTGAGCTATTTTTATATTTACAAGACATCCTGGGAAAATACATTCTTTATTTGTACTGCAAATCCTATAATGGAATCTATGGGGAAGGGATAGTCTTTCTTAAAGTGCTACACATTTGGCTGCTAGCATTCTCACTCTGATCTTCCATGATTAGACAGATGAACCACAAGGAAAAGCTAGGACCTTCCATATTTGGGTGGCCCAGTTTTTCCCCCTTTCCAACATAAAGTGACATTCTAGGGTTGCTCAGTTTGAACAACTGCTGTTGCAACTAACCACCGCTGATTTTTTTGTTGTTGCAGTGATAGTAAGATGCACAAACGTCCACTGATCTTGTTTAACTAGGTAAGCATAATGCTTCATGATTGAAGATATTTCATGACATGAATCCATTGTGACTTGGGCCCATCAAAGACTGTGTGGAAGATTGTGCCAACAACAACAACAACAAACAAGCCACAAGCAGCAAGCCACACATACACTA
The DNA here is from genome assembly GCF_963506605.1 of Zootoca vivipara. Lineage (NCBI taxonomy): Eukaryota > Metazoa > Chordata > Lepidosauria > Squamata > Lacertidae > Zootoca > Zootoca vivipara. The sequence continues at coordinate 23,623,990 of NC_083283.1, forward strand.
TCCCTTTGCACAAGCAAGCTACTCTAAGGCAGAAATCCAAATGCACACTTACCTAGTTGCAAAACTCATTAAACTCAACAGAAGTTGCTTCTGAGTAGGCAGTAGACACATATAAGAGTGAACTGTGGATTAACTGAAGTTGGAGAGCAGCAGCGTCTGGAATATTTTAATGTATAATAACTTGGACCAATTTGACATTTCCATCGCAAATGTCTAGTCTAAGGATTTTTGTGCCCATAAAAATAAAAGAAGCTTGTTTTATATAAAGTTAACTCATTCCTCACCCCAATCATTCCAGTATGTTCTACTGTTTCAAGTTTGTTTCACTTCTTACCTCAGAATCATAGAGTTGGAGGAGACCTTGCAGCCAATCTAGTCCGGTCCCCAGTTTTTTTTATGTTGTAAACTGTCCTGTGATCTTTGGATAAACAAATTAAATAAATAAATAAATATAATGCACATATCGAATTATCTTCCCTGTCCATTTATGGGTGTTTCCTATCCATTAATGACAACCAGGATTCTAGAATTTCCATCTTTTTGTTATTCAACAGAGCTTCTGCCAAACACCAATTCCAAAAGAGGATTCTTTCCCCGTCAGAAAGAAATGAGAATTGTAAAGGATAAGCAAATACAGTCCCATTTCCTTTGTCACAAAGAACCTGCTAAATCATTTTTTAAAAAAAAAAAATTTTTTATTAATTTTCCAATTAAAACCAATTATATCACATTCAATATTTCAAATTATACACATATATATATCAATCAAACCGAATGTTATGCCAAATCATCTAAAGAATTTTTTATTTGGGTTCCCATGCTTCAAGAAATTGGGAATTCCTCGCAACTGTCCACTGCCGTCTTTTTTCTAAAGTTCAAATCGTCCTCCAAGTTCATAATAATCCAGATCTTCCCCTTACAGTCACATAGATGTTTTCTACTTTCATCCGATTGTTTCCCAGCCGCTGAGATAAATATCAAACCAAGTTTCACAGATGTTCTTTCTCCTGTGTGAGTTAATCAGTCCAGCCTCCCCATAAATCTTCTTAATGGAGCTCCTTGTTGCGTCGAAGCAGCCCGAAGCAGCGCCATCTCAAAAAGCTCAAATCACTTTCGCTTTCTCTCATAGCCATGAAGATTCACGATCATTATAGAATTTACAGCTTTTTCAGGCAGGAGACCCAAACATCAAACCATAAACTCTTGGTAAATTAATGGATCTCCTTGCCCTATAGCTGAACTTAGCTTCAGGTCGCTGCTCCAATTTAAAGTGCGTCACAACTCATAAATCCTCCGAGCGCGTCCAGAACCCCTTCCGCCCGACTAGGGGGAGGCTTTTCTCATCGGCAACTCCACATCTTTAAAAAAATATGTTCAGTAACAACAGTTATAAAGTTCAACTCACACAGTCTTTTGCTTCTCTTTCACTCCAAACAAGCCAGGACATCGCGTCCGGGAAGGTACAAGAACCTGCTAAATCAATCACTAACAAGGAAAAGAACTTCATGTTCTAGGATCTTAGCAATATTATGATTCACATCATTTCCAAGATTTTCCCCAGATGCTTTGAACTACAATTCCCATCAGCCTCAGCCAGTATGTAGTACAAAACACATGGAATCACTAGGCTGGGAAAAGCAGCTCTACTCATTTGAGAAACTTGGCTCAGAATTTATCATAATGTTTGATGGAATTTAAAGCTAAAAATTGAGTTTCTTATACTATGGAACAAGGGGCTGTACCCAATGTTATAGTGTCACTCAGAGCAGAACCCCTGAAATTAATAAACAAGAGCCATTTAATTCTGCTAATTTAATGGATCTACTCTGTGTAATACTTAGATGGATATAACCCAGTAATTGCAATTCCCAACAGGTTGGCTACTTCCACCTCATCAAAAAACAGGAAATGCATCACTATAAAAGACAGCAGAACTTGCGTGCCGAGGCACCAAGAGGACCCCCCAATAACTCACACTGACACCATAATTTTTGTTAATGTTTTTGGCATTAAAATTTGGCCACAACTTTTTTATTAAAATACAATCAAAATGTGAGTGGTTGCTTAGTCATTGGTTCCCAGCCATCTGTCTCCCGCCTGGAACAGATCTGACTCTAGCCTAGTAGGGGAGTCAGTAAGTAAGCACCCCCTGAGAGAGGACGGGGCAGGGGGCACAAGCCATTCTTTGTCCTCTCCCCAGATGCTCCCCGAGGCTCATGCGTGGTCCTGACCCCTAGCGGAGATAAACAGACAAACATGTGGAGCCCGGGATTCTTTTAACGGAATACTTCTATATGGCAGCAGCAATCACATGAGGGTCAGGACCAGCCAAAATCCGTACCCCTCGACCAATTATTTGAACCAATGACTAACCGCAACCTTATAAGTTGTGACTAATTGCAGTATGGTAGGCAAAAACCACCTGACACCAGCCAATCAGTCAAGTGGCAATATTCCTACCAGGCCCCTGAATACAGGCGACCCCTAGACAGGCACTGCAAGGTCAAAGCAAAGGGGCCTAAAGAAAGTGGAGGGTGGGCGGGAGATTCGAAGCGAGCAGCAAAGAGATAGCACAAACTGCTCCTTCGGCTTAAACATAGCAAGGGCTGTCAATCAACAAATTGCAACAAGCAAAAATCCCCAGCAACAATTAAACCACCTATCAAAGCCCAATATCAGACCCGCCCCCAAAGCCCTGGGTCGTCTTGTTAGCCCTGCTGCAACCCATGTTCTCTCCTATGGAGAGAACCTGCTTTCTCCAGCTTATGCCACCTCCTCTTCCCTGTCTTTTCCTTCTTTTCCCTCTGACCACTCATCATTGTCCCACAACCAATCCCCGGGCTCTGAGCCTTCTCCCCTTGTCTTGGGGTTCCGCAGCTGGTCCTTCCCTCTATTCCTCTGCATGCAACCAATCCATGACAGCTCTCCCTCTTCATGTGTCTCAGTCTGCCACTCCACTCTTGACCCCAGTGAAACCCCGGGACTTATGACAGCTTCCCACTTTGCTCACAGTGCTCCCAAAGTAATGTTGCGCCTAAATAAAACACAGCTGCTAGCTTAGCATATACATATTTCCTCTTCGGCAGCATAAAACACACACAGAGGCCTGTAGACACCCTGTGTGCCCCACACAGAGCCGAGTGCCTGAACACAGCAACTTCTCAGGGCGGTCATCACCACAGCAAACATTCTGATAATGTGCCTCTGCCGGATTCCTGAAACATGAGACAAATCACCCCAAAGTGGATGCTGTTTTCTATTATTACAACCATATACGCAGCTGTGCATTATACTCAGACATGCGTAACGCACCCTTTACAGCCCATAAATGTTACTGATGCAGTTGTAAAATGCTAAGGGAATTCCATTATAAGGGCAGCAAATTGCATCGCTTAAGGAAATACAAATCAGCTCGTGACACAGCAATGGCAGTTTAGAACCCGTACTGCTCATCGCTCGGGGCAAAGGAGCTGTACTGAAATGGCACGATTGTGCAGAAACATTCTGTGGATGTGTAACAGCTTACAGCAAAATGCAGGGTCACAGCCACAATACGGCCACCCACATTTGTGTGTCATCTTCAGTGCTAGGAGAATGGAAAAGAGAAATCGTATAGAAAATTCCTGACTTCTTGTGCCCTTCTGGATCCAGCCTTGAAGGCCACCATAGTAGAATTCCCCATGGATGAGAGCGGCAGAAAAGAGAACAATTGGGCTCCCAGAGGGAGTGGAAGGAGTTTATAGATGGCCAGGAGATGGGGTGGAAGGTGGGGCAGGAGCATGTGGCCAGGACTGGGTGACCATCACCTGGGGCAGATCGCCAGGAGCTCATTGCCTTTTGATGTGGAGCTGCTTGGTTGGGAGAAGTGGATAGAATGAAGGAAGTGATGGCATGTACATTTTTTTTTTGTAAACCGCTTTGAGGTTTCCTACAATCAAGCGATATATAAATGTATGATGGAGCCTCCATCCAGAAATAAGCCTCATTGGCTTATAGGTCTTACTGCCAGATCAGTGTGTATGTATTGGAGTTCGGTTCTAATTACTTCGGACCAAGCAGGGGTAAGATCTCAGGCCACACCAGATCTCAGGCCACACCAGAAACTTGACTGCTCTTTCCTTCATTTTTGCCACACACATCTACCACTACACTGGAACCTAGATCTAAACTTTCCATTGGATTTTCAGTGCTGACCAGGCTGAGGTCTTCTTAGCTTTAACAATGTTATAGCTCAGACCATTCCCTGAGCTAATTTGAGGGGCGATGGCATAACATTCCTACTGTGCTTCTTATGGTTTTGAGAGGCTTCCAACAAAGACGCAGCAGGTTGGCTACAGCAACTTCAACTTGGCACTGAATCTGCAGTCCCTTAGCAGTGCAGACATGCCCACAAGTCTTCGCTTTATGAAGACGTGTGGTTAGCTTCTCTGCTGTGTTCCTACAGTCCTCTGGTATCTGGCAGGCATAGCTGCCAAGTTTTCCCTTTTCTCGCGAGGAAGCCTATTCAGCATAAGGGAAAATCCCTTTAAAAAAGGGATAACTTGGCAGCTATGCTGGCAGGTGAAAACTCTTACTGCAAATTGAAAACCTACTGGGAACCGACTAGCTGTTAGAAATCCTGGTGAAGGTTTGGCTTCTACTTACTGCTGCCCTGGACAATGCATTATTTGCAGAAGAAATAAAGGAAGGAAGGAATAAAAATAAAAATAAACTTCAGAACAGAACAGGGTGGATTTTTACAGCTCTGTTTGCTTTAACCAGAAGGCCAAATAACAGAGGACACAACACCACAACACTGGCATTTCCTTCTGAATTCTAAGATCTGTGCCATACACATAGGAATTTGTTTTTGTCGGTTCTGATGCAAAGTGACTTTACCCACACCTACCAGACGAACATGTGAATCGGAATGCAATGATCCTTTGGAGTTCACCCTTCTATGAATTTTGCAAGGTTGTTCAAATAATGTACCAAAAAAATGTGTTAAAGGTGCGTATTTTAGGATAAAATGCATCTAGAAATGTGTGCATGGAGATAAAATATTTAAAACAGATTTAAATATGTAGCTATCAGTTCTCATGTGCATATATATATATATACACACACACACACACACACACACACACACACACACACACACACACAACACCTGATTAATGCAGAAATAGGTCAATACAGAATTATGAAAGAGATGGCACCTGAAAATAGACAGATCCATGAATCAGGTTTTCAGTTTATTAGGTCTTCCAATAAAGATTTTGTTCACATAGATTAATTGCTCACCATTCCCCCCAGGAACATTCCACTATTCTCTGTATTATATACTGCTGCCCCATCTTGTTCAGACAAAGGTTGCAACACACACATACAAACTACCACAGGTGTAAAGTCTTTTCTGTTGACGAGTGCCAATAGGTTTGTGAATTACACACAAGTATAGAGCATTGGGATCTCTTAGCCTAGCAGATCTCTGGCTCATTTGAAGCGGATTAGCAACAGTTTCTGAACCTCAGTTGTTTAGCAGCAGCAACAGCAAAACACCTTTCCCCACCTAAATCAGGCTTCCAAAAAAAGAAGAAAACAAATCGGGGGTTTGCATGAAAAAGCTGAAACCTCAGTTCAGTTCTGGCACTGAAATCAGATAGCTTTCGTATTTTACTTGTTTTTAATTCTGAATTATACAATTTTTGTTACCCGCCATGGGACCTGCTGGTGAAGGGCACAAAACAAATTTAATAACAGTAATAATCATGATGGTGACAGGCTAGGAATGTGCTCAGAACCGCCCTGCTCTTTAATTCAGACTGTATGAATTTTGCATATGGCTCAGTTGGGTGGGTCTTGGGGTTCTGGTAAAGAAAGAACAAGAAGTAGACCCAACTCTAACCCTAAAGTCTGCCCATCTCTAAGCTGAAGATCAATGTGCATATTAGGGTCCCGTGAAGCATTGGGGTGCATGGTTTCAAATTTTGCTTTTTTAAAAAAGAGAAACCTGCCATTTCAACATTCTTTCCACTTTCACTGTGTTTTTGTGAGCGTTTGCAACATTACCCAGTCGTTCAGCAATCCAAAACATACATGTGGTGGTAGAAAGGTTGGCAATAAATGGGACAAGGCTTTTTCTGCTGAGCTAATCACATGGAACGGTGCCTTTTGGGGGGTTATATAAGTTTATAAAGGGAATGATGTCATCTGAGCAGTGGCAGAAATACTGCTAAAAGGCCATTTATCATTTCCAAATTATATATATGGTTGAAAATGTGCATGCAATTTAACTTTGAAGGGGAATTTAAAAAACTGTCATAAACCCTCTACTAGGGAAGGGGGGGGGCTTCAGAAAATACAACCCCTGACCTCCTTCTGTCCCCAAGAGGACTGCCGGAAAGCCTTCTGTCTGAGTTCATAAACTGGTGCAGCGCATGAATATATTCATCTAACCCCTGGCTAGTTGTGTTCCTCTTTCCACCTCATCTTGCATATTTATTTATTTATTTATTTTGCATATTTAGTGGTCTGGATTGCCTTTGTATTGGAAGGGGGCAAATCTTGCAGCAGGAGTGTGAAGGGAACAATCTTGCACACAGCCTGGGATGGTCCTGAGCTGTTCTGGCTTTCAAGCTGTGAAGACTGCAGAGACTCCCTGCTCAAGATCTTTGCAACCCACCCTGCTGCTCATTTCCCCTTGGGTCCCCAGAGGATATTGAACTACAAATCCCATCATCCCTGACCACTGGCCATGCTAGCTAAGAATGATGGGAGCTGTAGTCCAGCAACATCTGGGGACCCAAGGCTGAGAAAGGCTGTTCCAGAGTGTTGCTTTTTTGGGGTGGGTGGGATTCAATTGCACGTTGGTAAATGCAGGTTGTGCAATTAAATGGTGCTCTTTTGCCACATACAGTACCTGTTTCTCCTACACATTGTAATTTTTGCAATAAGGAAAGTGATGGGGAAAGACACCGGCAGCATGGGGGTACATGGACTTGATGAAACGTCTTCTTTTTTAAAAAAAAAAATCAAATCTGAATATTGCAAGTTTTCAACATGGAATACAATAAAAACCAAACCTGATGCAACATCAAACCCACCCACAAACAAGCGTCAAAAGAACACTAAGTCTGGGAGACCTTATGGGGTTTAAATCAAGCGCTTGCATACACTGAAACTACAAGTGAGTAGGATCAATAAAAATAAATGAAAGCCAGGTATCCCTGCCCATTGTCACCAACATGTATGGTGGCCACACACCCTGCCAGATCCACATTCAGTGGCTGTGAAATGTGTGCACATATGGTAAATCTCCTTTACACAAGCAGGATTACGCTACACATGTGTGTTGGTATGTATAACTAACTCGTTCACATAGCTGCCAAACACACGGCCTGTGCACATGTTGATGGGGTGGGTGGGGCTGCCCAGGACGATGCCCTCATGCATGTTTTCAGAGTGTGAGAAGGATCATGTGAACCTCCTTGATGGCACCATACCCAAGACCACCTCCATCAGCTCAGTCAAGGAGGAGCTAATGCATTCATTTGGTTCAGGCATCCCCAAACTTCGGTCCTCCAGATGTTTTGGACTACAATTCCCATCTTCCCCAACCACTGGTTCTGTTAGCTAGGGATCATGGGAGTTGTAGGCCAAAACAACTGGAGGGCCGCAGTTTGGGGATGCCTGATTTGGTTGGACTTAACCACCTAGTGGCACAGAGGAATTATTGCCTTCAATTACTTCAATTACTTCATCTTACGCTGAAGGGGGTTTTCTTTTAGCTACATGATTGGGGAGCAGCACGCTGCTTTTTGGAACGATGCTCACTTCACAGTGTCAGAAATCATAGCCTTCCTGGTTCCACTCCTAAGGCAGGCAAATAGCAACAGTTGTAGCCCATGTTTGACAAATCCTCTAACATTTAATGCAAAGAAGCAGAGGTCCCGCTCATCAGGTAAGGGTTAAGGAACAGTTGGATGGCTAGGGTTTTGAGCGTATATAAAAGAAAAGGAGAGAGGAACTTCTTTAGCATCCATTCCTCTTTAGGATTTACTTTCCAGTTTCTATTTCAGTGTCATCTGTGAAAAACAAAACTTGTCCGGAAGCCGCCCCTTCAGAAACACCACTCCCTAATCCCAGTTGTATGAAGGCTGGCTCCAGTGATTCAAAATGTGGAAACTGAAACTGTATACATGCTCAGGGTGTCTCCTAAGGTACATGGCTGAGCTCTGGCATTGAAAACGAGCAGCAGAGTGAACTTAGCCCTTGCTGAGACTAAGCCCTGTGCTACTCTTGCACTTTACAGAGGCAGGGCTGCAACAGAAAGCATTCAGAAAGATTCAGCATCAGCCACTGCAACTCTCTTTCTGCAACAGCCTGCAAACCTGAAAAGGGGAGGGGGGGGGAGAAAGCAGCTGTTTCTTTTTTTACGAGAAAAGTAATCTAACCTGAAATTCAGAAGCACAATAATAGCAGATTTGGCCTTCTAAATCTTTGGCAAGAAATCCGAAGTGGGTGGCACATCTATTAACAGCTCTTAAACCATCCGTCTTGAATAGGGAACAGGGGTCCCTGAAACACCAGCCTCAGCAGATCTGAGAGCCAGGTGGGTATTGAGGGAATAAAGCAGGTCTAAATTTATTAGATGATGTCATGTCATGTATTGTAATATATATCTTCGTTGCATATTAAATGCACATTTGGAAAACCTATTAGCCCTGATCTTATGGTAAAGGAGTTACAACACAGTTAGCAGCAACAAGTAATGAAGTTATCTTATTAAAATTCTCAATTTTTAAAAGCATTGTTTTCTTTTAAAAGGGAGAATTCATATTTCAGCCATATTTTTTTAAAAGGGGGGGTGAAACTTTTACTTTTGTTAACAGAAACTGCTGAAAATGAGAGTAACTAATTGCCACATCACTTTGAGAAAGAATTATTCCGTGGGCATTTTGCTGTCTGAGGTGAAGGACAAGACGGTAGCCTGAATTCCACGTACAGTGGTACCTCTACTTACGAATAACTCTACTTATGAATGTTTCTACTTATGAATGGAGCTCCGTCCACCATCTTGGATGCGGTTTAGATAGGATTTTTTCTACTTACGAATTTTTAGATAGGGTTGCTTCTACTTATGAATTTTTTCTCCCAATGCATTCCTATGGGATTCGACTTACAATTTTTTTCGACTTACAAATGTGCGTTCGGAACGCATTAAATTCGTAAGTAGAGGTACCACTGTATAAAAGTCTACCTTCAGCACTGGTGATAGGACAGCATCCTTCTCTGCCCCCCAAGAAAGACAGTGGCACACACGGCTCTGCCCTCCAATGCTTTGTCACCCCTTTTTGCCTAATGGTATGACTGGCGCTGCCTATAACGGATATAGAAATGTGGAGACCTAGAAAGTGTTTGTCTCTGTGAGTGAGCCTGGCGCTGGTAGTTTTAGGCACATTTTCACCCAAAGGCAGAGCTGCTAATGCGGGCGCCTGCACCAGCACCATCTCGTGGTCATCTCTTTTATACCATGCCCCCACCACAGCCATTCCACGCCCCTACAACAGCCATTTTGTGACTGGCTCCCACAGGTCTTCCCTTACCTTCCAAGTCCCGGACTGCAGAATCCGGGACCGGCAGCCGTGTGACACTGCGTCGACGTCAGTTCCAGTGTCACTTTGCCCTTATATGGGCACCAAAAATGGCCACTGCCGGCTTCGAAAGTCGCTTCTACGCATGTCAGGAAGTGCGTCGACGCAACTTCCGTTGTCGCTCCGCCCATCTATGGGCACCAAAAATGGCCTTCACCGACACCATAAATCGCGTCTATGCACTTCCGGACATGCGTAGATGCGACTTTTGAAGCCGGCGGCGGCCATTTTTTGTGCCCATAGAAGGGCAAATCGGAAAGAAAAAATGGCCGCCGGCAGGAGAAAATAACGGAGAAAAACGGGAGATGAAGTGATACGGGGGACCACCGGGAAAATGTAAGTAAAAACGGGGGTTTCCCGGGGAAAACGGGGTACTTGACAGCTATGGGTCTTCCCCAAATTTTATAACATGCCTATGGGCTCAAAAAGGTTGGCAATCCCCACTTTAAATGTTGACACCGGAGCTCAGTGTGTTTATGGTGAATTTGAAAGCACGAGATAGGATAATCTCAATGGTGTGCTTAATTTGTTCCCCAACAAAGTGTCACCCACCTGCTCGGGGTAGGTGCTCCCAACGATCTCTGCAACTGTGTTAAAGGAATCAGCATCGGGGTAGGTTTTGGCTCCCATCTTCAGGGTCACAACAATCTTGGTGCCTCGGGAAGACATCCGGCTCATCATTTCAGCATCTTCCACTGAAATGCAGGCAGTGGGAATCTTGGGTACATCAGATTGGTATTCTTGTATCCCGGCGTGTGGGCTATTTGGAAAGTACAAAAATGAAACATGTTATACAGTACATAATGACGCTATCCAAACAATAGTGCTCCGAAATCTGTCCAGTTTTGCCCACCCATCCTGATGAATTTTTCGAGATCGCTATCAGCCTTGTTATTTTTAACAGCTCCTGAGAAAAACATCCCTTCAGCTACCAAGACAACATAGCCCAGTGCTTAAAGACAGGACTTAAGGGTGTTATTTGAAGATGATTCTCATTATTTATAAGCTAAATAAAACTTTGATAGTTAAGAACTGGGTGTTCTTAATACGTTTATATATTTATGGACACATCTGAGGTAAAGCACAAGATGGTGCCCCCGCTCTATTCCGGGTTCAAGAGCCGACTGGACTGGCTGTTTAATCTTATGCCCTTTTAAAATGTGGGTTTTTTGGGGGGGAGTGTTAGGTTTTGTTTTTATTGTGCATTTTGGTGTTTTTATGTTTGGATTTCATTCTGTGAACCCCCCAGAGACCTCCAAATATAGGGCAGTATATAAATTCAAAAAAATAAATGAAATGAAATACTTCAGCACTCCTGACAAGGCATCACCCTCCACTATACCTGTGGCAGCGTGTTAAGGGAGTGTAGGCCGAAGCATGGGGCACATGTACACCTTGCTGCTGCCTGGGGCAGCTGCCTCATAGAATCATAGAGTTGGAAGAGACCACAAGGGCCATCCAGTCCAACCCCCTGCCAAGCAGGAAACACCATCAAAGCATTCTTGACATGCTGCTGTCAAGCCTCCGCTTAAAGACCTCCAAAGAAGGAGACTCCACCACACTTCTTGGCAGCAAATTCCACTGTCGAACAGCTCTTACTGCCAGGAAGTTCTTCCTAATGTTTAGGTGGAATCTTCTTCCTAATGCAAGGAACAGTCCTGTCTGGACACTAACAATTCACACACCCTAACAGTGCATAGCTGTCAAGTTCTCCCTTTTTTTTAAGGGAAATTCCCTTATTCTGAATAGGCTTCCTCGCGAGAAAAGGGAAAACTTGACAGCTATGTAACAGTGTGATCCTACACTTGTTGTCGATTCAGAAGGTAAGCCCCACTGAGTTCAAAAGGGCTTGAGTCACAATCACACCCATACATTTAAAGCACTATGATATGTTATGGCCACGTTCACACTTTACCACTTTAAACAGTCAGGGCTTGCCTCAAATAATTCTGGGGGCTGTAGCTTGTTAAGGGTGCTCTTAAAGCTACAGCTGCCAGAGTTCCCTGTGAAGAAGAATTTATAATTAATTTATGGCTCTGGGTTCTGTAGTTCTGTGAGGGAAATAGAGGTCTACTAACAGTTATCGGCACCTTTAACAAACTACAGCTCCCAGAATTCTTTGGGGCAGGGGTTCCCAACAAAATTTTCTCGAGGACCCCTCATCGAGTTGCTATTGTGACAAGGACCCCCATTAATTCCCAATCCTAAAATTAAAAAGTGAGAACCAAATTAAGAGTCTTTTTATATTTTATATTTATACGTTTTTTACAGTTACAACAGAGTACTCCATCAGTATACAGTTAGTTTTAATTTTCAGTTCTTAATGAGATGAGTTTAAATCTGTCCTCTGAGTCCATTATTTCTGAAATATTAGGTTCCAAACTTGAAACTTTCACTCTGAAATCCGACTGCATGTCGAGTCGATTCCTATATTTGTTTTTCATGAAACACATGGAAGAAAATGCTTGCTCACACCGATATGTGGTTGCAAATGGAAGGATCTTTTTCATTGCCTTATCTCCAAGTTTCTTGTAGTCCTTGCGGCATACAGCAGAACTACTGCCTCTATCTAATTCTAGTTTTGCGCTAGACTCTGCTCATGCAGGAAGCGGCCAAAACAAAAAATCTGTTATCATATGAAATATAGTTAATATATTTTTTATTCTAATAGGATCTTGAGGACCCCTCTGGCATAGCTCGCGGACCCCTGGGGGTCCCCGGACCACCTGTTGGGAACCACTGCTTTGGGGGAACCAATGACTCTTTAAAGTGGTAAAATGTGAACGTGGCCATAATCCTTGGTAAGCATGTGCACACTTGCAGCTGGAAGAAGAAAAAGCAAAGAGAAATGTGTGGGCTTGGCAAGAAGGTTGGGTGTTATGAGAAATAACTGGCTGGGAGCCACTCTCCAAATGTGGTAACCTGATGAAGGCTAGCAATAGCCATGCATGGCAAAGGCAGGCCAGGGGAGCTACGGAAACAGAGATGCCAGGCATCTACAACTCCTACCTATGCTCTGTGGTATCTCTGCTCCCAGCTAACATACCCCTTTGTGACCTGAAACTCAGCAAGGCTATCTACGTCCTCATTCCAACAAATAGCATATTCTGCGGGGACCGATAAAAGGTGCCATTTCATCATTTGCTTACCGCCTGCTTATCTAATAGTTCACGGAACAAAACAAAACTTAAATCTGGGGGGTGATAATTTAGAGATAAGCAGTATGTTTTCAGCATGATATAGTTAATGTAACAGCACAACTTAAAACAAAGCCAGAACAGGTTGGTATAGCTACCCAGCTGTGCCTTTATCACTGGCCAACCACGGAAACCAAACAACATCTAGATAAAACATTGGTTCGTCGTTTGGAATGCGGTGGCAGCCGGGATTTTTTTCCATTCCTCTCTGTTCTTGCTTGTATTCCGGATTTAGAAACTGGGGAGGGTGCAGGTGTTTTAAATACCAAATCACCTCCCCCTGCCCCCGCTTCCCTCTACCTGCCAGCTACCCAGCAAGCTGGGACTTGCTTATGATGAGTCAACATGCGGAGGCTTGTACTGCAAGTCTACTGTTCTGTGTTGCTTAATATATGAGGAAGGGGTGCATCTCAGTAGTGCCTTACATGCTGAAGGTCCCAGGTGCAACCCCCAGAATCTCCAGCTAGTTCTGGGAGAGAACCCGGCCTGAAACCCTGGGGAGCTGCGGCCGGTCAATGTGTAGACAATAATTGATGGACCAACGGCCTTACACAGCAGAAGGCAATTCTCTATGCTTTTCTTATGCTCTATTTCTTTGATTCCTTTATTGTGTTCATTGTACCTCCCTCAAATATTTCTTTATTATTTGAGCACTATTATTATTTGTTGATTCTCTTATTCTTGTGAGCTGTTTGCTGCTTTGATTGTTGGAAAAGCGGCATGCAAATATTAAATCAAATCAGAATTTTGTTCAATGGGTTACAGCAGGCATCCCCAAACTTCTGCCCTCCAGATGTTTCGGACTACAATTCCCATCTTCCCCAACCACTGGTCCTGTTAGCTAAGGATCATGGGAGTTGTAGGCCAAAACATCTGGAGGGCCGCAGTTTGGGGGTGCCTGGGTTACAGCCTAAATCTATAAAAGGAGTTTACATAACTCATCCTACCTGCGCCAACACTATTTTCTGGGGGGAAGGGGAAGTCAGGGACCATCCACACTTACTTAGGCTCCACATTTCTAAGCACAGGTCAGGACTTTCCAGGTCTGTGTCTGAGTGCTGGGTGTGTGTTTTGCCCCTGCGCTTCCCCCATGAAAACCAGCTCTTTACCGCTGAATCTGTGAAAATGGCAATCCACAGAAAATCCAAATTGCCTTTTGCTCTGATTCAGTGGTAAAGACCAGGTTTGCCGGGGTGGGGGAGCCGTGGGGTGGGGTGGGGTTAATATGTTTTGACACGGACTGGGGAAATGCAGAGCTGTGTCCAGTAAGTGTGGGGCAAAAGGTAAGTGTGCATTTTTAAATTATTATTTAATAAATTTGTATACTGCCCTATTTCCACAGGTCTCAGGGCAGTTACAACATAAAACCACAACATAAAAACACAACATACATAATAAAAATGAAAAAGAAAAAGAACCCAATAGCACACACACACACCCCAACACATTTTAAAAGGATATTGGATGTCAGTCAACCAAAGGCCTGCTTAAAGAGGGGCGTTCTTGCCTGGCGCCTAAAGGTGTATAATGAAAGTGCCAGGAGAAACTCCCTGGGGAGAGCATTCTACAAAAGGCGGTTCTCATGTTGCCACCCTCTGGACCTCCCATGGAGGAGGCACATGAAGAAGGCAGTGGCGGAGGAAGAGGAGTGCGGGGAGAGAGAGGACTGCCCTGGCTGTTCCCCCACCCGCGCTGGGCGCCACGCCACCAGGATGCGTGCCAGCTCCGCCCCGGCCTGCTCTCCGCCACTTGAAGAAGGTCATCAGAAGATGATCTCAGGGTCCAGATAGGTTCATATGGAAAGAGGCAGTCCTTGAGAACGAGCCCTTAATCCTACAGTCACTTCCAAGAGCCTCCCAAAATCTACTTTGCTATTGTCAAAGTACAGATCCAGATTTTTAAAAGCTATGCTCAGAGAACAAGTTTAGCAAGTATATGGAGTTCAGTATTATCTTTCTTTTTTAAAAGATTCCTCCCGCATGCCCCGTTTAATAAGTTCATTGTGCTAGCCAAGGTGAAGGTAAAGGGACCCCTGACCATTAGGTCCAGTCGTGACTGACTCTGGGGTTACGGCGCTCATCTCGCATTATTGGCCGAGGGAGCCGGCGTACAGCTTCCAGGTCATGTGGCCAGCATGACAAAGCTGCTTCTGGCGAACCAGAGCAGAACACGGAAACGCTGTTTACCTTCCCGCTTGGAGCGGTACCTATTTATCTACCTACTTGCACTTTGACATGCTTTCAAACTGCTAGGTTGGCAGGAGCTGGGACCGAGCAATGGGAGCTCACCCCGTCGCAGGGATTCGAACCACCAGCCTTCTGATCAGCAAGTCCTAGGCTCTGTGGTTTAACCCACAGCGCCACCTGCGTCCCTGTGCTAGCCAAAGGACACAACAATTACATTAAAATATACCTATATACAAACATAGTAATAATAACCACCAGCAATATGAAATAAGAATAATCAGAAGTGCCATCAGCTAACTCAACTTCAGATTAAACTTCAGAGGCACCAAAACAATTTACAGCAATGCTGTCTATCTAGCTCTGTCTTTTTGATTTATTTTGCAGCCACTGCAATATATATATATAAGAAAATTTAATGAAGCTCAGGATACTGATCTTAGAATGCCTTCTTGCAAAAACCTGACTCAGATTGTGATGCTTCAACAAATGAAAGACATGTCTGGAGTCAATCAATGATACCAGTTGGAAACAGGATATAAAGCTCGCCTGGATAAAGTGAGCAAAATTACATGATTATATAATGCAGGATAGCCTTTCACAGAATTTTAATGGCTGCAGGAAGCAATCATAGTTCATCCTTAGCAAAGCTTGGAGGTAACATAGCTTCTCTATGAACAGCTGATCGGAAGAGAAAGCTGTTTTCATATGGGCTCTATTATCGAATAAGCCCTATCTACTTTGGAGCAATTTGGAAGAGAACAAATCAAACTGGAAGGCTGTTTTCTTTTTGCCCCAAGGAAGAACTTGCATGTTTCAAATGCATCAGATATCAGCTTAGCAATAAATCATTTCCTTTACTTTCTCTGTGGAAGTAGACAAAAATGATTAAAAAGCAAAGGGATGTACTAAGGGAAACAATTGTTCTGTAACAATATTTCTTCAAACAAGAAAGGAAGCAACTTGGCCTTTCTGATCTGGGGAGCTAAGGTTGAAGAAATCTGTATTAAAGGTTAAGTGTGGTGTAAGTACTGTAAGACCGCAACTTACACACATTTAACTTGGCAAAAATAAGAAATACGGTAAGTAAAAAGCGGGTGGGCTTCTGGGGGAAAAGACTCCATCAGTCCCACCTGCCATTGCACCCAATGTGTTTTGACTACCACGATGCTGTCTACAAATAGTTGCAGATTCACATAGGACCTTCTTGGACTCCCAATTTGGTACTTTTAGAAGGCTGGAAATATATTGTGTAATAGCCAAACAGCATGTGTTGAATGAGGTTGTGTGGTGTAGTGGTTAAGAGCAGAGGACTCGTAATCTGGTGAACCGGGTTCGCGTCTCTGCTCCTCCACATGCAGCTGCTGGGTGACCTTGGGCTAGTCACACTTCTCTGAAGTCTCTCAGCCCCACCCACCTCACAGAGTGTTTGTTGTGGGAGAGGAAGAGAAAGGGGAATGTTAGCCGCTTTGAGACTCCTTCGGGTAGTGATAAAGCGGGATATCAAATCCAAACTCCTCCTCCTCCTCCTCCTCCCCCCCTTCTTCTTCTTCTTCTTCTTCTTCTTCTTCTTCTTCTTCTTCTTCTTCTTCTTCTTCTTCTTCTTCTTCTTCTTCTTCTTTGTGTTCAGTAATGACACAATTCACTCCTATCACTTCCACAGTCTGCCATGCTGCCCTTGTTTAAGAGCTAGCAAAGGTGGGATTTGCACATGGAACCATATTAAATTCATTGCAGCGCTTGTTAATTCAACAAAGCATCTAAAAGTCACAGATTCTGAAGAAGCGCAATTAACAGAAACAAGGACCCGAGACCTTGAACTAGCTGGCAACTCAAAGACATGCTGCACGTACTCAGAACATGATTCTCCTTCATTCCTCAGACCCTTTGCCTGAAGAGGCCTTTGAAGATCAAGCTAAATATTTAATCTGCAAATGTTTGAAGCTAAACGACAACAAAAGTACATTAATTAGAAAATGGCTTTGGCTTCTATTTTGTTATAAAATATGACTAAGGACATTGTAGCTAAGGTTGCACGTACTGTGTGGTGCTTGGGGTATGATTACCCTTATGACTTCCCTACTGTCTGATTTCCACTGTTGCCATGTGAACAAAACAAGATAGAAACCCAGCAAAACAAAGCAGATTAATCATAAAAATGGCAACAGTTGGCAGGGATTTAGGGACAGGTGTACTACCATGAAGAGTCATTTGTTTGCTATTTGAAATGGACTAAATTTCAGCTGTAGTGTCCCGTATACTTTATATATGGCTATATCACATCACACATACCCAAAACGCTCAATAATCACACAAGGATGGATTAAGGCATGGGATGATTAACGTGTTTGAGATTTCGCCGTTTGCTTTGTGCTTCCCAATTTAGTAGGGTTTACTTGCTTCACGAAAGGTTTGCGCCCATCTTATAGAAAAGCCAGCAGCAAACATATTCCCAAGTGTATGCAATAGAAGGTGGATTTATAGAACCCTAAGAGACCATCTAATATTGAGCCAATATCATTTGTGAGAGTCGGCTACATTGGATTCATTGTTTTGCCGCTGACTTCTGAACAAACCTTCTCAGCTGACATTTTCAACATTTGTCTGCATATCCCTTCCTGTGGGCCTTAAAATTCCTCTTGCATTGTAAACAGCTTGTGTTAATACCGGGAGTAGCAGGCATTCAAGGAAAAGGGCTGGAGGATGAATTGATATTCTCTTTTGCTTTAGATTCAGGCTTATCCTTTTTTTCACTCTTTCCAACAGGTGTCAGCTACACAGCAAACTCTTGGTTAAATTTAAATGCCCTGGGAAAACTATGATTCAGTGGAACAACAGCTTGGACGACAAATGGTACACTATAACAGATGGCAGTTACTGAGGAAAGTGACAGCATTGATGTCTCGTTCTGGGCTTGCTAAATTCTGGTTTATTTACCTCTTCATTAATTATTATACATCTAAACAAATCTGCATACAAGATTAAGTTTCAAATTGCACATTTCAGGGAAGCTTGAGCTAACCAGCATCAGAAGGTACAGCAAAGAGAACTCATTTTTCACACTATGTTCTTCAGACACAGGATTATTCCTACGAGTCTCTCCTAGGATCCATTTATTTGGAAATGACTTCCAGGCACTGCCATATACACACATCATTGGCTCCCAGTAGGACCTTTGAATGCAAACTGCTTCCAGGGTCTTGCATTTCACAGGTCTGACCAGGAATTCATTGCATACAGTTCTCATTAAGGTAAGACACTGCAACAGGCTGGCAGCCATATGTGTGGAACACAGGAGTCAGGTGGTTTCTGAATGCGATGCAAGAAACAGGATGCCTGGTTGAATCCCATGCAGGTTTCTTGGAAGTCCACTTGTCCTTGCCCACCAGGTTCCCCAAAATCATATTTGCCTTGTGGAGGTTGCATTCCCTTCTCCCTGGTATGGACTGCCTCAATCTCATCTCCTGTTATCCCAATTTCTGACTGCAGTGCTCTTTCCCATTGGGTTCCATTCATCCTATTGGCTCTTTCCCCTCTCCCTCACAAATAGCATGCTCTGTACACACAGGAATACTGTTTGCAACATTGCCTGTGTAGGATTGCTGCTCTCGAAGAGGCTTGTTGCCTATAGGTTCTATCTGAAGGCTTCCTCCCAGCTGCTGGGCTCTACTGCAGCTTGGTTGTTGAGACTGTGTTGACACCTGTCCCTTTCCTTCCCTTTGAACCTGCTTCTCATGCAAAAGGGTTGTTCTGTGACCTGTGTTTGAGCTGTCAAGGAATTTGAACCCCTGCCTGAGAGATCTTTGTGGTATGGCTCCTCCAAAACCCTGAAATGTGATACTGCTTGCGCTGGAGGAAGTGTTGTGGTCTCCCTGGAAGCAGGCTTATGCCTTGTTTGTGTACACACTATGCATTTAAACCACATGACTTTCCCCAAAGAATTCAGGGAACTGTAGCTTACCCCCTCAGGGAGCTACAATTCCCAAGACCTTAACAAACTAAACCTCTCAGGGTTCTTTGGGAGATGTCATGTGCTTAAAAGTGTACAGTGTGTACACAGCCGGAGTACAAAGCAAATTCCATGACATCATCATGGCATTCCCACCCCTCCCATATGTTGACTGGTGCCTTTCCATCATGACTAATGGGGCTGCACCATTGGGAACAACTGTGAGAATGGTGAGTAATGGATTTACTGGGCGTTTTATGAGAGTAGTTGTCAATGTTACCATGTTAGTTATTTCTCCCCTGGCTATTATTGTGGGTTTGGGTGTTTCTGCTAGGAGAGCACACTGCTATGAGTTTGTGGGTGCCAAACTTCTAATCCTTAGAATCCTAGCGAGTGTTAAAATATAAGCCAGGCTAGCTTCATGAGGCGATCACCTGGGCAATAAGCCATTAAGGGAAACAAAGGAAAGGTGATGGGTCAGTGTGAGAACAGAGCAAAGGGGGCTAGCTCTGCACCAGAAGCAGGGACCCTGCCCCAGCTCTTAGATGGTTAGAAGGACCAAAAGCCTGAGCTTTTAGGGCAGAGTTTTGTATGATGTGAGGGAAAGAAAAACCAGTTTGCAGGCTGGTAAAGGCAGCAAGCTGTAAAGCCAGAGAAGCAGAGCATTATGTTTGACGTCTGTTTCAATTCAGGGCTGTGGCTATGGGAGAAACAAGGCCCTTTTGGGGTGCTGATGCTGTGACCCCCTCCATCACAGGCTCAGGTTGTAGGTATAGTCATACCTTGGTTTTCAAATAGTTCTAGAACGTTTTGGCTCCCGAACGCCGCAAACCTGGAAGTGACTGTTTCGGTTTGCGAACTATTTTTGGAAGCTGAACGTCCAATGGGGTTTCCAAGGTACAACTGTATATGTAAATAAACCATATATCATAAAGACACCACAGTCTCCACTGTGCCCCATTCCCAAAAGGAAACGGACCCTGGGTGAGTGTCCAGAACCCCTGCAATCTCGCACCGCTCAGAGACTGGGGGACTATCTTGCTATAAGATTGGAAGGGTTGGCTTGGATGATGTCCATGGGCACCCAGCAACCCTGTGGTTTTGTATCTACCAAATTGGCAGGGGCGTAGCAAGGGGGGCGGTGGGGATGGTCCGCCCCGAGAGTCATCCCAGAGGGGGGTGACAAAATCCCCCCCTGGGCAGATCGCTGCTGTGCCGATTGTCCCCCTGGGTGGATCGCCACCACACCAAAAAAAACCCAGGCGTATCGCCCCGCCCCTGGGTGCATAGCATGTGCGCCGCTCTGGGTGCCTGAGTGGCTAGCTCCGTCGCTGCAAATGGGAGTTGATATTAGAAGGAACTCCAGTTTGCTACAAGCACCCCATCTGCATGACTGAAGACCGGTGCTGTAGTTCAAAACATTTGGAAGGCATCGCATTGGCTACTCTGATTTAAGCTAATGCAGCCTTTCTCAACCTTGGGCCCCCAGATGTTGCTGGACTACAACTCCTATCATCCGTGACTGTTGCCCCTGCTAGCTATGGATGATGGGACATGGAACAACATATGGGGACCCAAGGCTGAGAAAGCCTGAGCTAGCGAATCATCCTTAATATCTAGATTAAGTGCCCAATATTCTGATCATCTACACATCCATCCTCCTATTTTAAATCAATTTCTGTGACCAAAACATAACTTATGCTGCACAATTCCTCTCTGGTAGGTCCCATTGAACTCAGCAGGAGTTTCTTCTGAATAGACATAGGATTGCGCTGCCTTCCCAATTTATTATTACTATTTCCAACTTTATTGTAGTAATTACATTCTACCTTCGGGGGTGGGGGGGGAAGCAAATCAATACCATGCATTCAAATGCTTGGATAGAAGACAAAATATCTGAAATTCTGTTTAATGATTTTTAAGTCAATGTTTGCTTTTAAAGGTTTTATTTTTACCAAGATTCTATTGCTCTTGGCCCAAGAGGGCATCATTTCAGAGTCTTCTGAAATGTTGACAACTTGGTGCCAAAAGCTGCTCCTGGGAGAAAATGTGGATTGCTTAACAGGGAGATTCAATGTTTGTTTTTCAACCAGCATAATTTCCTATAAACTGTGGAGACTTTCTGGTAGGACCAAGTGGGAACCTGGTCAAAGTCAACTGCAAAACTCCTTTCATTTCAGTAGGGCCAAGATTTGGCTCCGACAAAGAAGTGTGGGGTTAATATGTGGCTTCCTCAAGATGATCCAACTACACTGGGTCTTCACAGGGAGCTCAGACAATTGTAGCTCTGTGAGGGGAATAGAGGTTTCCTAACAACTCTCAGCAAAGGGACCCAGGTGGCGCTGTGGTTAAACCACTGAGCCTAGGGCTTGCTGATCAGAAGGTCGGCGGTTCGAATCCCTGTGACGGGGTGAGCTCCCGTTGCTTGGTCCCAGCTCCTGCCAACCTAGCAGTTCGAAAGCCCATCAAAATGCAAGTAGGTAAATAGGAACCGCTACAGCGGGAAGGTAAACGGCGTTTCCGTGTGCTGCTCTGGTTTGCCAGAAGCGGCTTTGTTATGCTGGCCACATCACCTGGAAGCTATACGCCGGCTCCCTCGGCCAATAATGCGAGATGAGCGCGCAACCCCAGAGTCGGTCACGACTGGACCTAATGGTCAGGGGTCCCTTTACCTTTACCTAACAACTCTCAGCACCCTTAAACTATAGCTCCCTTAATTCTTTGAGGGAAGCCATGGGCACAACTGTGAAAAGGGATTATTTGCTAACCGTTCTTGAAACTGAGGCTCTGTGAAGGGAGCAGGAGTTTTCTAACAACTCTCAGCACCCTTAGCAGCTCCCAGAATTCTTTGGGGGAAGCCACGGCTGTTCCAAGTGGCACAAGACAGCTTCATAGCTGTAGAAAGAGCCTTGGTATAGAAGGGGGGAAAAACATGTGGTTTTGGCTCCAGCTCTATTACTGAGAAATCGGGTGTCAGCTTTTTCTTCCTGTGGCCCAGCAGGCCTCTGGATGCAGTCTCTATACATCCAGTGAAGTGGTCAGGTGGAAGCAGCACTTCCAGTCCACCCGCCTTAAAATAAAAATGTTCAGAAAGCCATGCAACGTGAGCTGACAATGCCTCCTGATGCGGACTGACAAAGGGCTCTGTGTCCAGCTGAGCCCTACTCAGTGCCGTTTGTCAGGACGGACAGAGAAGGAAAGGCACAACAGGTGGTTGAGAGGAGGCGTTCGAGGCAGTCAGTCTCTGCTGGCTAGGACATTGTCCCTTGTCGCCGGCACACATGAAGGACAGGCTTTGTCACCGTGGAGTGGCAGCAGTGACATTAGGCATGTATGTCATCCATTTTACTTATTTGGAGGAGACAGAGAGAGAGAGAGCAAACCTGGTTCTTTTGTATTAAATAATTTTTGGGTACCTTTAATGCTGCAATAGCATCTGAAAATGGCACACAACTCTTTCCACCTAAGAGTGAGATGAAATGGATGCTTGGCACCCCATTTAATCTGTCCATTCATTTCAACTGATTTTTTTTTAATTAAAAAAGAAAAAACGAAAGAAAAAAACCCACTGCCATTACCTACTGACACCAGAGCAGCAAGCTTTGGCAGATTCAAACCACATTCCTTATTTTCCAGACTTTTCGCTGTCTTTTAAAACTGGCACTGAAATGTACATTTCCACCTCTAGCCTCAAATGTTGTGCGGTGTTTTTATGGGGTGGGGTGGGGAAAATACATTTTTGAAGAGTACAAATGCACTAAAAGTTATTTGTTTTAAGGAAAAAATCCTGACTATGTGTCATAGCAGGAACTTTTAAAAAAACCACTGCATGACATCAGAAGCCACGGCAATGAATCTCAGACATTAGCACATAAGCAACTGGATGCAAAAGGCAAGTATTTTTCTTTCTTCGATCCAAGGTTGCCAACACAAACTATTTTATAAATCACAAATAAAAAGAGTTCATAAACTCTAGGTGCGTGCCAGCATAACGCTATTTCCAGAAATGGGCAACTTAGCAGTACCCAACCATTGCTGTTCTGCTCTAAGCTGCAAGTAAAATAGCAACTCTGATCCTGGCTGACATTTTGCAGGCAGGCTTCTAGTCCATATTGCCCCAAGATGGACAGTTTTCATTGGGACCAAAGTGTGAGGTAAAGGGTTAAATCAGGCATAGGCAAACTTGGCCCTCCAGCTGTTTTGGGACTACAACTCCCATCATCCCTAGCTAACAGGACCAGTAGGTCAGGGATGATGGGAGTTGTAGTCCCAAAGCATCTGGAGGGCCAAGTTTGCCTATGCCGGAGTTAAATCCTCACTCACGGCTCTTCTGATCATGATTCCTTAACCCCCCCCCCCCCGGCTGCAAGGTTAAAAATTAAACTAATATAACTTTTTTTAGAGAGAAGTGATGGACCATAGAGAATGAAATGGCTAGACCAAGCCATATAAGCCATAACTGCCCCCCCCAAACCTACTGAACTGCTGTGCAGTAAGTCATTATGAATCTGTTCCATTATGCTTTTGAAGTCAATTTTCTGAACTTGGGGTGTGGGAGAAGGAAATGAACAGGAAAACATAGGAGCAGGTTGCTGTGTTCACAAGGTCATGCAGATACGCCAGAGAAAGTGAGTGAACAAAGTGTGTCTATTCCACAATAAATTTCTAGTGTGGAAGCAGCCTAGGTTATGCACGGTAACAATACAATACTGCTTGCATCATGAAAAATGTCCTTGCTTTTTGGTGCATGAATAAATGTGCAAGAGCCTTAACTGCTTTTTGTAAACCAAAGGACTTGCCTTTGTTTTTGTTTTAATTCAAGAGTTCTGTTTCATTTGTGTTCATTATTCACGATCCATTATTAAATAGAACACATCCTTTAACCACTTTTTGTGAACAAGGTTTGGGTTTCATCATTCTCTTTACAGCTCCCAATGTGCTCATTTGATTCCAGCTGCTCTTTCACACAGCATGACTATATTTCTTCAAGCAGTGCATTTGGCCTTTTTTTGTTGTTAGGAAATCATGTATAACGCAGAGGACTGGCGAGACAACCAGGCTGAGAACTGTAGCTTTATCACTTGGGACCTCCATCCCAAATCAGTCTAGGGGCTTGAGGGAAGACAGGGGATGAACTTGCAAGTGAAGGATGCTTGGTGTTGGACCTTTCAAGGGTTACGTTGATGCTCAACGCCCACCTTTGAGGGTTCCCAAGCATTCCGCTTGGATGTTTGATGTGTACCACATGTGAACAGTCCAGGGCTGTTCAACCAACATTAGTTCCCTCGTCCTTCCTTGCTGACGTTAGGAACAAGGGGTGAGGGAAGGAACAAGGAGAGAATCAAAGGCCTTTATGGGTATGTGTGTGTTCTGAGTCATGCCAGACAATTACAGAGCCCAGAAGATCCCAGAGAGCCACTTCCTCCCCCGGGTTGGGAGGAAAACAACAGCGTCTCCTATTCACCAAGAGGCCGCTGTAGAAGGGGCATGGTTGGGGGACTGCTGAGAAGAAGGCAAATCCAAACTCCAAGGAGCACACCACAGTTGCTGTTGTCCCAGCAGAAGCAGATGCATTGAAGGCCAGATCCTCTGCCCCTGTGGATTTTGCCGCCTGAGGTGGTCACCTCGCCTTGCCTCATATTCTGCTAGATTTTTGGATTTCACATTGTGTGAAAGCTCAAATTTAATGTGAAATTAACAGGGTAATGTTGGGGAGATGGAATTAATAGCCTTGTGAATGCAGCCGTAGTCTTGCAACTTTTCTCTACTATGACCAAATGCTCTAGAAGAAAAAGCTGCTTTTTAAAGATGGCTACCACAGCTACTCTTCTCTGAGAAGTCCCATAAAAGACAGAGCACAGGCTTTGCATGTATAATATCCCATAAAAAAATTCCTTCCAGTAGCACCTTAGAGACCAACTAAGTTTGTTATTGGTATGAGCTTTCATGTGCGTAGTATCTGAAGAAGTGTGCATGCACACGAAAACTCATACCAATAACAAACTTAGTTGGTCTCTAAGGTGCTACAGGAAGGAATTTGGTTTTTATTTTGTTTCGACTACGCCAGACCAACACAGCTACCTACCTGTAACTAAGATCTCATAGTTCAGGGGGATTGGTAACTTTTGTAGAATATCTAAAGTGCTATTGTAAACATGTAAAAATGCAAATAGGATTTGAATGAAGAACTGCAGTAAAACATGTATCTGGGAATAAGCAGAAAGGATGGGGTATATGGTAATTATAATATGCAGCAATATTAGAAAATATGGGGGAAACATGGAGGGGAAGTTAAATGATAAATTAATATTAATTGGAAAATAAGTGTTGTGTATTAAATTTGTAAACTTTTGACACACACACACACACACATTCTGCCAAAAGAACTTGGAGGGGCACTGCCAGTTATAGTAGACACTACCAGGATGGACAGACAGACAGACCAATAATAGCAGACTCATAATAGCAGACTTTTTCTTTTAGTCCTGTTTTTTTCTTTCTCAGTATAGTCTACACTTTCCCTCATTTCACACACTAGCAAGGTTATCAAAAGAATTGATGCTTTTGAATTATGGTGCTGGAGGAGACTCTTGAGAGTCCCATGGACTGCAAGAAGATCAAACCTATCCATTCTGAAGGAAATCAGCCCTGAGTGCTTCCTGGAAGGACAGATCGTGAAGCTGAGGCTCCAATACTTTGGCCACCTCATGAGAAGAAAAGACTCCCTGGAAAAGACCCTGATGTTGGGAAAGATGGAGGGCACAAGGAGAAGGGGATGACAGAGGACGAGATGGTTAGACAATGTTCTCGAAGCTACCAACATGAGTCTGACCAAACTGTGGAAGGCAGTGGAAGACAGGAGTGCCTGGCATGCTATGGTCCATGGGGTCACGAAAAGTCGGACATGACTAAACAACGGTTTCTCTGCAAAAAATCCCCCACAATTTTCTGGTTTTTAGAAATCTGGACGAATAGTCTAAAGCTCAGCCCGTTTTAATAGCCAGAACTGCAGACAGGCAGTCTCAAAAGACCCTCACTAGTTTTCTACTGTTTTTACAATCCACTTGCATATCATAAATGTTAGATAGAGCTCATTTCTGAAATGCCATGATTCAATTTTCATATGCTATGAGGTGAGAATAAGCAACTGCTTCATTTCTTCACTTTACAGTGAAAAGGCCGAAGTACACCTTACATTTGCCAAAGTGTTCAGACCCAAGATGTTCTGCCTGAGGTGAAAGACAATATGCCCTCCCCAAGCCAACTGGAGTAGCAACTGAATCTTGAACCCTGGTAATGGGTCAACATCCTCCACTAAGTAGCTTGTGGAATGCAGGGCCAGTCCCCTGGCACAAAGATCTCTGTCTCTGCTCCCTCAATGCCACCCTTTAGCATGTTCTACCCAAGGCAGTCACTCCACTGCCTAATGATAGGGCCAGTCTTCATGATGATGCCTCAAAAATGGACTCCATGTCCTTGTTTCTGTTAGCACTAATGTTTTTTCTAAAGCAAAATTTGTAATGAATGTGCTTGTTATTTCTTGAGAGAAGCCAAGAGAGAGTCAATAACCTCTCAGAGGAAGTTTCACATATGCCTAGATTTAGTCAATAAAGATGAATTTTGGTGGATGTTTGGAAATATCCTAGTATCACAGAACCTGTATGCAAAAAGTCGACAATTTTTATTGTAGGCAATGTTGAATATGGGAACAATGAAAGTGATTTCTTCAAGTAACAAACAGGAGAGACCACATTGACCATCAGACTTTTACTTGAAAATACTTAAATTCAAATTGCAGCCCCTGGGATGGCCTACAGCAAATTACTACCTCTCAGCTCCCCGCTCTGTAAAACAGAGATAGCAGAAATGTCCCTTAACAAACATTTCTTTGTGATTAAAAAAAAAGTTTTTTGAGGAGAAATAAACATCATAAAAAATTTAAACACTAGAAACACCTCAACTCAGGAATAGCTAATAAGGAATAATATCGCTGTTTCTACCAACAAATATAATTACAGCATATGGAAACTAAAACTAATTTAAGACCTTTTTGATTTCTTGTTGATATATTTTCGCTGCTAGGGTGAGAGCCGGCTTGTTTGATTTTCTGCCTCTGGTGTTACAATAACTTGCTGCCCTTGGGCATTATGCACCTTGACTTGTGTGTACTTTCGCATTCATGCCCCGATATCTTATGAGAGGGTGGTATATACTTTTATAAATACATACAGTATTTGCTACTTCACTTCAGGCAGTAGTCAGCCTTGCATCTGTAGGCATGGAGAAGCATCTGTTCCAGCAGGCATTTTAAAGAACGTACTGTATTTTACAGTGTATAAGACTATATTTCCCCCCCCCCTTTTTTAAGTTTAAAATTGGGGGTCGTCTTATACATGGAATGTTGCAATTATTTACAGTGGTACCTCGGGTTACAAACACTTCAGGTTACAGACTCCGCCAACCCGGAAGTAGTACCTCAGGTTAAGAACTTTGCCCCAGGATGAGAACAGAAATCGTGCGGCGTTGGTGCGGCAGCAGCGGGAGGCCCCATTAGTGAAAGCGCACCTCAGGTTAAGAACAGTTTCAGGTTCAGAACGGACCTCCAGAACGAATTAAGTTCGTAACCAGAGGTACTGCTGTATTTCTTAATTTGGAGCTTAAAAAATAGGGGTCGAAATATACACGGAAAAATATGGTAAGTTGGGCAGACCATCATTTTACCCACCCCTTTCTCCAATGGTTTCCATTTGATTTGGACTGCTTCTCCTCTCAATGCTATTGGGGTCACTGGTTTTACTCCAAAGCAAAAGTTAGTCATAGAATGATAGAGTTGGAAGGGACCGTGAGGGTCGTGTAGTCCAACCCCCTGCAATGCAGGAATCTTTTGCCCCAAGACATAGGTTACAATAAACCACTTGAATCAGGGGGGAAGCTGTGGAGAAGAGAATTTAAAATTCACAGCCTGTAGTTCACTAAAAGAAAATAATATGAAAATGATGTACCAATAATAGTAGTAGTAATAATAATAATTTATTATTTATACCCCGCCCATCTGGCTGTGTTTCCCCAACCACTCTGCGCGGCTTCCAACAAAATATTAAAATACAATGGTCTGTTAAACATTAAAAGCTTCCCTAAACAGGGCTGCCTTCAAATGTCTTCTAAAAGTCGGGTAGATGTTTTTCTTTTTGACATCTGATGGGAGGGCGTTCCACAGGGCGGGTGCCACTACCGAGAAGGCCCTCTGCCTGGTTCCCTGTAACTTGGCTTCTCGCAGTGAGGGAACCGCCAGAAGGCCCTCGGTACTGAACCTCAGTGTCCGGGAAGAATGATGGGGGTGGAGACGCTGTTTCAGGTATACTGGACCGAGGCCATTTAGGACTTTAAAGGTCAGCACCAACACTTTGAATTGTGCTCGGAAACGATGGTATTTGACTCCAGTAATGCTTGCTAAGATGTATAAAAATTATTCTAAACTATGCTGGAAATGTAAGGAAAAAGAAGGTACATTTTTTGATATGTGGTGGACGTGTAAAAAAGTAAAGGGCTTCTGGGAAATGATATACAATGACATTTTAAAAATGTTTAAGAGTACATTTATTTAAAAAAAAACTAGAGGCCTTTTTACTAGGAGTAATAGGAGAAGAAGTGCCAAGGAAGCGAAAGAGACTGTTTTTGTATGCAACTACAGAGGCTAGAATGTTACTTGCCCAGAAATGGATAGAAGAGAATGTCCCAATGAAAGAAGAATGGATGACTAAGATGATAGACTATGCCGAAATGGCTAAACTTACCGTGAAGATCAGGCACCAAGATGAGGAAAAATTCAATCAAGAAGGGGAAAACTTAAAACATTAGCAGGTTTGATGTAACATTTATGAACTAGTAACATAATTAGGAAGAGAAAAGAAGTTGAAATTAATTAGAGAAATATAATTATAGGCAAGGAGAATTGTTGTTGTTGTTTAGTCGTTTAGTCGTGTCCGACTCTTCGTGACCCCATGGACCATAGCACGCCAGGCACTCCTGTCTTCCACTGCCTCCCGCAGTTTTGTCAAACTCATGTTCGTAGCTTCGAGAACACTGTCCAACCATCTCGTCCTCTGTCGTCCCCTTCTCCTAGTGCCCTCCATCTTTCCCAACATCAAGGTCTTTTCCAAAGATTCTTCTCTTCTCATGAGGTGGCCAAAGTATTGGAGCCTCAGCTTCACGATCTGTCCTTCCAGTGAGCACTCAGGGCTGATTTCCTTAAGAATGGATAGGTTTGATCTTCTTGCAGTCCATGGGACTCTCAAGAGTCTCCTCCAGCACCATAATTCAAAAGCATCAATTCTTCGGCGATCAGCCTTCTTTATGGTCCAGCTCTCACTTCCATACATCACTACCGGGAAAACCATAGCTTTAACTATACGGACCTTTGTAGGCAAGGTGATGTCTCTGCTTTTTAAGATGCTGTCTAGGTTTGTCATTGGTCTTCTCCCAAGAAGCAGGCGTCTTTTAATTTCGTGACTGCTGTCACCATCTCCAGTGATCAAGGAGCCCAAGAAAGTAAAATCTCTCACTGCCTCCATTTCTTCCCCTTCTATTTGCCAGGAGGTGATGGGACCAGTGGCCATGATCTTGGTTTTTTTGATGTTGAGCTTCAGACCATATTTTGCGCTCTCCTCTTTCACCCTCATTAAAAGGTTCTTTAATTCCTCCTCACTTTCTGCCATCAAGGTTGTGTCATCTGCATATCTGAGGTTGTTGATATTTCTTCCGGCAATCTTAATTCCGGCTTGGGATTCATCTAGTCCAGCCTTTCGCATGATGAATTCTGCATATAAGTTAAATAAGCAGGGAGACAATATACAACCTTGTCGTACTCCTTTCCCAATTTTGAACCAATCAGTTGTTCCATATCCAGTTCTAACTGTAGCTTCTTGTCCCACATAGAGATTTCTCAGGAGACAGGTGAGGTGATCAGGCACTCCCATTTCTTTAAGAACTTGCCATAGTTTGCTGTGGTCGACACAGTCAAAGGCTTTTGCATAGTCAATGAAGCAGAAGTAGACGTTTTTCTGGAACTCTCTAGCTTTCTCCATAATCCAGCGCATGTTTGCTATTTGGTCTCTGGTTCCTCTGCCCCTTCGAAATCCAGCTTGCACTTCTGGGAGTTCTCGGTCCACATACTGCCTAAGCCTGCCTTATAGAATTTTAAGCATAACCTTGCTAGCGTGTGAAATGAGCGCAATTGTGCGGTAGTTGGAGCATTCTTTGGCACTGCCCTTCTTTGGAATTGGGATGTAGACTGATCTTCTCCAATCCTCTGGCCATTGCTGAGTTTTCCAAACTTGCTGGCATATTGGGTGTAGCACCTTAACAGCATCATCTTTTAAAATTTTAAATAGTTCAGCTGGAATATCATCACTTCCACTGGCCTTGTTATCAGCAATGCTTTCTAAGGCCCATTTGACTTCACTCTCCAAGATGTCTGGCTCAAGGTCAGCAACCACACTACCTGAGGTGTACGAGACCTCCATATCTTTCTGGTATAATTCCTCTGTGTATTCTTGCCACCTCTTCTTGATGTCTTCTGCTTCTGTTAAGTCCTTACCACTTTTGTCCTTGATTATGGTAATCTTTGTACGAAATGTTCCTTTCATATCTCCAATTTTCTTGAACAGATCTCTGGTTTTCCCCATTCTATTGTTTTCCTCTATTTCTTTGCATTGCTCATTTAAGAAGACCCTCTTGTCTCTCCTTGCTGTTTTTTGGAAATCTGCATTCAGTTTCCTGTATCTTTCCCTATCTCCCTTGCATTTTGCTTGCCTCCTCTCCTCCGCTATTTGTAAGGCCTTGTTGGACAGCCATTTTGCTTTCTTGCATTTCCTTTTCCTTGGGATGGTTTTCGTTGCTGCCTCCTGTATAATGTTACGAGCCTCCATCCATAGTTCTTCAGGCATTCTGTCCACCAAATCTAAATCCTTAAACCTGTTCCTAACTTCCACTGTGTATTCATAAGGGATTTGATTTAGATTGTATCTTACTGGCCCAGTGGTTTTTCCTACTTTCTTCAGTTTAAGCTGGAATTTTGCTATAAGAAGCTGATGATCTGAGTTACAGTCAGCTCCAGGTCTTGTTTTTGCTGACTGTATAGAGCTTCTCCATCTTTGGCTGCAGAGAATATAATCAATCTGATTTCGATGCTGCCCATTTGGTGATATCCATGTGTAGAGTCGTCTCTTGTGTTGTTGGAAAAGAGTGTTTGTGATGACCAGCTTGTTCTCTTGACAGAACTCTATTAGCCTTTGCCCTGCTTCATTTTGAACTCCAAGGCCAAACTTGCCAGTTGTTCCTTTTATCTCTTGATTCCCTACTTTAGCATTCCAATCCCCTGTAATGAGAAGAACATCCTTCTTTGGTGTCATTTCTAGAAGGTGTTGTAAGTCTTCATAGAACTGGTCAATTTCACTTTCTTCAGCACCGGTAGTTGGTGCATAAACTTGGATTACTGTGATGTTAAAAGGTCTGCCTTGGATTCGTATCGAGATCATTCTGTCATTTTTGAGATTGCATCCCATTACAGCTTTTGCCACTCTTTTGTTGACTATGAGAGCCACTCCATTTCTTCTACGGGATTCTTGCCCACAGTAGTAGATATGATAGTCACCCGAACTGAATTCACCCATTCCCTTCCATTTTAGTTCACTGATGCCCAGGATGTCAATATTTATTCTTGCCATCTCATTTTTCACCACATCCAGCTTACCATTATCCATGGTTCTTACATTCCAGGTTCCTATGCAATATTTTTCTTTACAGCATCGGACTTTCCTTTCGCTTCCAGGCATATCCGCAACTGAGCGACCTTTCGGCTTTGGCCCAGCCGCTTCATCAGCTCTGAATCTACTTGTACTTGTCCTCCGCTCTTCCTCAGTAGCATGTTGGACGCCTTCCGACCTGAGGGGCTCATCTTCCAGCGTCATAACTTTTATATGCCTGTTGTCTTTGTCCATAGAGTTTTCTTGGCAGGGATACTGGAGTGGCTTGCCAATTCCTTCTCCATGTGGATCACGTTTGGTCAAAACATAACTTCTCTAAGTTATTTAAGCCCCTTCGCCACGACAAGGCAGTGATCCATGAAGGGGGGCAAGGAGAATAAAAAGGGGGAAATCAAAACCGGGGAGGCGGGTCATCTAAAGGCAAATTTGGATTGGATATGTATTTACAAAAGTAAAAATGTTGTTATTTTGAAAACTGGAAATAAAATATTTTTTAAAAGGAATCTTTTGCCCAAAGTGGGGCTCAAACCCACGACCCTGAGATTAAGAGTCTCATGCTCTACTGTATCAACAATGTACCATAAGGTAAAGGTAAAGGAGCCCTGACAGTTAAGTCCAGTTGGAGACAACTCTGGGGTTGTGGCACTCATCTCGCTTCACTGGCCGAGGGAGCAGACATTTGTCCGCAGACAGTTTTTCCGGGTCATGTGGCCAGCATGGCTAAGCTGCTTCTAGCGACACCAGAGCAGCACACAGAAACACTGTTTACCTTCCCACCGGAGCAGTACCTATTTATCTACTTGCACTTTCTGGCATGCTTTCAAACTGCTAGGTGGCAAGCACAAGCCATAACTTGTGCTAAATATGTTTAAAAGGATGACGTTCAACATTCTCATCACATAGCCAGGAATTTCACGAATAACGCCTGGGGCTCCAGCTATCGAGAGTCTTTGGAGGTCAAATTTCAAACCTGAACTACCAGTAGAAGAACAATACAATATACAGTAAATGGTTCCAATCCAAATATCCTTTATTGGGAGCAAGCCTGGCTCAGAGCATGGAGGCAATCTGAAACACTAAGGGAGTGATCCTGTGTACATGAAGCAGGCCAGTGCAAGCTAAGTAGGCATCAAGTTACACCTGATCCAAACACCATTCAGGAGAGGAGCTACTGCTGCTGCTGCTCTGCCTACACCTGGCAGAGGGAAAACAAACCTTTAAAACAGTGTTCTATGCCAGGTTTCCAGGTCACGAATCCAGTCTAAGTCTACTCTTTCTAGTCCTGCCCCCTCTACACCCCCAGGATGCTCCGTTTTGGGAAATCGCACCAGCTTTTGCTCAGCTAGCTGAGCCAGGATGAGCAAGTTACATCAGCGTATCTTTAGCTGACCTGGGGTTGAGGATTAATGCCAGCTGAGCTACAAATCAGCCTGCTGCCAGAGATCCACTGCATCCTCAGCTGCTCATCCCAGCAGATCTTGCCACAGGATCATCTTGCCCTGCCCCCAGATGAAAGAAGAGGTGAAATCTGATTTGCACCAAGCAACAAGCCCTTACCTATGGATGGAAAACGGAGTAATAGACTTGATAAGAGATGCCTTTGCTCCCACTTTAGCTGCTTCCACTGCTCCTTGAACTCTGTACTGGACTGTTTCACCGTAACTGACAAACTGCTGGTTGTAAACAATGATCTTTCCATGGGCTTCCTGAGCTTTTTTGTGCAGGTCGTCAAAGGAAGTCACCACTAAGACCTCAGCCGTAATGCCTGAAAATGAAAAATTGGGACAGTTATGGAAACAGGCCTGACCAAAGACATTTCAGTGCCTTAGAAATCTAAATGGCACCTCCTCCTACCAGGGAGGGCCATATCTGTCCCGTTTCCCTCAGGTTCTCATATTCCAGTCGTAAGTTCTCTACATTATTGCATCTGTTTGCAATTTTTATATTAAAAGGAACATTGCTATGACAATCCATCAGCATTTTAGTGCAGATTCCTCCTACGACACACATTTTTGCAAGCAACTTTCCCTTAACCAAATGCTTTTGGGTATATTATTTTCACTAATATATGTATTTATATGCACACACCCACACCCAGCTATATGCATTTTTGTACACATTTTTTGGTTGAAGAACTGCGTGCAAATTTTGAAGGACAGCTGCATTTCAGACGTGTACTGTTTCTCAAAGTAAGGTAAAGGTAAAGGGACCCCTGACCATTAGGTCCAGTCGTGACCGACTCTGGGGTTGCGCGCTCATCTCGCATTATTGGCCGAGGGAGCCGGCGTATAGCTTAGGGTCATGTGGCCAGCATGACAAAGCCGCTTCTGGCGAACCAGAGCAGCACACGGAAATGCCGTTTACCTTCCCGCTGTAGCGGTTCCTATTTATCTACTTGCATTTTGACATGCTTTCGAACTGCTAGGTTGGCAGGAGCTGGGACCAAGCAACGGGAGCTCACCCCGTCACAGGGATTCGAACCGCCGACCTTCTGATCAGCAAGCCCTAGGCTCAGTGGTTTAACCACAGCGCCACCTGGGTCCGTGGCGCCACCTGGGTCCGTGGGTCTCAAAGTAGGTTTTCATTAAAATGTGAAGTGGGCCAAATTTCTCTACCATCCCTACTTCCCATTAATCAAGTTGGGACACAAGGTACCAGGAAAAGCTTTGGTACACACCCTGCACATTCCACTGGCAGGATGCGGGACTAGATGAGCCATTGGCCTGATCCAGCAGGCTTCTCTTATGTTCTTGCATAAGTGCACTGTTGGCTCATGGGTCAGATCTGTTCTGTCTTCTACTCTTCAGCCCATAATGGCACCAAAAACCCCCATCTTGAGGCAGCTCCCATGG
The DNA here is from genome assembly GCF_963506605.1 of Zootoca vivipara. Taxonomy (NCBI): domain Eukaryota; kingdom Metazoa; phylum Chordata; class Lepidosauria; order Squamata; family Lacertidae; genus Zootoca; species Zootoca vivipara. The sequence goes on from NC_083283.1 coordinate 23,658,570, forward strand.
GAGTGGGGCAGAGCCAGACACTTCGCTAACTGAGATGAAGCAGGAAATAGTGCCCCCGTCCCCACATGTCAAGGCACATAGTACCCAAGACTAGCCACATTTTTGGCACCATAGGTAGAAAATGGCACAGCCATCTCTTCTTCCCCTTATGGTAAAGGTAAAAGTAAAGGGACCTTTACCTTTACCGTATTATTATGGTAATAATAAGTTAAATGCCTAACAATTTGCTCCTCTTTCATGTCACCCAAGGCTCTTCCAAATGGGATTCAGTTTGTGCAATTCAAGTTGATTTGGAGCTCTTGCACAACAAACCCAGTTCCTCCCAAAAAAACTAGACTTGTTGTGATAAGGAGAGTGATAGGAAAACACACTGAGAAGTATGGGACGACATTTGTTGATGAAACATAATCAAAGCCCCCTAAATCAGAGTCAACACTTAGTGTCTAACCTCCCTGCATACCTTTTGCAAACCAATCAAGACACATGCGCAATAAACAAGTGGTCTGGAAGCGACTCCCAAATAAGCTGCCTGAGACGACGGCCTCACCCTGCTTAATGGTAGGATAGGCCCTGGGCATGGAGATGCCAGATGACAGCAATGTGTACAACCTGCATTGTACATTTCTAAGTAAGAGGAAAGGTGGCTGCATTAGAAGAGTCTTAACCTGGGATGGCCAGCCATATGACAGAGGGGAAGCTGACCCACATGCCTTAGGGAATAGCAGTTCCCAGCACAGTAACACTCCCATATTTCCAAGATAACACATGTGTGCATTTTATCGTTCCTGCAATACGCTAGAATTCAATAAAATAAAACAAGAAAGGGACAATGGCATTATGTCTCCTGTCAGGCATATAGATTTGCAGGGCTTCAATTATTTCCATTTTAACACACACCACAGCTTCAAAGTATTGATACGATCTGACCATTGTTTTGCTTGGTTGCTGAGTAACATGAATTATTATAAAGGGCAGAATCTTCTAGGAAATTCTCTTTCATGAAGTCCTCTTTGAAATGAAACCAATGTTTTTCATGCACAGATATTTTTTAACCCAAGGGTGGATGTGAAAGTGATTTATAAAAACGCAAAATCAGTGGCCAGCCTGCAGTAATTCCTCTCAGTAGGCTTTGCTTCTTCTCTTTTAAAAAAACAAAAACCCCAAAGATCTACAGTTTCTGAATTTCTAGTACAAATAAACTCTTAAGCAAAAAGTAAAAACAAAACAAAAAACACCCAGGATAAACATTTCCTCTCTGCCTACCCTGTGGCCTTGCCTGAGAGAACAAATAACAGTGTAACAGTGGTATCCAGATGGGATGGTTTTGTGTGTGTGCTCATCCTACATATATTTTCACTGAGTGTACATTTGGGAACCATGTTTCATGGCTTTTACAAAATCGTTCGCAAGATGACCACAATGCTCGAGATCCAATCTTGCAGACGAGTTACAGAAGTAAGTGGGAACTGTTCAACAACAAGAGCAAGGCTCGGCTGCTAAATATAGAAGTCGTAATGGATGCCTGGAATTCCACCACTGTGCATTTCACCTAGAAGCTGCAAAACACGTCAGTAAAAGCTAAATGCTGAAACAAACGTCAACCCCCCCCCTACACACACACACTTGGTTTGTGCCAAGGCCAATGGAAAGAATGAAAAAGCACTAGAGTCTCCTTTCTGTTCTTCAATTTGTAACTGTAAATTGTAATTACAGTGGAACCTCAACTTGCGTAGGCTCTACTTACGTACGAGTCTAGTTACGACTTTCAATAGGTGCTTCGACCTATGAACTTTCCTCTAGATATGAACGGAGGCCTTGCCAGCTGCCCAGAGCTCGCCCGGGCGGCTGCAGAGCAGCGCTGGGGCCTCCGCCGCCGGGGAGAGGACCCCCATCCCACCCCCGAAGCTGCAGCCCCAAACCCCACCGAGGAAGTCCAGAGAAGAACCTGGCCTGGCAAGAAAAAAAGTGACCCTGGCCAAAGTGAATCAGCTCTTGACTGACTCTTGCCCCACCCCCAGCTTGTAGCCAGGTAAGCCCACCCACCCTCAGTGCACGTAAGGGGAAACTGTCTTATTTATTTTATAGTACAGTACATTGGTTATTAGGGACGCAGGTGGTGCTGTAGGTTAAACCAACCACTGGTCTTGTTAGCTAGGGATCATGGGAGTTGTAGGCCAAAACATCTGGAGGGCCGCAGTTTGGGGATGCCTGGCCTACAGCTTGCCGATCAGAAGGTCAGCGGTTCGAATCCCTGCGACGGGTGAGCTCCCGTTGCTCGGGCCCAGCTCCTGCCAACCTACCGGTAGCAGTTCGAAAGCACGTCAAAGTGCAAGTAGATAAATAGGTACCGCTACAGCGGGAAGGTAAACAGCGTTTGTCATGCTGGCCACATGACCCGGAAGCTGTACACCGGCTCCCTCAGCCAATAACACGAGATGAGCGCCGCAACCCCAGAGTCGGTCACAACTGGACCTAATGGTCAGGGGTCCCTTCACCTTTACATTGATTATTGCCTTCATTTTATGGATCTATGGTCTCGTTAGGCAGTAAAATCTGTGTTAAATTGCTGTTTTAGGGGGTGTTTTTATCGTCTAGAATGGATCAATTCACTTTTCCATTACTTTCTATGGAAAAGTGTGCCTCTACTTATGTACATTTCTAGTTATGAGCTGACCTCCGGAACGGGTTATGGTTGTAAGTATAGGTTCCACTGTAGTCTTATCTAGATGCTTGCACCAAAGGAGGTTTCCACAGCAAACCACTGCCCGTTTCCTGGCTGCTACATAAAGACGTAATATCCGAAGCTCCGATAGAAACACCCCTTCAACATGTGATGAGTTAACCTGCAGGATTTGCTACTGCAAGATGGCGACCAACTTGGATGGCTTTGATGTGGCATAAAAAGGTATCATGAGATCTACTGGATCAAGACAAAAGGCCATCTAGCCCAGCATCCTGTCCTCGCAGTGGCCAATGGGAATCCCACAAGCAGGACATGAGTACAACAGCAATCTTCTCATTTGACACCACCCCACCCCCAGTAACTGGCATTCAGTGCCTTCCCTCTGATGCTGGAAGTACAGTCGTACCTCCACTTATGAATTTAATGCGTTCCAAACGCACATTTGTAAGTAGAAAAATTTGTAAGTCGAATCCCATAGGAATGCATTGGGAGAAAAAATTCGTAAGTAGAAAAAATCCTATCTAAACAGCATCCAAGATGGCGGACGGAGCTCCATTCGTAAGTAGAAATATTCGTAAGTAGAGTTATTCGTAAGTAGAGGTACCACTGTAGTGCACAGCCATCTCTTAGTAGACACCGATCTTCCTTGATCTTGTCGAAACCCCTTTCAAAGCCATCCAAGTCAGTCGTCATCTTGTAGCAGCAAGTCCTGCAGGTTAACAATGCAGTGTGAAGTGCATTCTTTTGTCTGTCAGGAATCTTCCAAGATTCTGCTTCATCGGATACCTATGGGTTCTACGATTATGAGAGACAGAAATATCTATGCACATTCCATACACCCCACTTACTCGACTTTTTTGTAAACTAAAAATCTCCAAACATTGTAACTTTTCCTCACAACTCCTTTTTCAGGTGAGGCGACCAGAACTGCATGCCATAAATCTCTCCATAGATTTCTATTGTAACACCAATATGGGCAATGTTATTTTCCATTCTTTTTCTAACATGGAATTTGCCTTCCCCCCCCCCCCACATCTGCCACACACTAGGTTGACATCTTCATCAAGGTATTCCTGCATTGCAGGGGTTTGGACTAGATGACCCTTGGAGTCCCTTCCAACTCTACAATTCTATGCGAAGTTTATTATTATTAATGTTTTGCCCATAGGTGAACCACTATACATTTGCTCACATTGAATCACATTCGTCATTTTAATGCCCATTCACCCAGTCGGCAGAGATCCTTTGGGAGCTCTTCACATGCCACTCTGTGAACCAGCCCAGGAAGTGCAAACCTGGTTGGGTTCACATAGAAACACGGACTGAATTAAATCCGCAAGCATCCCTATCCCTCAGAGCTCCTTTAGTTGCCTCCACTGCGTTTAATCTGATGCAAAACCAAAGGACAAGCTTATAAACAACAAGGAAGCAGGAAGTTCAGTGCCGCTGGTGTGCTGATGCTGTCCAGTTGCCCTCTATTCAGTTTTGTTTTGTTTTTAATCCAAATAGAGGGATGTGGGTGGCACTGTGGTTTGGGCTTGCCGATCAGAAGGTCAGCGGTTCGAATCCCCGTGACGGGGTGAGCTCCCGTTGTTCGGTCCCAGCTCCTGCCAACCTAGCAGTTCGAAAGCACTTCAAAGTGCAAGTAGATAAATAGGTACCGCTCCGGCAGGAAGGTAAACGGCATTTCTGTGCGCTGCTCTGGTTCGCCAGAAGCGACTTAGTCATGCTGGCCACATGACCCGGAAACTGTCTGCGGACAAACGCCGGCTCCCTCGGCCAATAATGCGAGATGAGTGCCGCAACCCCAGAGTCGTCCGTGACTGAACCTAATGGTCAGGGGTACCTTTAAGCCAAATAGAGGAAGATGCTGGAGGGGTGCTGCATGTGGGCAAGAGGGTTGAAATCCAATCCAGGCAGGACTGAAATAACCGCGGGCAGATACTGTGACGTGGGCAGCGATACATACCAAATGTCCAGGGCATTTTCTTCAGGGGGAACTCACCGGAACTCAGTTCCGGCAGCTCTCAGTGGGTGCCATTGCCATGCTAAGAGAAAAAGGGAGGCATTCGTGGTGAGTTCCAGAACCTCTTTTTCTAGAAAAATAGCAGTGCAGACGCCCACCGGACTGCAGCTCAAACCAGGTCACACAAAACTGGTTTCCTATTGAAAATTCATTACACATCGAAAATATGCTGCTTCTGCCTACAACTAGGGGGGAAATAAATTAAGAAAGGTTGTGGGCAGACCTTGAAGTTTGATTCCAGGAATAGATAAGAAAGGTGAGAAAAGTCTAACTTGGCAGGCTGTCTGGGCTTCCAGACTCCCACTCCCCAAACCGCCCCCCCCGCCAAGTGCCAAGCATGCCAAATCTGAGTACTGAGTGAGAAATCTACTGCTGTTTTGCTTGGCATCTAATGAAGAGGGCAGCCATGTACCTAAGAAATGCCTCAGTGACAGGATCATCCAAAGAGCCGGTGGAAATGAAGCCAGGGATCTGCAGATTTTCATTTTGCAGTAGGAAAAGAAAAGGGGGGGGATTGAGGTCTGTGCTGGCAGGCACTGCAATCTACACGACATATAAGCTTCGGTAACAGATGAGAAGAATTGGCACCAGGTAATTCATCCCAGTGCTCACACCGCATCAAGCGATGAAAACATAATAACATGTGCTCATGATTGTTCATCAAGGCGAGGAAGAACAGGAGCTATTCCTGACAGCTCCTTGCTGCATTAATGGAAGATGTCACCTGCTAGGGAGGCCTTGAGATACTGCCTCCCCCCCCCCAGCCTGTGCAAGCTCCATAGAATTGCCCAAAGTTGATTTTTAAAAAATGCTATGCTGAGTTTTAAAAGAACAGAAAACATAGGAAACATGGCCCCTCAATTTTTTTTAAAAAAAATTACATTTTAAAAATCAGGGAGAGTCAAGTGAGTTTGCAAGAGCACTCCTACGATGATAGGAGTGCGGATAGCATAGATAGATACAAACAGCATCATTTTTGGCGAAGATGAACTGCAGTGGAATGGAAGCAGTGGTGCATGTGGGCACCACAGGACACTACAGTAAATGACGCCTTCTTACATCACTAACTGCAGAACCGGGGTGGGTGGGTGGGATTAAATCTCTCATCCCAGGCATCATGGTGCTTATTTCTTCCCCCACTGTTTAAATAACAACTAAGACATGGTAAACACATTTACCATCTCATCTAATTTGGCCCTTTGGCAAGCTACTTTTTTCTGGTGCCCTGTGGTAGCGAAGGCTCTATCCACAGCAGGTTTGCTCAGAAGAACATCCCAGTAGATTTGCGGAGACTTACTTCCTGCAGGATCTGGTTAGGGTTGCAGATTAACAGCCATGACTGAGGCAAGGTTCCAACACTACATCTGGATGCCAAGTCCAAGTGGATTCTGCAAGAGAGATCTGAGAGCAGGGAATTAACTCAGGTCTGCTACTGCTCACGGATCTCGCCAGAAAAATATGTGGATTTTGCAGCCTGACCAAGAGTTTCACAAGTATTCTTCCATTAGAGGAAAATCATTTTGTTGGAATTGGCTCCGATACCTGTAGAAGTTTCCACTAAGATGGGAGGACGCCAATGAGTATCAAGGAAAATGCTTTCTTTTCTAACTTTTTATTTCTTTCCAGGGCTACGTTTTCCCTGATGTGCTTCCCATTCAAAGCAGGGGTGGGGGAATGGTTAGTCACCAAGGGGCTGGGGGATATGATATGATGAGGGTCAACTGGTAAGAAAAACGCCTCAAATATTTCATAGCCCAATGTACATTCACAGAAAGCCCTAAAAAACACAAACACCCACTTCATGTTTTCCACACCAAGGTGTTCACAGTGACTTCCAAATATGCAACTGATTATGCAAAAGATCATTTTGACACACCAAGCAAAGAGCAGCAATAGGTTTGTGATAGGAAGGGGAGTTTATTTCAGTTTGCATTTTAATGCAAACCTACCAAATTCACACCTCCTAAAACAATATGCAAACAGAAACACACCCATCCTTCAAAATTCACGCTTCTCTCCAAGTTTTGTGTGCACAAACAAATGTGTATATTAGGAGTAAAGTGTGTATAAGAGCAGCTATATTAATGAAAAGAACATACGAAAATGAACTTTTGGGGAAACTGCTTGGGAAAATGTCAATGTTGGCCGAAGCTGTATACAAAAATGTGTAGACTAGGAGAAACATACACTAAAATGCAGATGATGCAGAAATATTGGAAACTGAATTTAAGACTGGAAAAAATGGGAAACTGAAATCGATTCCTCCATTGCTCATTGGTGAGATATGCAGCAAACAGAAGTCTCACTGCAATTACTTATTTTTGACTGTGGAAAGAGAAAAAAATTCTTTGACTCTAACAAAGGTGTTTCTTACAACTGATGTTTCCCGCAAGATTCTGTTGCTGTTTTAATGCATTTCAACTCTTGGGATTTTAATTTTGTATTTTATTGATTTGTTCTCTCTCGCTTGGTGGGGAAGTGTACATATACCCTAAAATAATTCAGTAAACTCAGACGTTACCTTCTGGAGGGGTCCCAATGCTGCCGCCAAGCCCTAAAAGGGCAATGCTGTGGTTCCGTGGTTCCATCATCATTGCTGATTCTTCCCCCCTTTCCCAGTGAGGGATTTTTGCCGGCTCCAGGTGGACATTTTCCAGGCCATCTTCCTTCAAGACTTTGTGCATATACTGGATAGCCAGTTCTAGATTTCTGGAACCACTCACTCTCGGCCCAAAAGCATCCACAAAGAATGCGAGCCTTTCATAGGATCTGTTCTGAGCCTTGCCATGGACCGCAAGTTCGATAATCTTCTTAGCAACCTCTGAATAGCCCGCTATTTCCCTCTTAATGTCTTCGAATGATCTCCGAGGGCCAGCATTGTCACTGCTTAATGGATTCTCTTCGCTTTGAGGAAACAGGCAAATGAGAGCTATTAAATACAGAAGCTTCATTTTTCGCTCTAAATTTTATGGGTCAATCTGTAGGAGGGAGAGAGAGGGAGGGGGGAGATAACAGGCAGTCATAAAGCTGTTCAAGGGCTGCTCCAGTTTGGGAGCGTGCGAAAGTTGCGAAGTGAAAGTTGTGAAGTTGCAGAAAGGTAAGGCCAGTTGGTGGGTGGTCGTCTTTAAAGCTACAAGAGAACAATTGAAGACACCAACACTCATTTTAGTTCAGCTTAAAGGACCACCAATGGAATGCAGCATTGTGTCTAGAGAGTATCCTGTATGGATGTATTGTTTGATAGCCAGCAACTTTTAGCACATGAGAAAGCAGTGCAACTTGACACAGATTTTTCTATGGGTTCCATCCACAAGTGGAAGAGCTTTGCACCTTCACTCATTGGCTCTGCCATCAGTGCATGAGCTCGAACCCTTTACCACTAAGCTCTGCCCCCTGGTGGATGGAGTCTTAGAAGCAGGTGCCATGTTGTATGCCAAGGTTCCAGGTGGCACTACTCTTGAGGGTAATCCATTTCTCCAGAAACATTTCAGATCAAGTTGAGTAAGGGCAGCCAGTCTCTCCTCTGCAACCTCTTGTTTTAAAGCTTCACATTCAGTTATGCCCTCTGCATTCTCAATCCTCTCTCAATATTAATGTGTCAGTATTATTATTTAAGTAAACTGACAAGTAAGAACTGTTGGGATCTAGAAGTCTTTGAAATGCTTCTAAGGGTCTTTTCCTAACATGACAAAGAATTAAGATGCAGAATGCATATCATTGGTTAATTTTAAAACCATTATCCGCTCCTTTTAAAATTAACCAAGCTGCAGTTAGAATGCTAAATATTACACTCTTATGCGTTGAATGGTAGGGGAGAGATAAAAGAAACCTATAGATGTATCTAAATTGACATTTAAGAGGCTTTGTAACAATAGGACCTCACACCGGAACACTTTTCTGCCAAAAAAAGTTAAAACCCAGTCCCCGTTTCAGTTTTTTTAAAAAACTTCATAACCCTTATTAAGAGCTAATTATAATTGTCATAAGAATAAAGCAGACTTATCTTTAAAGAACTAATCCCAGATGCAAAATTGAACTTCATTCTACAAAGAATATTCTCAGCATCAAGTTGTTCCGTGCAGGGGCGGACTGCTAATTAGTCCATGGATTATTATTTTTTAAGTGCTTTGAAATTGCACAGGTTGGAGGGACTTTCCTTTGTATGTTTTGTGATTTTTACCCCTCTTTAATGGACTACAGCAGTGGTCCTCAACCTTGGGCCTCCAGATGTTTTTGGCCTACAACTCCCATGATCCCTAGCTAGCAGGACCAGTGGTCAGGGATGATGGGAATTGTAGTCTCAAAACATCTGGAGGCCCAAGGTTGAGGACCACTGGACTACAGGACACAATCCACTGGAAGTATTGCTTACTTTCTGCCTAAGCTGTATCATACCCTCCAACACTCCTCTGCTGAAATTGGGACGCGTGTCTTTTGGTGCTGCACTCTCGCAAGAGACAGAGGTCTGAAGCGAGAGCACAGCTCCACTGCAAGCACGGGATTATCCTCCTCCCTGGGTTTGGTGGCCATGGCGCTGGAGGGGGGAAATGGGACATTCCGGGATCAAATCAAAAGCCAGTAAGGCTTCTGCAATTCTGGGGTGTCCTAGGAAAATCGGGACACTTGAAGGGTATGCTGTATAGAAACGAATGGGCAAAACACAAACACATAGCTGTACAGGAAAGATTGTGCCACCAGAATGGTGAAAGGGGGTAGCTAATTCAAGGGTCACCAATGCAGTGCCCGCGGGCACACATTAACCTGCAGCAGCCTCTGTTATCACCTGAAAGACCCCATCGCCTCACTGAAATTAAACTTGACAGATAGAAGGCTACAGCAAAAGAGTTCCCCCCACTGAGTCTAATTTTGGGGACAATTTTGTGGTGTGCATTGCACCTGGGGAGAGTTAATTCCCCCCCAACCCCTAATTGTTGTGAGTGGACAATAGGGTGGTGACTTTTTCATTTTTTCCCCTCAAAAATTATTTCCTGTAGCACAAATGGATGAACTTTTGCCTATTAATGACTAAAATGAGGTGTATTCCATTGAAATATTTAAAAAGGTTACGCACAAACCGTTTTTAATTTTTTTGTATGCCGTTTTCCCATTTCATAAAATTGTATTAACAATTCTATATATATTTCATATCAAATTTGGACACAACACCACATTCCACAACGGGGAGTGTTCTTAGCAACATAGGGTATACAAATGTCACACCTGCGCAAGGTAAAAGCCCCTTTTGGGGACCTCAACACTCAGCCAGCAGACCCTGCCGGACATGCTGGGAAAAGAACCTACAGGAGAGGTAGCAAAACATCATCCTCTAGCGGCGTCTATACTGTTACTGCAGCTAAAAAAAGCTTCCTTGTGTGTTTGATGACCCTATATAATGTTGTATATATGTGACTCTAAAGCTTGGGTTCAATTTTATATCTGTTTACAGTGACTTCAAAAATGGTAAAAAACTGATAAATAATTTTTTTAAAATCATTTTGTGCGTGTAAGGTTAACCCTTACATTAAGGGGCCCTCCAGGGTAGTGGTGGTGTTCACAACCATTTCTCTAGTTTGATGGCCTTTGAGCTAGATGCTGTGTTATCTAGTGTCTGTAGTTTAACTGGGCTATTAACAGAGTCACCCACAGCTCCCTAGCCAGGCTTTATACACAGGCCTGCAGAAGGGCTTTAACTAGGCCAGAGTGGTGCCTTCCAGATGCGGCTGGACTGCAATACCTATCATCCCCAACTATTGGCCATGCTGGCTGGGACTGATGGGAGTTGGAGCCCAGCAACATCTGGAGGCAACTGCACCGGCCACCCATGAACTAGGCCAAGGCTGGAAAGAGGGGGGGGTGGGATGGCTGGAAGCAGTGCACTCTGATTGAATGCAACACGGATAATACTGTGTCAACAGCTGACAATTTGATTCAGATCGCCAGCATAGCAGTTGTCTCAAGGTCAGAGAGTACATCCCCCCCCCCACACACAGTTCCGTTTGCTCCGTAAGGACAAGTCCTGCGAGTTCATCCACAACCGAGAGAGAGAGAGAGAGAGAGAGAGAGAGAGAGAGAGAGAGAGAGAGAGAGAGAGAGAGAGAAGCAACATATGAAGAGCTAAGATGGACCAAAAAGCCATCTGGTCCAGCATTCTGTTTTCAAAACTGGCTAGCCAAATGCTTCCAGGAAAATTAAAAGCAGGGCGCAAAAGCAAACAGATTTCCACCACCGCTTGTCCCAGCAAACATCTGATCTTCATCGCTATACTGACTCTGAGCATGGAGCCTTCGTCTACCTGTCATGGCTCATAGCATTAAAAAAGAGGGGTGTGTGTGTCTGAACAGGTGCTACCCATAGAAGTCCCCCCCCCACAAAAGGATACAGAACGGGAAATGAAAATCAAGATGCTCTGGTAGGGCCAGCATCATAGGCGTCTTTGGGTAGCTACTGGGGACGCAATGCCTGCCATGCAACCCGAGGGAGAATTAGGCTTGCCATCAACCCGCTGCCAACAGCTGCATGGCCACCTCTCTAACTTGGCAGAATGACGTTTCTGCTCGTTTGTGTTTTGCTACGGTGCTACTTACACATTGCGAAACAGGGAAAGCTAATCACCCACAGGCATGTAGAAATTGCTGTAATTCAAATAAAGGAAACACATCACTCTAAAGGCAGACTTGCAACAATAACCACCGTAATTCAAATATAAATACATCTCACCATAGCAAGAGAGACTGTGACCAGGGGGCTGGTTGCCTGCTTAGTCTTCTGTCCAGCTGCTATCTACCCAAGACCCTTGCTCTCTCTTCTTTTTTATTATTTATCTATAAACTGGACTTGGACCAGACAGCCTTCAAACTAGTGCTATGTTGAAACCTGGCCCCCACCCCCGTTTCTCAAAAAGTTACCTTTCCCTGAACAAGAGACTTCTCCTTTTCTGCCTCATTCTCCAGGTGCTTTTTAATTTCTCCAGAATTTTGGTTGCCATAGGTGGTGTGCCTCCTCGCTCCCCTTCCATTAAACCTTTCTCCAAAACCTTGCTGCCTCCAGGCTGCCTACATTTCCCAATCTGAAAAGGGTCCATAGGAGCTCACATAGAATCATGGAATCACAGAATTGTAGTGTTGGAAGTGACCCAGAGGATCATCTAGTCCAACCTCCTGCAATGCATCGCTATCTTTAAAAAAATTAAAAAGCTTCACTTAAACAAATTAAAGGCAGCACCTGTCAGGACCAGATTAGGCAGAGGCAGGAGGGTATTGGTTTTGTTTGTTACCACACTATGTATTTTTGTGTTTTTATATTGTAAACCACCCTGTGATCCTTGGATGAATTTAATTACTTCTTTGTTTTGTTTCTGCTCTTGTTTTCCTTAAGTATTTAGTGCTTTTATATTGCATTTTTATGCTCTGAGCTGCCGTGAGATCTACGGGTGAAAGGTGGTATATAAATTCAATTCAAAAATAATCCCCACCCACTGCACCCCACTTTCTTGTGCAAACAGAAGAACCCAACACTGGGCACTTCAGGAAAAGCAAGGCTGCAGAGTTCAGGCAAAGAACTGATTTATGGAATGAAAAGACACTCCCTCCTGACTACCTCGAAAGCACGGCGAGGACAACAAAACCCTGCACTGCACCCCATGGGAATTTTCACCAAAATTTACTTTCTCCTTTAATAATTTACTGGTGTAATTCCTTTTCTCATTACTTGATGGAGAATACTAATGAAACACCTGGGGGGGTTATTATTATTGTTATTTAGCACAGCTCTACTTTAAACCAGGGACGTGGGTGGCGCTGTGGGTTAAACCACAGAGCCTAGGGCTTGCCAATCAGAAGGTCGGCAGTTCGAATCCCTGTGACGGGGTGAGCTCCTGTTGCTTGGTCCCTGCTCCTGCCAACCAGCAGTTCAAAAGCCCGTCAAAGTGCAAGTAGATAAATAGGTACCGCTCGGGCAGGAAGATAAGCGGTGTTTCCATGTGCTGCTCTGGTTCGCCAGAAGCAGCTTTGCCATGCTGGCCACATGACCTGGAAGCTGTACGCCGGCTCCCTCGGCCAATAAAGCAAGATGAGCGCCGTAACCCCAAAGTCGGTAAGGGGTCCCTTTACCTTTACCTACTTTAAACCAAAGTCTGTCTTCTCTAAAGTAAGGTACCTGACCACCCCTAGTGACAATGGTCAGCCTCCACAGGTAGAAGCACTCCCGAATATCAGCTGCTGTGCTCGCTTCCTGCTTGAGGGTCTACCACAGATTGGCCACTGTGAGAACAAGATGCTGGACCAATTGGGCCACTGGCCTGATGCAGCAAGCTCTTCTTGCTATATTCTTAACGGTCCCCTAGCTGGCTAGCGCCTGCCATTCCTCACACACAGTGCAGCCCCCAACTGGCAATGCATTGTGGGGGAGCAGGAAGTGGCATGCATCAGCTGACACCCGTTGGCTGTTACTGCTCCTGCTACTACAATGAAAGGGGAGCCCAGCAAACCGGCCCAAGGTTTTGCGCAGGGATAAGGAAGCTCATACCTGTCGGGAGGGCAAATACACAAACCTCCCTATCTTGGGACTTCCCCCAGCACCTCTCACCAGCCCTTCCTGTGGATTTTTGCCTGTCCCAAATGAGTCCTTGATCTCCGATAACGGCTCTTGCCTGCAGGATGACGAGGGGCATGCCAATTGTGAACTGTACCATGCATTTCTCTGTCCACTTTTCAGCCTGCTCATCACAGGCCTGTGGCCCTGAAAGGTCACCCAGATGCAAATGTGGCCTTTGGGAATGGTAAACCTTCCCCTCCCCTGGTTTATGGCTTTTTTAGAATCATAGAGTTGGAAAGGACCACAAGGGTCGCCCAACCCTCTGCAATGCAGGAATCTTTTGCCCAACTTGGGGCTAGAACCCACGACCCTGAGATTAAGAGTCATGATTTATCAACTGAGCTACCCCAGACTTCTGGAGTAAAGGTAAGGTAAAGGGACCCCTGACCGTTAGGTCCAGTTACAGACGATTCTCGGGTTGCGGTGCTCATCTCAGTTTACAGGCCGAGGGAGCCGGCGTTTGTCCACAGACATTTTTTCCTGGGTCATGTGGCCAGCATGACTAAGCTGCATCTGGCGAACCAGAGCAGCACACGGAAACGCCATTTACCTTCCCGCCTGAGTGGTACCTATTTATCTACCGAACAACGGGAGCTCACCCCATCGCGGGGATTTGAACCGCCAACCTTCTGATTGGCAAGCCCTAGCCTCTGTGGTTTAGACTTCCGGAGTAATAAAGCCAAAACCACACTGGTTGGTAGCCTTGGTTGAACTCTTAACCATAGTGCAGCAGGTGGATGAAGCTTCTCTACCTCAGGACTGTCCTCTACTGTCCCCACACCCACTCTACAGCCCAGTCTGTGAGTCATGAATTCTGTCATTTACATAGTTTATACAAGAGAGGGAGATAACATGCTTAACCACACACATTAAGATAGGAAACCGAACTTTGAGAGAAAAAACATTTGAACAAGAGAAAAATATTAACAGGGTTACGCGAAATGTCCCGAGTACAAATCAGACATTGGAGGAGACGAATTAGCATGAACTGGTGTCGCATAGAGGCTGCAAACATGTGCCCAAAAACCATCCCTTCAAATCTCACTTCCGACAAAGCATTACACAATTTCCCCTCGACTGTTCCCCATAAGGCTTGGTTTCCAGACCCTTGATCATCTCAGTCGCCTTCTTCTCACACCTTTCAGCTTGTCAATATCCTTCTTAAACTGTGGTGCCCAGAACTTTTAAAAAAAATTAAAAAGGAAAATTTAAGTTTGTGAACTTGAGTGTCAGAACACAAAAATGACATCAAAACATCAAAAATAATTACCTAGGAACTTATTCATCGATCATTTGCTAAATTGAGAGAGAGAGAGAGAGAGAGAGGACAGCCTAAATGAAGAAAGTTTGAGTAATGCTTCTATTTTTATACAGAATTTCTAGAAATCCTTGTTGACGTTTGCAAATCAAAAGGAGCTAATTCATGGTGCCGAATAGGAAATGTAGAAAAGAAACAATAGGCTCAGGTTAATATCCACTTAATTGCTAGAAAGGTCTCCTAAATCTGTGAATAATCTAATAATTTCCTAACGATGTTTTCTGTTTGATTTCCCTCCAAGGGATACAGGAAATCATATACCTGGGAGTACATGAGGTGGCTTGGATAACATCGGATTAGACTTTGAAAGCCCTGGGGCAAAGGAAAGAAACTTGCATGGTACACGGGGGCGTCTGGTACAGTTAGTAGCATCTAACAGCCAGTTTGTTATGACAGCTGTGGAAAAAGTTGGCTCAGAGGTTAGCTGAATGTGCAATATAAGAGGAATTATGGCATTGTTGTTTTTAAGTTATGGGGTTGTTTTCTGAGATGGAAATAGAGCAGCAAAGGCTGAAAACGGAAGAAATTGAGATATTTCTGAATGCCTGCTCATACTTGTTCAACAAGAGTTATCTCTCTGTGTTTTGGGACTCAGAGTTGTGTTCTGCTATACATTTCGATGGATTTTGAACTAGTCGGCTTTGCCTCGAGGAAACTCCGAAAGCAGATTGTGTGTGTGTGTGTGTGTGTGTGTGTGTGTGTACATACACACACACAAATATGGGGCTGCTAACCAGTTGCCAATCCCACCTACCTGCCAACCCTGCTTCCTCCACACCTGGCTGACCCCTCCTCTCTTTACACCTGAACAACCCATTTTCCTTTACCCCTCACAACGCCCCCCCATGCTCCTCCTCTTTTAAAGGAGGGTGGGAGGCGTTTCAGAGAGCAGTTTGGCAAACCGCTCTCTGCAACGCCTCTCCCTCTCTGTTACACCTCCCCGCAGTCACATTATGAACACATTGTAGTGACAAGACTTGGGGAGGCCCGCAGCAGAGCAAAGAAGGGGTATGGCTGGGCGGGGGCCTGGAGGGCCAGATTTGGGCCCATCTCAATGGAGGAACTTGTCGGCCTGGCTCCTGGCTCCTAACCAAGCACATGCTTAGGACTAGGGCTGGGCGATAACTGGTTTTCAACATCATGATATATCACCAGCTAAACATCGCAATATACTGATATATCACCATGTCTGAGATAGGGATCGAGCTATGTAGAGGCTGGCTTCATGGTTTTTCCCACATTGTGAGTTTTTCATAGCATACACACACATAACAATTTGCAATATATTGACAGGTCAAAAACTATGAAACCAATATCATGCTATGGACTTGAGACCGGTTTTGGACAATTTATCAAAATAAAGCCCAGATTTACTTAGGATGGTGGTGAAAGAAATTAAGAATGTTGACTTGATCTAGCACGAGAGATGTACAAATATGGTTGTCTTAAAAACCTTGTTTGTTTATTTTCCTGCTTGCTCTTGGAGATGTCCACTCTCAGGCCTGGAGCGAAGAAAGCAACACTTGCAAAATATCAACATGCAACCCTTCTGCTTGTCAAGTGAATAGCAAAACAGAGCAGGGCAGCAAGAAGCCTTCTCTATCTAGAAGCATAGCTTCTCAACCCTAATCTACCCCGGGAAATGCAAGTTTCTGGAGTCAAAAGTTGTAATGCGATCTCCCTAAGTTTCTCGAAGCAGCCGTATGGAGTATGGAGCTGTCACTATCTGTCAGCTCTTGCGCCGGCGGCTTGGCCAGCCCTGTGGAATTAGGGAAACCGAATACAATCAGACTGTCATATCAAACAGCAGTTACAAAGGCATTTCTTGGGCACCCTCAAGCAGCATTCCAGCAGAGAAGACCCTGTGTGCAGTTTCCGCTGCCGATAATGAACTCTGAACATTGCTGGGAAGCTTTCCTAGAAATGGCAAAACACCTCTTTTAATGCAATTTGCCGGGTTTTTTCCCTCTTTTAATTTGTCAGTAGAACGGATGAATAACTTCTACTTAGGTTTCTCCTCTGAGCTGGAAAACAGTGGGCTAACTACCATTTGTAAGATGCTGCCAGATAGCTTTCTTTTTTTAAAATACTTATCCATATACTCACTGGAGCAACCCTGATACCAGTCACTGTAAATAACAAGCCACACATTGTTCAGGACAGGTAATTTCTGTTGATTTCAGAACAGCTTCCTTTTTATGTCGCGAATTCAAAACAACATTGTTAAACAACTAGGCTTTTTTTTAAATTAAAAAAAGGGTCAGTTTGGAAGTATTTTGAATCAATATGCTGGTTTTAGTAACATGATTTTTTTTAATTAAAAAAAAACCTGTTTCGTATCTCCAAGGAGATGGGAAAAAATACTTGGCCTGATTTACACATTCTGTTTTTGGGACATGGACGTCTTCCCAGACATCACTCCTGGGTTTAAAAAGGACTTAATATGTAACAAGAGTCTAAGGGCTGTGCCCATGTCAGATTTATGCAACAAGGCCACACAGAGCTGTAATTGGGGAAGTCATGATCAGACCATTCCTGGAACCCGAATATTCATTGCAGAACAAAATTGTGAGGGAGCTGGTTAATATATTCTGCAAAAGTCAGGAAAGCAGGTTACTTCACTAGAATCATAGAATCGTAGAGTTGGAAGAGACCACAAGGGCCATCCAGTCCAACCCCCTGCCAAGCAGGAAACACCATCAAAGCATTCTTGACATATGCCTGTCAAGCATCTGCTTAAACACCTCCAAAGAAGGAGACTCCACCACACTCCTTGGTAGCAAATTCCACTGCCGAACAGCTCTTACTGTCTAATGTTTAGGTGGAATCTTCTTTCTTGTAGTTTGAATCCATTGCTCCGTGTCTGCTTCTCTGGAGCAGCAGAAAACAACCTTTCTCCCTCCTCTATATGACATCCTTTTATATATTTGAACATGGCTATCATATCACCCCTTAACTATGCGTTCCAGGAATGGTCTGACAGAGGATCATGACTTCCCCAATTATAGATCGGGGGGGGAGGTCTTGGTGGGTACCTGTGTGCCCACAGGTTGCCACGTTGGAAACCTCAGCATAAGGCATAAACATCATATAAACCAAATGTAACATTAGTGGCTCCTGCCAACCTAGCAGTTCGAAAGCACGTCAAAGTGCAAGTAGATAAATAGGTACCGCTACAGCGGGAAGGTAAACGGCATTTCCGTGTGCTGCTCTGGTTCGCCAGAAGTGGCTTTGTCATGCTGGCCACATGACCTGGAAGCCAATAATGCGAGATGAGCGCCGCAACCCCAGAGTCAGTCACAACTGGACCTAATGGTCAGGGGTCCCTTTACCTTTACCCTTAACATTAGTGGCATGGATATTGCCACCAGAGCTAGAGGGATGTGAACAAAGGAATCAACATTTGTGACGGGAATTAGCTGGGTTTTTTAAGGTGTGCCACTTTGATAAGATAAACCCCATATTTCAAAGGTGTAAAAGCTACATTTCAATTAGTCCGCTTGTCTTGAGGAAAGCATGCTCAGTTTCCTCTGTGGATCAGAGCCTGCCATCCAACAGCAGAAGCCTCAGACCCCACATCTCACCTTGTTTCCTGTCCTGTTGGATAAGTGATGCTAAATCAGCCTCAGTGCCCAGTGAATGTTTTGTTTGGGGGGGGGAGTTGATGTTTGTTTAAGTAAAGTAAGCTTCCTATTAAGTGTATGCACTTCCAGGGGGTGGGGGGAATCTGTCATTTGAAGCAAAGTTTCTTCAACCGCCATCCTCATTGGTAAGGTCTGCAATGTTAATTCTTCTATTCCTGTTTATATATATATACATACTGTATATATAAACACACAAATATATACAATTGCTACTCCATCTATTAACTGTGTGCAGCTGAAATTCTGCCAATTTTCACTGGGTGATATTGCTGAAAAGCTGGGTAGCTTTTCCAGGCTATCAGACGCGAACGACCCTTTTTGAATCCCTCCAAACACATGATGGACTGACAATTGCCAGCTGTCTGAAGTTATGGAGTGACATAATTTGAATTGCATTCTATTGTGATTTGGGGGGGGGGGAATCCTTTCTCCCTTTCCATTGGCACAGAAGCAATATGCTATTTAGGCTAAGCACTGGGACTAAAAGGTATTTTATTTCAACCATGTGGACCTTGCATTCAGAATAGCTGTCGGTAGCTGTGATTTATTATCAACTAACAGGCCATTCAGATGTGCTGATGCCAGAAGCGGACAAGCTGGCTATTTTGCAATGAATTTATAGACTGTCCCTAATCCTCAGACCCACATTCCTCTTCTTTTATAGCCCCATGCCGAACCTTCTTGTGACCAATGGACCCTGGGGGCTATTTGGGCAAAAGTGCCTCTGTCTACCAGTCAGGCACATAAATTAATAACTCATCCCTTCCTGGGAGTTTGAGAAAAATCAAAGCTTAAATTTAAGGCAGGGTCAACAACTGCAGATGCTTTGCTGTGGCTGAAGGATGAAGAAATCAAGGCTGCAGGAAATGGGTTGAAGTAAAAAGGTGGAAAACGAGTAAGAACACAATCCTAGCCCCCCCCCTAACCACAGTAGATAGCTGGAGATGTGGGGGTAGAATGGCACACAGTTGCCCCTCCACAGGTGGAGAGCATTGCCTGGCAGGGGGGGGGGGCACGACAACAGCATTGTTTCGTCTCATTTCACTTTGAATTTGTATGCCGCTTTTGTGTATTGATATACACAAGGTGGCTTGCAAGGCGAAGAAACAACAAAATATATAGCAAGGATCACACATCTCTCAGGGTTGTGAGTTCGAGCCAAACGTTGGACAAAAGATTCCTGCACTACAGGGGGCTGGAACAGGTGGCCTGCTATGGTCCCTTCCAACCCCAAATTCTCTTATCTTATTAACTATCCAACGCAATGCAAATAAGCCATAATTTAAAAAATGTGACTTTAAAAGAAGCAACTTAGATAAAGTAACATGCAGTGCTGCATTTTGAATATAATATTATACAATTAATATTGCATCAGCAAATATGCGGAAATTCACTCTCAGCAGCTACAAGAAATCATTACTCGTCTATAATCAATAAAAAAGTCGCAATACTTTTTAACAAAAATCCCATGCAAAATGTCCAAATTGAGCAACGAAGTCATATTAATTTTATTATTAATTATTAATATTAACATTAATTTTATAATTTTTGCGTGAGTGGCGGCACCACACACCTGCCTTCCCAAATCTGAGTGTCACGGCCATTTAACAAAAGGAGGTGAGACACAGGAGGCGCAGTGGGGGTGGCTTCAAGCAGACATTCCTGTCACCGGTCCCACACCATACTGAGTTCCCCACCATTCTAGGGCTGCCATACATCTGGATTTTCACCAAATCAGCAAAATGTCCCGGAAAAACCGGACTTGCGGCATCTAGGGCGATCTTTTAAAGAAAAATGCTTTTAAAATAAAAAAAAAAAGCCCAAATACTTATATTTTGGGGGGGGGAGAGATGTTTACCCAAAAGTTTAGCAACTTTGTCCAGATTTTTCACTTTTGGGAATATGGCAACCCTACACAACTCATGCCTCTCAGGAAGCAGCAACAATGCTCCCCCTTGGGCAGCCCATTGTACAACAACGTCCCACTTCTGTCCCAGTTCCAAAATGCCTCATTTGGCCCAGTGTTTGCTTTCTGCCGTGGAGGAGCCCCCTCCCCCAGCCCTCCTCTCCACCTTCCCAAGTCAAGGGTGGGTTCAGAAAAGCCACTAACTTCTTTTAAGCATCCTTTTGTCCTTGTTATCAAGGATACCAATTTGCTTTAAAATTTCAGCAGCTAGCAATGGTAAATCCCATTGGACTCAACCCATAAGAGCAATCAGGTTCTCAGTGATCATTGTCACCACATTTTCTATGCATGTTTTCAACCCATTCTGATTCCCCCCCCCCCCCAGAGGGGGGTTAGAAGCGTGATTTTATTCATTGTTTCAAAAAGCACTGTCATTTTTTTTAAAAAAGTGCCGATTCTAGCTCATTTTAATTCCTGCGAAAACACCCCATTTTAGCACGGCAGAGGACCCTTTTTGAGTAAGGTAGAGGAAGTGCAGCAGAATGCACTCATAACGATAGATGATCAAGCTTTCTTTAGCGCCTCAGCCCTTGCTTTCCCCCCCCCCCCGCAGGACCAATTGCAGTCATCAGCAGTCGTTAACAGCCATCAACAGGTTTACCACTCCTATCAGCCCATCACCCATTCCCACCCACCCCCAGGTTTCAAGTGTATCTGTTTCAAGTGTATCTGAAGAAGTGTGCATGCACACGAAAGCTCATACCAAAATAAAAACTTAGTTAGTCTTTAAAGGTGCTACTGAATGAATTTTTTTATTTTGCTTCGACTCAGACCAACACGGCTACCTACCTGTAACTAGAACGATAGATGAATTAGCCACTGACTCTTCCATTACACTGCCAGCACTGCAGTTCAACTCTGAGAAAGTTCATTCTGACTTAAAGCGCTTCGTCGGCTGGATGACTTCAGAATTATGTCCAGGATGGCATACCAGGGACTGTTTTTTCATACAGATTTTAGTTCTATGCCATAGTCTCAACCTCTTCCCAAACCATAGAGGCAATAGTATACAAAAGACGCGTAAGGGGACAGAGACAAACTGAGTGGGGTTTTTTTGGTCACTTTGGTGCCGTTGACTTCACCCCCGGAGGCACACTCCATTGTCTCTTGAGACAGATGGATGCCACCAACAAGAAACTGTCCCAGGCGCCACAAAATACAGTTCGGGGGGGGGGGGGGGTCAGATGATGCTCAGGACAAGCCTTCCTTGCCCCCTCCCCACAACAGGGCTAACACCTATGCACAACCCAAAACAAAACACAGGCGAGAAAGCAAGCTACCCCTTGTCATAAAAATGTAATTTTTCAAAAATAAATAAATGGAGAGGCCATGGGGCGGGCACTTGGCAGGCACAAGGGGGGCACTTGAAGGTACCACAATGCCCACAGGCACCAGAGTGGGGACCCCAGTTCTGTCTGAATGGGATGCTGCCATTTGCTGTTTTAATTCGATGGGTTAGTTTGGAAATGTTTATTTTTTTGTCAACTGTATGTTTTATATTTTACTGCTTACTAAATAATAATAATAATAACAACAAATTAATAATAATACATTTTGTGCTTTTTTTTGTTTCTACCCTGGGAACATGCATTTACGCTGAACGTACGGGATACAAATGAAATAAGTAGATAAAAATGCTCCCACTTAGATTACTAGCAGCCACATTCTCATTTTTTGAAACAAAGCGTTTATTTTAGAAAATAAAGGTATTGAATCACAGTGCGTCCTAGAAAGTATAAATTGTTCCTCCTTCCAGCTGCCAGACTACATGGCCATGCCATTTGCTTGCACGTTTATGTCCCAGTGGCCTCAGTTCAAGACTCTTGAGCTGCAATGGCTGCTGATGCAGGATTCAAGCCATAAATCTCTGAGGGTGGTTTCGCTTTGAGGCAGGAACACCTGACCAAGGCTCACACGGGCCATCTGGCAGAGACCGATAGCAGGCTAGATAGAGCCATCTCCTCATATTCCAAAGACATGCCAGATTTGTCCTTTCGTTGCGAAGATGTAAACAAACGGTGAGGAGCCTGGATTCTGGTACATGAAACGCAAGAAATAACTCTGGGGGCTAGTGGCAGCTCCCCACCACACAATATTTCCCATTACCGCATCAGCTCCCCCGGCTTTCAGAAAACAATTTACATTCTACACAGAAGGGGTGGAGGGGCCAGAAGCCAAAGTGAGCAAAACAAGGGAGAGTGACTCTTAACTTTGCTAAAGTAGGCTATGTTCCCACTGTGCAAAAAAGTCATAGGCACAAAAACCTTTTCCATCTTCTTTCCAAGCAAGCATGAGGCATTGCCGCTGTTCAAGGGCGCATTTCAGCCAGGCAAAAAGCCCTTGAGGAGCGCATGGAACAGGACTGGTGGAAAGTGTTGTCTGTGGGGATTGTGACCTTGGGAGTCTCAGGGGCCAGTCATAGGGGTGGAACTACTATGAAACTGTCAGGGGGACTCCCTACAGGGAGCCTCCCCCCCGTCATCCTGACCAGCCCTTCGCCCAGCGAGAGTGGTAGCAGCGGGTCAGGCGGAAGCGGAATGGAGGGAAGGCTCAGCGAGGTATCAGAGCCCCGGCACGGCCCTAGCCAGCAAGTGGAAGAGGGAGCACAGCCGCTTCCAGCGCCCGAATTGAGGCGCGCACCCAAACGCAGGGTTAGAGGGCGGCGTTTCGGGGTGCCCAAGCTATTATGCTGGCCCCGGAGCAGAAGGGCACCATTGCCAGATTCTGCGAGTGACTAGGAGGTCATTTTTTCTGCTATCTCTGCACTGTAAATAGTATGTACAATAAAACCCTTAAAGACAGAGCGGACTGGAGCGTCTTTACTCGGGAGCAGCCGCAACAATTCCTTGACAGAAACTAATGGAGCTTAAGCTCCAGGGGCCTTAATCCCAGGGGGGCCCCAGAAGAGACTTTAGTCCACATTGCTTGACAAATGGGCCCAGTAGACCTAATTTGAGTTGCATTGATTTGAGTCAAATTGATTCATTTTGTTGTTGTGTGCAACAATCCCAAAGTTTGAAAGTCAGTAGCACAGATGTTGTAAGGGTGTGGTGATCTGTCATGGAACAGCCCCGTGGAAGAAGAGAAAAATGGTAACCTAGACTTCGTTGGTGGTAAGGACATCCTATTCTATACTCTCCAACATTTCTCTAATCAAAATAGAAACATCCCAAGGAAGAATGGGGCATTCTGGGATCAAATCAGGAACCTAGATGGCTTTTGTAAATCTGGGACTGTCCCTGGAAAATAGGGACACTTGGGGGGGGTCTATAGTCCTTGGTCCTTTAAATAATGGTCCTTATCATCCCTTCACTCCCCAAAACAATTTTCCCCCCTCAAATCATCCCCATAATGTGCAGTCCCTAAAGCAGGGTAAGCCAATGTGGTGCCCTCCAGATGTTAAAGACCTCAACTCCCATCAGCCCCACCCAGCAAGGTCAACGGACAGGGATGATGGGAGTTGTAGTCCAAAACATCTGTAGGCACCACACCAGCTGCCCCTGCCCTGAAGCTTCCAAGTTTAATTGGCAAAGGAATGTGTAAGAGAAGAGAAACCATTTTTCTTCTCCCTGTATATTTGGCTCTCTTAATCGACGGAGCAGATTTACGCCTTTAATGCCCTTTCTGGAGTTAAACCAAAGCTTTAATGAAATAGCGTTTCCAAGAGTGTATTTTGTCAAGGGAACATTTCCAAATCTAATTCTCAAGATATTTCATTTGCGTTGAATTATTCCACCACCAGAAAGAAACACAGCCCAAAATGTACACCTGGCAATCGCACAGCTGCATCAACTCACCGCAGCAGGGAGGGAAGTTTTCAGATAGAAGAAGAAGAAGAAGACAGTCAAGCACAAACGCCACAGGCTGCAAGGATGACGTGAACCTAAACCGAGTCAAGAAACTACGCTCAGCTCCAACTGCTACCTAGACTCTGCCACCACCTGGGGTACAAAGGGAGAGTGGGAGGCCGTGCCCACTGCCTCTTGGCAAAAACATAATGCCTAGGGAAGGCCATAGCTCTGGAAATTTGTGGGATCTTTATTTATGGGAAATTTATGGAGGGAGAAAGATTGTTTTTTGCTGCTCCAGAGAAGCAGACACGGAGCAATGGATTCAAACTTCAAGAAAGAAGATTCCACCTAAACATTAGGAAGAACTTCCTGACAGTAAGAGCTGTTCGGCAGTGGAATTTGCTACCAAGGAGTGTGGTGGAGTCTCCTTCTTTGGAGGTCTTTAAGCAGAGGCTTGACAGGCATATGTCAAGAATGCTTTGATGGTGTTTCCTGCTTGGCAGGGGGTTGGACTGGATGGCCCTCGTGGTCTCTTCCAACTCTATGATTCTATGATTCTAAGGAGTTGTTTCCAAAATGAAAAAGAACAAATTGTGATTCTATCTCTTGTGTGGCACCTTTCAGACTAGCCAAGTCAGGCTGCAATCCTGCACATAGTTAACAGGGAGCAAGCCCCATGGAAATCAGGGGCTTACTTCTGAGTAATGCACAGTGTCATGGAGTCATTAAAAATTGCGACAGCAGGGACTCATTCCGAACCACAGACACTTTTCAGTGTTAGTGATGTGCAAACTGCATGCTAAACCACAATACCTAAGTTTAGGCAATATATTTGCAAGGGAGGAAGATAAAGCGAAAAGCGGAACAACTTGGGCATGCCTCTGTGACCTCCTCCTAGCAGTTCCACCACATCTGCCACTGAATCCAGGCACTGACCCACCCCGGACTTGTTTAGCTTGAGCAAGGTGCTGGTCTAGCAGCTGAAAGACCATGAATATTCAACAGGAGAGCTCTGAATACTGAAATTCACTTCCCCCACCTGATACAGACCCAAAAGCTTTGCATAGGTACAAAAACAAGAAGTAATTCATCAACAGAGGGTGGCAGCTTAAATTAGTTGCATGTAGCTATCTGGACAGCCGGGAGAATTCAGCTGCATATATAACTGACTTTGCACACCAACAATTAATTCACTTTAGACCAGGCTCCCTATTACTCACACGTAGGCCAAGCCAACCATTTTTCAGTGCTTTGTTCAAGAGAATAATAGAGAACTCACTTAGCAGGGATGTTTTAGCTCGTGATAAACTTCCAAAGCATGCTTTTCCATGCAAACATTAATATGTCTAGGACGGCGGCAGCATTTTCAAAGTTATGGTGCAGGTGCGAACACAGTCTTTGTAAATTGCCAAAATAAATCAAAATTACTGTTCTAAGAAATATCTGCCCTGCTCTCAAGTGCGCCTGACATCATGTATGATGCACATTCTGGCATTTCATAAACTAGAATTCCGGTTTATTTAATTTCGCACTAAAGGGAGTAGCATCTGTAGAATGCTGCTTTCCCAGAAATAAGTGGGATTCGGGGGGGGGGGACCTTATTTCAAAGGAGACAAAGGGGTGGTTTATAAAAAGGAAAAGAAAATATATTATTACTTATAATGTTAGGTGAAAACATCACACAGTGGAAGAATTGTTACAGAGCTGCTAGCCATAGTCCCCAAGCAGGGAAAAACAAGGCCAGCCTGAGATGGACTGGGGAAGTAAAATGAAGCCGGGTGGCAGTGTACGGATCTGCTGCCTGAGGCAATCACCTCTAATAATAATAATAATAATAATTTATTTGTACCCCACCCATCCAGCTGGGCTTCCCCAGCTGCTCTGGGCGGCTTCCAACAAAGATTAAAATATATTAAAATGTCACACATTAAAAACTTCCCTAAACAGGGCTGCCTTCAGATGTTTTTTAAATGTCAGATAGTTGTTTATCTCTTTGACATCTGATGGGAGGGCGTTCCACAGGGCGGGTGCCACTACCGAGAAGGCCCTCTGCCTGGTTCCCTGTAGCTTTGCTTCTCGCAGTGAGGGAACCGCCAGAAAGCCCTCGGCGCTGGATCTCAGTGTCCGGGCAGAACGATGGGGGGTGGAGACGCTCCTTCAAGTATACTGGGCTGAGGCTGTTTCATTTCAACTTCTGCAAGATCTCAGGCAAACCTTTTCAGCCTAGGAGTTCACACATTTTCTCTAGGAACCCTGCCCTGCTACACGCCACCAGTGCTCATCAGCATGCCAGTGCTGTGAATATTTCTGAAAAAAATAAAATCTTGATCCAAAACAGGGCCTTTGGAGTGACTTGCCAGTTATTTTATTCCCATGGCACCAGCAGCCAAGTTCCATTTCAAAAATAACCCACAGTTTCAAAATAAAACCTGGAAATCCGTCAGAATGCTTATACAGTATTAATGCATTAATAATGAGATACTTGCGGTTTTCTGCTGGTACATTCGCCACCAGTGACAAATGTGAGAAAGCTCAGACACAAAGATGCCCTTGGTCCCAGGACAAGAGGATTGTGGGAGCTCAGCATGCAAGAGAATGCAGTGCTCTTGTCAACACAACAGGTCAAAGGACAGGCCAGGAGGGCAGACACTGGGAGTATTTAAAAAAAAAAACCCCACAAATATCCTGCTATTTGTTTTCTTCCCTCTCCCCATGTATAATTTACTAGGACATCTCTGCCTCCAGCTATTTTCCTTCCTCTGCAAAATTTAAGCCATTGATTTTCAATAAGCTTGGGAAGCAAAGAATTTGTATTTTTGTTCTTTCCCGTACAAATTGCGACATCAGATGTACCGACCTTTTCAGCAAGGGCAATTCAGGCAAGGAATGTGAAAAATGGGAAACCAGCTCAGCACCATTTGCATGGAAAGAAGGCAGTTCGTCTAATTATTAAGTGTCTCTAGATTTGTTTAGCCAACATGGAAGCTGCATTCTAAAGTGTGTGTGTGTGTGTGTGCGCTCCTGATTTTTCTTAAGTAGGAAAAACAGAGAAAAATCAGAGTACTCAACTAAATAATTGTGCAAGCAGAATGACTTGCCCTTGTGCAATGGGACCTCGCTGCTCTCCTCCTCCCCACTCCTAAATCTGTTTTGATGCGTGACAAGTGAGTCGTGAGGTGGGGAATCCCACTGCACAAGTGGAAGTCATTCTGCTTGCACAATCATTTAGTTGAATAAAGCCAAAAGTTTGCTTTATTTGCACACTGTTATGATGTGAATTGGGACACGGTTGGCGCTGTGGGTTAAACCACAGAGCCTAGGGCTTGCCGATCAGAAGGTCGGCGGTTCGAATCCCCACGACGGGGTGAGCTCCCATTACTCGGTCCCAGCTCCTGCCAACCTAGCAGTGCCAACCTACAGCAGGAAGGTAAACGGCGTTTCCGTGCGCTGCTCTGGTTCGCCAGAAGCAGCTTTGTCATGCTGCTGGCCACATGATCTGGAAGCTGTATGCTGGCTCCCTTGGCCAATAGAGCAAGATGAGCGCCGCAACCCCAGAGTTGGTCACGACTGGACCTAATGGTCAGGGGTCCCTTTACCTTTATGATGTGAATTGAGAATTGAGAAACACGCATGTAAGAGTGCCCTGAGGGATCCAACCAAGAGTCCATTTAGTCTAGTATACACACGGACAAACAGATGCTTCTAGAAAGCTTTGAAGCTTATCACAGAGGCCAGAGCCTTCCCGTTTGGGTCTTTTTGGCTATAATGGCTGTCCCTCATGAATTTAACTCCCTTTGAAGCCACCCAAGCCAATGTCCAGCATCACCACACACAGGAACCATGATCTGTATACCTTTAGTACACATTGCGTGAAGTATTTTCTTGCGTCCAGATTCTATTGCCAATCAGTTTCACTGCTGCTGAACATCAAATTGCCATTGAGCTATCAACCTCAACCCCCAGATCTGTTTGCTGAATAGTTTCAGGTCCCCCTGGGCTAATGCTTCTCCACTGCATCATCACATATCTACAGCAGGAATTGGGAACCTGTGTGCTCCAGATGTTTACAGAATCAGAGAGTTGGAAGGTACCCCAAGGGTCATCTAGTCCAACTCCCTTCAATGCAGGGCTTCGGCTCCCACCTGCTCCATCCAGCATGGCTAATGTTCCAGGATGATGGAAGGTGTAGTAGTCCAACAACATCTGGAGGGCCACACATTCCCCTCTGTGGTTCTACAGCAGGCATCCTCAAACTCGGCCCTCCAGCTGTTTTGGGACTGCAACTCCCATCATCCCTAGCTAACAGGACCAGTGGTCAGGAATGATGGGAATTGTAGTCCCAAAACAGCTGGAGGGCCAAGTTTGGGGATGCCTGATCTACAGGCTATCCTGGTGAGCCTTCCCTTAAACAAGCAGGGCAGAATTACTGCCCATCCTTACAGACACACACACACACACACACACACACAATCTCCTAACTCTTATTAACTAACTACTCACCAGGAGCAATAGACCACACAGGAGAGGATACAAGCCTAGGAACTTTCTCCCGCAACAAACCCTGGTGCCAGTTCTGCCCCCATAGCTAGTAAGAAAAACACTGCAACAGAACCTAATGGCATCAGCCTAACATCAAGGATTCATTCCACTGCAGAATGATGAACATAATAAATGGGCATCAGAAATGGTAACCTGTGAGGGGCCATTTCAAGACATTCTGGCTATGTTCATACTTTAACCCCCCCCCCAAAAAAAGAAGGGTGCACCAAAAGAAGACCCCAGTGGGAAACTGTTAAATTGGAATAATTTGCAGACTTTGGCATTGTTGGGTTTAATATCGGCTGGGAGTGCCTAGCTCACTGCAAAAATGCATTCATTATGTACGCTATTCATCTTGGTTTGCCAATTCATTAACAGTTGGGAAAAGCCAACACCCAGTTGGATGAAAAGATTGACTCCTTTTGTTATGCGACTGAATCTAATTTTCATGTGGGCTCTGCATGTGACACACATCTAGCCTGCATGGCTGGGTCTTCCGGCTTTACTTTACAATAACAATTCTTCTCACAGCTCAGCCATATATGTGTGAGTGCATTTATTTGGGGGGGGGAGGGGAGAGAATAATGTTTCAAGTATTAGGCATACTGCTGAAGCTTTCTGCTGCTATTATTGGGGTTGCTTTGTGAATTGCATGTGGTTTGTGTAAATGTGTTCTTGATATACAGTATTGAATAATATCCAACCCTGCCGTTCTGCCTGTGCAAACAGACTTCCGCTTGTGCAACAGAACTTCCCTTTCCTCTTCTCCCCCACCCACGAAGCCCTCCCTGCACCCTCAAAATAGTCACAGATGGTTAAGGGACCCTCTGGATCAGCATCTGCAGGTGAAGTGAAGTCCCTTGCACCATTGTAGCTTTATGTTCTTAGATCTATAGTAAGTCAGTGGGAGACCTTTCTGTGTAAGAACTAACTAACAAGTTCAAATAAAATCATCTGATGAAGCAGAGTTTGGCCCATAAAGGCTTGTGCCAAAATTAGTATGCCGCTAAACTCTTGCTGTTACTGTTTGAGGTTGATGTGAGGTCTCTTTTGCATTAGCGCCGATTCATACATGCACGTTATAACTGCTGCAGATAAAAATTAGCCTGTGTGCAACCCAGAACTTGGATAAGTCTACCCAATCTACTACCGTATATACGTGTATTAGAGGAATATCTGCCAAATACGAGATAGGGGTGCCAACATTTCCCTGCCTTTTGGCAGATTCGAGACTCACAGGTGACATTGCTCGGGTAAATTTGCCCAGCGCAGAGACCTTCCTTGTCCCCTGCAAATGTTGCTGTACCCCTAAGTGTACATATCCCTCCACCAGCATGGGATGGTGGGGGGTTGTAGTCCAGTGACATGTAGGGGGCCATGGAATCCTCACCTCTGATATAGAGGCAGTGTTGAAAAACTTTCCCTGGTGAATATTAGTTTTGCATGCAGCTGTTAAAGGCTGTCTTTTCTCTGAGACCTCTGGGTACAGGGCGGTATCCAAATTCAATCAATCAATCAAGTAGCCTGCCAAGAAAGAAATTGGTAGTCCTGTTTGCTCAGCCTATACAAAGCACACAGCCACATAGGCAAACCCTGGTATGCTCACAACACAGTGGAAGGTATACTTTACTGAGAACGGAAACTTACTCAGTTCAGTGGAGTCTACTTCCAAACAAGTGTGCACCACCGGATTGTTGCCTTAGTGACAGTGGGTGGAAATAAATAGTGGGGGGGGGGGACTCCACTTCATAAAATTTCTGTACCAAACTACTATTAGAGGAGCAGAATCACTCAGGAATAAGCGGTAGCAACTTTACCTAAAATGCTAGATTCCTCCCAGTCCCAAGAACTGTCACCTGCCGTTCCTGTTCTGCTCCCGATGCTTGCAGGAAGGAAGAAGCCCTGGTTATTGGACAATGAATCCAGAGACCCCGGCTGTTAGCAATGAGCAGCAGCTGGAAAGTGGAGGAAAGAATGGTGGAAGAGGACCTGAAACGTTATCTCGCTCATCATCTCCTGCCACTGACAGAGTCAGCACCTCAAAGTGGCCCAAACAAATGCTGTACCTTTTAATGAAATGCCTTTCATCGTGCTGAATATCTAGAGGTCGATCTCCCAGTAGTCATCAGAAAACTGGCTGCAGTTTGCTGTTCCCTTGGGTTGTCCCCCACCCGCACCCGTCAGGTTCAGTGATTGGCTTTAATTAAAAACACAACAGCAGAATTAAACTGACCATGCAAGGCTAGGGCAGGCGCAACTCATCCTAGGAAGGGAAATGCATAACAGCGGAGCTGGACCACGAAGCTGCAAACAATCACCCCTCCTCCTCGTCGTCTCTCCACTACACACAGTCCTTAAAGATAATCAATAAGCTCCTCTGGAAGGTGAAAAGCAGTCGTCAATACAATCTATCCATTCAACTGCGCAGTCACACCCTCCATAGTTTCCGCCGCTACCCCTTCCTACTAGGCAAATACAGTACTGTACTGTGTAAGTTGCTACAAAGGCAAATAATAAGTTGCAGAAGAAGCAGAGCCGCATCCAACAGGTAAAGTTCCCCCTCCTTCCCGAATTGTGGGCTGAATTGTGAGCAAGAGGAGAAGGCCTATATGGGGTTTCCGCCTGGTTCAAGGAACCACGAGCCCCCCGTGAGAAGATCTGCTCCCTTGACTTCAGGGCACATTTTTTTAGTTTCTGCAGGGGCGTTTCAAGAAGCGGCGGCTCTCTTTGTGTGCAAGCGGGCGCAGCCGGCCCGCCAACCACGCTCCTTTCTCCGGCCTTAAAACTGCGCAGCCGCGGGTCTTTCTGGCCCGCGAACGGCTCCCGAACGGCCTCCTGCCGTGGAGAACGCGGCGGAGGAGCGGGGCTGTTCACAAACCTTCCTCTGGAGCGAGAGAGCGAGCGGGTGGCGGTCGGAGAGGAGAGCTCGAGGCCACGGCTCCTTCGCAGCAGCAGCGTTTGGCTGAATGAACCGGAGAGGCGCTTTTCTCCCCGCCTGAGCTGGCCGCCTGGCAGCATCATTTGCCTCTCCAGCGGGTCCAGACGTCAGCCTCATGCGCTGCCTGTGCGCTTTGGAGAGGCTCCTCAGTCACAGTCCGGCGAGGAGGGCCAGAGAGAGCCCCTCGCCTCAGTGTGGCGTTGCCAGGAGAAAACAAACCAAGCTCTCTCTCTTTTTTAATGATTCCAGCACCAAAGGCATCAAGGCAGGCTTGTGCGAGGCCCCAGGCGGGAGTTTTGTGAGAAGAAAGTTATAAACTAAACAAGAAAAAGGAGCCAGCAAGGCTACATAAGAGGGCAAGGTAGCTGGGATAAACCAGTTCATTGCAACATCTCCCATGCAGCGTATTTTGCAAAGCTACTACAGCAGGCACCCCCAAACTGTGGCCCTCCAGATGTTTTGGCCTACAACTCCCATGATCCCTAGGTAACAGGACCAGTGGTCAGGGATGATGGGAATTGTAGTCCAAAACATCTGGAGGGCCGAAGTTTGGGGATGCCTGTACTTAGTGTTTCCCAACCTTGGGTCTCCAGTTGTTTTCAGACTACAATTCCCATCATCCCTGACCACTGGGTCTTGCTAGCTAGGGATGATGGGAGTTGTAGTCCAAAAAACAGCTGGAGACCCAAGGTTTGGAAACACTAATCGTAGCTTTGGTCACACCGGCTGACTAGTCATCCAAAGAAAAGGTTGAATCGCTTAGGACTAGGAATAGAAGCGCGTAAGGAACAATATGTGGGCTGATGTACATATATTTGGCATTCAGTGGCCATCTCCCGCTCATCCTTGTGCCAAGTCCTGGTTCTGCCCCCCTAACAAGGAGATTCACCCACCCCACCCTTCCCCCCAATATGAAGTTTGCCCTCCCAATATCATTTCCGGCTATGCACATTTTGGCTATGCACATGAAAGCAGATGAGTGCTCTTGGGCTTTGGGCCTCCCCCTAGGGGCCTAGGCATCTGGTTGGCCACTATGAGAACAGGGTGCAAGACTAGATGGGACATTGGCCTGATCCAGCAGGCTCCTCTTACGTTCAAGCCTGAGTTCCTATTATTCACAGTTTATAAAGCTGTCACAGAACATCTATCCGTAAGGCGATAAAGTACAGAGATGATTGAATGACTCATTGTCACTCACAAAACACATTTTCAGTTCTTAGTGACTATAATACTTTTCACGTCTATTCGCTTCTGCTTCTTTCCCTTTGGGTCTGGTGACAGAGGTTTCATTTGCAGTAATAGAAAAAAAAACTGCCCTCCTGTTGGGCTCATTGAGGGGCCCTAGAAAACATATCCATCAACTCTTTCCTCCACACTTTTTCCTTGCACTCTCCTTTGGTACCCTTGATTTTACTTCCCTGTTTGTCTCACTAAGAGGATAATCATAATCTGGCTACAGTAGCTGCATTTTTTTGTTGTTGCATTTCTTTGCTTTTGTTTACAAACTTCTCTCTTTTCTTTTGAATGGTGGGAAATGTAATTAAATTTGATGGCTGCAGAGACAGTGTGACATTCAGCTCTTTAAAACCATCTAGCTCACTGATTTTGTTTTTGTTTTGTTTTAAAAGCGTCACAAAAAAGGTTTGTTTCAGTGAACCTCACCTCTCTTTCCCTAGTCAACTGCCAGGCAGAGACTCCTCGTGTGTCTTTGCCAAATGATATATGCTACAAACCTGCAAGCTTTCAAACATAGGTATGTTGATATTGGGCAAGCTTAAAACCGAAAATGAATTATGTGCACACATATAAAGTCACAAAGGAGGTTAGGATTTTGCTTTCATGCAGCATCTGCTTATCTGTGAAAAGAGGACATTGCAAATGCTTTCCCTAGATTTCTTCCCCATCCCCCTAGATTTCTTCCAGTAAAGTCATCAAAGAATGTAGTTATACCTGTCTTGGAATACAAACTTGCCCTATTTGTAATACTCAGCAGCCTCACCAATTGAGGAGCATTTCCCACAAAGAAGTTATTCAGCTTAGATTGTACACTCAATGCCTCCCCCTTTCCCTAGTCCATTAAATACAGGGTCGCCTGGGAAAGCAAATTTTCTAGGACACCTTTGTCCTTAGTATAGATGCCAGGTACACAGGGAAATGATGTTTCCCAGAATCCTTGGCACATGAGACAGAGCATTCAAAGCACTAGGAAGGGGAGTGAGACAGAGCATTCAAAGCACATGAGACAGAGCATTCAAAGCACCAGAGAAGCGGACACGGAGCAACGGATTCAAACTACAAGAAAGAAAATTCCACCTAAACATTAGGAAGAACTTCCTGACAGTAAGAGCTGTTCGGCAGTGGAATTTGCTGCCAAGGAGTGTGGTGGAGTCTCCTTCTTTGGAGGTCTTTAAGCAGAGGCTTGACAGCCATCTGTCAGGAATGCTTTGATGGTGTTTCCTGCTTGGCAGGGGGTTGGACTGGATGGCCCTTGTGGTCTCTTCCAACTCTATGATTCTATGATTCTATGAGTTTAGCCCTCCATTGAGACTTCTCAGTTGTTGTTGTTGTTGCTGCTGCTGCTGCTGCTATCACAAAGTGCAGAAAGCCAGAGAACAATGGCTCACAGCAGAATTGTACCCTACTGAGCATTGGGAAAGTCAATAAGATTCGAATTTGGGGGTTGCAGTAGTTTCAAGGGTGGCCATTTTGTCATCTTTAAAGAAAACCTCTTAATGTGCTGGTCCCAATTCCAAACCAAGCTGATGGATTTGCTTCTGTACTTAACAATGGGCAGAAAGACTGGATTCAGTTTATAATGACTTTTGTAACAGTGTATTTCCCCTCCACATTTCACCCTGGGGGTGGGGGGAGAAGGTGAATGGGAATTTCCTTCCTTTAATGTATCGGACAGTTCAGAAGCAATAAAGTTCTGGCCACTTCATGATGTCCACTTTTGTTATGTGTTCATTTAGCTGGCGGTACCCCAAACAGCCAAGTGCCTTCCAAAGACACCTGGATTCTGGAAATGGTATCATATACATGTTTTGTAGTGTTTAACTCGTTAGGCTTGGGGCCTGCTGGCACTCAAAATAGAAATAATTAACCAAAATACTAAATCTCTGGCATAATAATTTGCTAGTGAATCATTTACTACTCAGGGGATTAGAACATGGAGCAGAGAAAAGAAAAAGTAACCAGAAAGGATGTTGGAATACACACAAAGCTGCCAGGTTCAATATCTGCAGATAAGCTTAAAAAAAATACGATACCCAAATCTGACCCCCTTCAGAAATTTTGGACTCCCACCAGCTGTCGTCCCAAACATCTGGAGGGCACCAAGTTGTGGTCACTTGAATTAATGTAGGACTGGAAGGTTCACAGCAGCACCATTTTGAACTTGTTTTGGGTTGCTTTTTATGCCACCATTCCTTTGCATTTCTGTGTCATTTCTTCCGCAGGGCCACATTTCCCCACAAGTGAAAGAAAAGAAAGCTTCTGCTTAGGAAAGGCTCCTAAAACTCACGCCTCATGAACTGCTTCACCCAGATTGAGAGAGACTTTAACTGATATATATTTATCCTGAAAAACTTAATGAAATTCCCAGAAGACTTCCTTGGTATGTTTGTCAGTGACATTAAGGCACACTCACCCATTTTCTTCCCCAGATGTTGGTCTCTTGTGTGTTTTTCATACACCGGCAGGTGTATTTGCGATACAGTCAGCCTCATAACAAATTCAGTGAACCATTCAGATTAAGGTTCCCTTTGATTCAGTGACTCAGCCTTTGCAGTTTCAGTGAAAATGGGAAGTATTAAGAAAATGTGCTGGCATTGCGCTTCAGTTTCTGAAAAGTGCCATGATGCAGTTCCTAGTCACTAAAGCAGGTGTAAGCACTCTTACACCACTTTAGCAGCCATGGCTTCCCCCAAAGAATCATGGGAACTGTAGTCACCAGGATTCTTTTAAGGGAAACTGTGGTTGCTAAAGTGTCACCTAGAAGTTGTTGGACTACAACTCTGATCATCCCTGGACTTTGGCCATGTTGGCTGGGGCTGATGGGAATTGGAGTCCAACCACATCCAGAAGAGCCACAGGCCATAACAGTATGTCAGAGAAGATCATCTTTGGTGATCCACATTTCTTAGTCATAGCTGCCAAGTTTTCCCTTTTCTCGCCAGGAAGCCTATTCAGCATAAGGGAATTTCCCTTTTAAAAAGGGAGAACTTGGCAGCTATGTTCTTAGAGCACAATTTCCCTGAACCCCTGGCCTACCTGGCAGTAAGTCCGGATACCAAGTCCAAAATTCGAGGTCAATCCACACAAGCGAAGTCCAAAGCCCAAAGGTTCAGGGTAGATTCAAGTCTGAAGCCCAGCAGTCAAGATACAGTCCAGAATCAAACCCAAAGCACAGTCCTGTGGAGGTCCAGGAGCATCCAGCTCATGGTCCACCAACATGGGCCGTTGAGTAGACACAGCACCTCAACTCTGCTTCCCTTTTGCACTTTGCATGCTGATTGCAGCATCTGGGCTTAATGAGGCATGTGGCCTTCACCTGTTCTAAGCCTACTCCAGGTGAGGAATCACACACCTCCTTCCAGAGCTAGCAAGCCACACCTGGCCAGCCAGAGAGATGGTCTTTGGGGCCCTTGTCTGCCTCAGCTTCCTGGAGCATCCCACCTGCTGCTCCCTAGGCCTCAGAACCTGCCGTGTGCATGGAGACAGGGGCCGCTCTGGTGATGGTTCTTGCTGCTCTGGTTCCTGTGTGCTGACCCCCATCATCCTCCGTCACCCCCCTAAGTACTTCCTATACACCAACCTCTCCTTCCCCATTCCTTGCTTGCCCCGATGTGTGCCAGTCCTGGCTACACCCCTAGCTGGGATCCTCTGCCTCCTCCCCATTGTCCTGCCAGTTCAAGACAGCAATTGTATTTGAATGCCTGTTGTCTGGATTTAGGACATCATAATCTTCCACTCCTTTGCCCCGTCAGGGCCTCTGTGAAGTAGGTTAATATCATTCCTGCTTTACAAACTGGAAACAGAGACACTGTTAAGCTATTAACGATTTTTCTCTGAGTTCTGAACTAAGTGGCTATTTTTTTAATTATTAGCTAGTTTTATCTCGCTTTCCAGTTGAGCTGCGCCATTGCTTCTCGTTCAAATGGAAGGTGCAACAAATCTTCCATTAAGGAAACTCACGCCATTCCTTTGTGCGAGCTCTTAATTTCACAGGTTTGTTCCTGTGTACAAAATTACCTGCCCCAGGAGGAATAAAAGGGAGTTTGAATGTTTTGAGTCACTGGATGTCCAAATAAAACAGGGATTCGTCTCAGTGTCTCTAGTGAGCCTGCATAGCAGATGAGATCGTTCATCTCCCCATGCAACGACTCTTCTGCCTACCATATCAGCAATTTTTTTAAATAAAAAAATGCAACAACAAGGTAGGGCTTTATGTTGCATCAGTGAAATCCTATTGTCTTGGGTGCTGTTATTCGGAGGCGGGAGTAGCTGCTTTTTCTCCAAATTCTTTGCATTGTTCATTTCACTTTCCATCAATTAAATATTAAAACCTCCACAGAGGCAGGAAGGAAGAGGAACTTAAGACATATGAGATAGCTTAAGCGATGTGATGTTTGCTGGGTTTTAGGGGCAAGGGAGCGATGAGGGGGAATCACCAGATGTTCAGATATCACAGTGATAGGTTTCAGGAATAAATTCTACAGCTGCGGACCAGCTGCCAAGAACAATCTATGCCACACAGTTGTGCTATTCT
Organism: Zootoca vivipara; assembly: GCF_963506605.1. NCBI lineage: Eukaryota > Metazoa > Chordata > Lepidosauria > Squamata > Lacertidae > Zootoca > Zootoca vivipara. Next base: position 23,695,837 of record NC_083283.1, read on the forward strand.
CTCTTGTTCTTGACAGTTCCATGGTTCTTTAGAGCATTGAAGCTGTAGCATGCTATGAGCATTTGAGAAGGCATTTGTGTCAGGAAAGCCCAAGCCTTCGTTCAGAATTCCAGTTGGGAACTCACCCGTGCTGCAAGTAGTCAACAGCCTCAACTAATGAGTCCTTTGGTCTGTTGTTCCTCCAAGAAAAAGGTGATAGAAGAACCATTTTGTTAAAAATGCAGAAGATAAACACATTCAGCGCTAGACATTCTTTTAGACAATGCAGTTGGACCAGTGTTAGAGCATCTTGACAGCCCCATAGCCACAACTCCCAAGGAAAATATAAGGAGCCCGGTTGATAAAAGGAGCCAATGCAGTTCTGGGCTGCATCAATAGGAGTATAGCATCTAGATCAAGGGAAGTAATAGTACCACTGTATTCTGCTCTGGTCAGACCTCACCTGGAGTTCTGTGTCCAGTTCTGGGCACCACAGTTCAAGAAGGATACTGACAAGCTGGAACGTGTCCAGAAGAGGGCAACCAAAATGGTCAAAGGCCTGGAAACGATGCCTTATGAGGAACGGCTTAGGGAGCTGGGTATGTTTAGCCTGGAGAAGAGAAGGTTAAGGGGTGATATGATAGCCATGTTCAAGTATATAAAAGGATGCCATATAGAGGAGGGTGAAAGGTTGTTTTCTGCTGCTCCAGAGAAGCGGGCACGGAGCAATGGATTCAAGCTACAAGAAAGAAGATTCCACCTAAACATTTGGAAGAACTTCCTGACAGTAAGAGCTGTTCGACAACGGAACTTGCTGCCAAGGAGTGTGGTGGAGTCTCCTTCTTTGGAAGTCTTTAAGCGGAGGCTTGACAGCCACCTGTCAGGAATGCTTTGATGGTGTTTCCTGCTTGGCAGGGGGTTGGACTGGATGGCCCTTGTGGTCTCTTCCAACTCTGTGATTCTATGATTCTATGATCCATTTTGTGTAAGGGTCAAATGACAGCCATAGATTAGTAAACTACTCTTTCTCAAGTATTGTCATTGGTATGAGCTTTCATGTGCATGGTATCTGAAGAAGTGTGCATGCACACAAAAGCTCATACCGATGACAAACTTAGTTGGTCTCTAAGGTGCTACTGGAAGGATTTTTTATTTTATTTTGTTTCAACTGTATATGTACGGAGAGAACAACCTTTCAAAATTAAGAGAAGTGTGAATTTCTAGGGTGTTTCATTTTTGCATATTGAATTGGGCAGTCTTGCTGTTAAACGCAAACAGAATCCCAACTTAGATTTTGTGCACCACCTCCTACTCGTGTTACCTCTGAACTCTCCTGCTGCAATAAATCAGCTAGATTCTGTCGTGCAGCGTCACTTTATGCATTTTTGCAGCTCACAAGGCTACTCTTCAGGAATCTGATGTCATGGGAATCCTGTCACAGGATTCATTGTGGGAACAAGTCTCTCATGAAGAGAAGATGTGTTGTGCAATGGCTTTACTCGGTAAAGGAAATCCAGGAAAGGATTTCCAGATTTTCTTCCTGGCAGCAGCAGATGTCACAACTGCACAACTGGGACAAGAAAGCTATAACTGACCAATTTCCCAATAAACTGGAACTACCTTTTATAGTGCATGAACCAAATTGCCTCTTCAGAACTAAATCCATCCTGTATCTGTTCTAAAGCATTGTTTCTTGCCCATGAACCCAGGGTCCATATTACACACACAAAACAATTTTAAGTTATTTTATCTGGCCAAACTTCGCTCCAGATTTTTGCATTCCAAATTTTAAGGTACGTCTATTCCGGTATATAAGACAACTGGGCATATAAGACAACCCCCAACTTTTCCAGTTAAAATATAGAGTTTGGGATATACTCGCCGTATAAGAAATATGACCTGGCGTATAAGACGACCCCCGACTTTTCAGAAGATTTTCCTGGGTTAAAAAGTAATCTTATACATAGGAATATACAGTCACAATGAAAGATTGTGATTGCTCTACAGAGATGGTGTTGGGACTTTGTTCATTATAAGGTTTTAAAACCTGAAGGCTGTGTGGGATTCTGTTATTCAAAATGCATTACATTAAAGCGATGGTTGAAATAGTGTGCTGTTGATTTTTAAAATTAATACAGTGGTACCTCGACTTACGAAGGCGATCTGTTCTCTGCGCATGTGTAGAATGCACGCGCAGCGAAAATACTTCCGGGTTTGCAGACTTCATAAGTTGAAACCTTCGGAAGTCGAAGCATTCGTAAGTCGAGGTACCACTGTATATTTAATGCTAGGCTACACTATAAAGTTGCCTGACCTAGTACTCCAGTACCTTGTGAATTACCATTCTAGAGAATTTTGCCCAAATCAACCTAGATTTCCTGGATTTTATTCCCTTTAGGAACAAAATATCTTTGGATCAAGCTACATGCAATCTCCCTAAAACACAGTACAGTAGTACCTCGACTTACGAATGCTTCGACTTCCGAAGGGTTCGACTTGCGAAGTCTGCAAACCCGGAAGGATTTTTTGCTGCACGCGCAGAAGCAGCGCGCGCGGTCTGCGCATGCACAAAGCACAAAATTGCGCTTTGCGCATGCGCAAAATGGATGTTTCTTCTTACGAAGGATTCGACATCCGAAGAGCCCCGCAGAACAGATCGCCTTCGTAAGTTGAGGTACCACTGTATAAGGCTGGATCACTCTTGTCTCCAGAAAAGGAAGAACTGAAAGAAAGGTTATGGAAACTCAAGGACAATACACATTTAGGGCATGGATGATGCTAAGCACACCCCAGTACCAGTAAGTAAATAGTTCCTGAAGGGAATAGTTTAACAAGTTACTGTCCTTCTTTCACCATCCAGATGTCCTTACTTTCATCTGGATTGAGAGATATGATCTGCCAAGAGAAGAGAGGCACCTGCTAATCACTAGACTTTTATATAAATATATAATTTGCACTGTATGTTTTTTGCAACAGGCAGGGGTTGGACAACATTGCAAGCTGTGGTTTCTCGAAAAATGGAAGTGGCAATTTCCAGAGTCACAGTTAAGCTGAAGAAAGCAGAGTGTGTAAACTTGTGGGAAAGCTCGGCCTGTTCTTTTTAATGCTAATGTCAGTTATATGGTAACTTTGATTCCTTAAAGCTGTGACCAAATGCATGTAGTGTAATATTGCTGATTTCTCACAGCAGATCCAGGAGATCTCCCATGAAAAATAGTTCCCAACTTGAGTCATTAAAAAGTCTAGCTAATGATTGCTCTTCTCACTCCTACATACTTACACACAACAGAATGGATAATGTCTTCTTGGGCTGGTTGCTTTGATTTGACAGGAGTATTTGTCTAACCCTATCCCTATGGTCTTAACAACTCATGCATAAATGGATACTTAAAAAAAAAAGTCTGTTTATACTGAAAAGTAATTTTCTGTGAGAAAGATATTGACATTTTCAATGGAAAGTGTTTTGCTAAGAATTTATGACAAGATCATGGTCCAAATTAACAAGTATGTACAGTTCCAACAGGGGAAATATGGTAGCTATCACCTCCTAAGAAGCTATAGTAGAGGTAGGTATATTGAAGTTTATCTAGTTTATCTTGCTAAGTTGCAACTAACAAATGCCAGAGTTGCCGCCACCTCCTCCTAGAGAATAGAAGGTGCTGCTGGTCTCTTCCCACCTGTATTCCTGAGGTAGATCTTCACTCCCGACGCCATTTTGTGGTTCACTTCAGCTGCCAAAATGTTTTGGGCCAACCCTGTCCATAGCTTAGTTCTTTGGTGAAGAATTACTTTCTTTTGTCTGAAGAAAGTGTATCTGAAGAAAAGGTATCTGGAGAAGTGTGCATGCACACGAAAGCTTATACCCAGAACAAACTTAGTTGGTCTCTAAGGTGCTACGGGACAATTTTTTAAAAATTTTTTGTTTATTTCTTTTGTCTGTCCTGAATCGGTTTGCAATCTGTTTGATTGGATGACCTGAGATCTAGTATTGTGACTAACAGGAAAGAAAGAAAATCATCAGAACATGTATAATGGTATAACCTATTATAACCCCCTGCTTTAGTCATCCTTTCAGCTAAAATAAAAATCTTCAAAGGTTTTATTTAGCTTTTCCCCAGAGAGTTGTTCCACCCCCCCTGATCATTTTGTTTCCCCTTTCCCTGCACTTCCCCCAGCTCTACAATATCCTTTTTGAGAACGAGCAATTAGAACTGTCCACATTATTCAAAAAGTGACCACGCCATTGATTTGGAAGCATATGTGTAATAAAATATAGTGTCTACCACAGAAAGTAATAAGAACCCTTTTGTAAAAATACAATGTAAAAATGACCAAGCAGTCCACTGAAGGGCGTGCTCAATATGTGTTACTATCTAAAAACCATCCAACAATATGTTTTTCTGCATCGCAGGAAACGGCATCAATTTAACAGTACTGTACTTTGTTCTTTTATTGTGTCGCCCACCCACTTTCTATTAAATTACGTAGCTCTGCAGCGAATTTGAAAGTAATAAGCAACAGGAGCAGAGTGGTTAAATATTAATTTAAGCCTACCAAGAATTATACTTGGAAAGTTAAGTTGTTGTCATTTTGGCAAGAACAATAATTAATCCATGCTCCCCGAAAGATTCAGTGGGTTCATCATCATTTTAATCGTCTCTTGATTCAGCTTCAGTCAGCTTACTTGGATCCAGTACAAAACAATGACGACGCTGCAAGATGGGTGGGAAGAACAGAAGGCAACCATGTTTTGCCCTTTCTTCTGACTCGAAGTCACAGCTTGGCCCAAGATCCAAGAGAATCTCCTGAAACTGAATCCAGACAAGACTATTGTATCGCTCGGTACAGTGGAGACCCCACACTCTGTGTATCTTTACTATCCTGCTGTCTTCATTGGGACAAGAAAAAATGACGCGGTGCTGATGGCTTTCACTGTTTTTATTGATGTGCTTTTATCTTAATATTATCTGTTTTCATGCTATATGCTGCCTTGGGCATGTGAAAAGAGAATGAGGGGGATCCAAATTTAATAGACAAGAGTCGTCATCCAGGGTAGGACCCTTTCTATGGCATACTATTGCCGTTTAAATTTATTTGTTGAGTTAATCTATACAATGGCTCAAGTCACTTTACAAAGTCACTCCCACTTACAAAGAATCACTTACGGAGCACAGAAAGGAGTATTTTCCCTCATGCAGGGAGGTGGGACCGATTTGGATGGTCCGCCCCCACTACTTAATGGATCCAATTGGCTTCCAGAGAGTGGTAGGGGATGTTTTATCCCATGTTGATGGCCTTTCAGCTGATTCCCTGGTGGCCCGCTGGAATGTGGAGTTAACCAGGGCTATTGACTGTCTGGCTCTGAAGCGGCCTCTCCGATTGCATGGAGCCCGGACAGCCCTGTGGTTTTCCCCGGAGCTGAGGGCGATGAAACAGTCGCTGAGACGGCTAGAGTGCCGGTGGCGGAAAACTCATTCTGAATCAGACCAGACACGGGCTAGAGCTCAACTTCGAGCCTACCAAGTGGCAATGGCGACGGCGAAGAGGACCTTCTTCACCGTTTCTATCACATCTGCAGAAAACAGCAGCAGGAGACTGTTCCAGGTGGTTCGCAATCTATCTGAACCACTTTCGTCATCGGGGCCTGCAATGCTTTTGCAAAGTTTTTTGCAGATAAAGTCGCTCAGATTCGGAGGGAGGTAGACTCCACCGTGGGAGCAGGGCCGGGGCGGGAGAGTGCTGAAGGCCTGTCTAGTCATGTTTCATGGGATCAATTTCAATCTGTTATCTCCGAGGATATGGACAGGCTGCTTGGATGAGTGAAACCAACCACCTGTCTCCTTGACCCTTGCCCATCCTGGCTAATAAAAGCGAGCTGGGAAGGGCTGGGTGATGGGCTCCGCGGGGTGGTAAATGCTTCCCTCTATGAGGAGTATTTCCAGACCCGCTGAAAGAGGCGGTCATTAAACCGCTTCTTAAAAAAACATCTTTAGACCCAGCATATGTGGCCAATTATCGCCCAGTCTCAAATCTACCATTCTTGGGCAAGGTGATTGAGCGAGTGGTTGCTGAACAACTCCAAGCACGCCAGGAGGATGCGGACCATTTGGATCCCTTCCAATCGGGATTCAGACCTCATCATGGGACTGAAACTGCCTTGGTTGCGCTGGTTGATGATCTCCGGCAGGCTAGGGACAAAGGTGAGAGCTGTTTCCTAGTTCTGCTGGATCTCTCAGCGGCCTTTGATACAATCAACCATAACATCCTTCTGGACCGTCTAGAGGGGTTGGGAGCTGGGGGGACTGTCATACAGTGGTTCCGCTCCTTCCTCCTGGGTCGTGTTCAGAAAGTGGTGGTGGGGGATGAGTGTTCAGACCCCTGGGCTCTCACTCGTGGGGTGCCTCAGGGTTCCGTCCTCTCCCCCATGCTTTTTAACATCTATATGAAGCCGCTGGGAGAGATCATCAGGGGGTTTGGGCTGGGTTTTCATCAGTATGCGGATGACACCCAACTCTATCTCTCTTTTAAATCAGAACCAGTGAAGGCAGTGAATGTCCTGTGTGAGTGCCTGGAGGTGGTTGGAGGATGGATGGCGGCTAACAGATTGAGGTTGAATCCTGACAAGACAGAAGTACTGTTTTTGGGGAACAGAGGGCGGGCGGGTGTGGGCGATTCCCTGGTCCTGAATAGGGTCACTGTGCCCGTGAGGACCAGGTGCGCAGCCTGGGAGTCATTTTGGACTCACAGCTGTCCATGGAGCCACAGGTTAATTCTGTGTCCAGGGCGGCTGTCTATCAGCTCCATCCGGCACACAGGCTGAGACCCTACCTGCCCGCAGACTGTCTCACCAAAGTGGTGCATGCTCTAGTTATCTCCCGCTTGGACTACTGCAATGCGCTCTACGTGGGGCTACCTTTGAAGGTCACCCGGAAACTGCAATTAATCCAGAATGTGGCAGCTAGACTGGTGACTGGGAGTGGCCGCCGAGACCACATAACACTGGTCCTAAGAGACCTACATTGGCTCCCAGTATGTTTCCGAGCACAATTCAAAATGTTGGTGTTGGCCGTTAAAGCCCTAAATGGCCTTGGTCCTGTATACCTGAAGGAGTGTCTCCACCCCCATCGTTCAGCCCGGACACTGAGATCCAGCACCGAGGGCCTTCTGGCAGTTCCCTCATTGCGAGAAGCAAAGCTACAGGGAACAAGGCAGAGGGCCTTTTCGGTAGTGGTGCCCACCCTGTGGAACGCCCTCCCATCGGAGGTCAAGGAGATAAACAACTACCTGACATTTAGAAAACACCTAAAGGCAGCCCTGTTTAGGTGAGTTTTTAATCTGTGATATTTTAATGTATTTTAATCTTTGGTGGAAGCCGCCCAGAGTGGTGGGGGAAACCCAGCCAGATGGGTGGGGTATAAATAATAAATAATAATAATAATAATGCATCATTTTAGACATCGAACCAAAATGACAGAGTTCTCTGGATCCAGAATTATATGTATTTTAGCAGCAGAGTTGTGAAGCGTCTTCTAGTAAGCAGGCTGAAGATCAAGAGTATAGAATTCTTCACCATGACAACAAAACTTGGCCTGTAGGAAACATGTAGGGTTGGCTCTAGAGAAGCACTGCATGCCTTCCTCTGACCCTGAAAATCTGCTGGTGGGTCAATGGAACTCCTGGAATGGTATGGAATGGGGCCCAGAGGAATCACCCCTCTGCTTGCACAAGGCACTTTTGGATCCAACCCACAGGGAAGAATCGCTTCAGTGAAATTGCCTTAGAAGCATAGTCCATACTGGGAAAAGACATATTTTGCATTATTTGAAGTATTAAAAAGCTGAAAATTCAAAACAGGAGGTTGAATATTTAGGATGCAACCCTTATCCTTGCACCCCAGCCACTCTCTGTTGGGGCCACCTCTGCAACCACAGTTCTGCTCCACATGCCAGTCAGAGGGGCAGCAGATCCCAGATTGGTTTAGCTCTTCCCCACCCCCACCCCAAATGCGTCATTTTGGGGGTTTCCATTGGCTATTCCGCTCACCCATTCAGCAGGTGGAGGAGAGAATTCCACACAGGAAGAGTGGTGCTGGCAACACTTCATAGAGGGATGCCAACAGTGCTGTCCCTTCATCCAATCCACCCGTCTCCCATTGCAAAAATGGTGGAGGTAGATTGCATAACGAGATGCTTTAATTCTGACTGGGCAGAGAAAGCGTCATATTCTCCATTTAGTATTTGGCTTACTCAACCTGTAAACAACCTGGAATTATGGAGAAGACTTTACATCAGAGCATGCAAATGAAATAACTATGTTTGGGTGTAGTAGACTTTATGTTGGCATTTGGGTGGCAGCAAAGGCTTTTTGCCAAAATTTCATCTTGGTGCCGTTATTTCCAGCAGCTGTTGTTTTGTGAGCTTCGCTTCACTAGATTTTGTGCAATGAATGAACACTTGCTGAACACCATTTTAAAGCGGCTCAGCTTGTGGCAAAGTCGAAAGAAGCGTGCAAAGTATTTCAGTTAGCTTTCAAGTAACTTATTAAATAATTTTCTATAGCAGGAAAGCTGCCACTCGGTCTCTTGCAAGCAACCAAGCAGAGTTATTTGCTAGGCCAAATGGTGAGATTTTATTGGAATAGCTACTCCATTATGCAAAGTAAAATGAAGTTTAAGCTCCTGCCACATGAATTTCTAATATCACACCCTTCCAAGGGACATCATGTGGTCCATGCACCCTTTATGTTGTGCATCCATTGTAATTTGCACTCATGACAGTATCCAGATGATTCTACGCAATCATGCTTCCAATACTGCTTGGAACTGCAGGAAGTTGAGATTGTACATACCACTTCATTTCCAACCAGGGAATGTTTCTTGGCTTCCTGCCGAAACCTTGCAACTTTTCCCACCACCCGTGTCCTGGGGTTGTTTTTCCCACCCTGCTTTTGTCGTGCTATAGAGCAAGAGATCCACTCCAGATGCAAAATACAACATGTTAACAATGGGAAAGTATCGCAGAACAACTACTAAAGCATCACATTGTGTGGATGGTCCTGCATAAATCCAACACTACAGTGGTACCTCGACTTACGAACGACTCGAAATCCGAATTTCTCGACTTACGAGTGGGGCAAATGTCCACACGCTTACGAATTTCTCGACATCCGAACGGAAACTGCGATGGTTTTAGATAGGGTTTTTTCGACTTACAAATTTTTAGATGGGGTTGCTTCGACTTACGAATTTTTCCGTTTCCAATGCATTCCTATGTGAAATTGCGTTTCCAATGGCGCTTTCCGACTTACGAATTTTTCGACCTACGAAGGTGCCTTCGGATCGGATTAAATTACTGTAGTAAGTCGAGGCACCACTGTATTTCTCTTTTATTCCATCAATGACATGTTACACACTGTACCAGCAAAAGAAGCCAATCCAGAGAGACTCAAAGCCCAACGTTGAATGTACAAGTTGTAAAGAGATAGGGTTGTGTGTGTGTGTGTGAGAGAGAGAGAGAGAGAGAGAGAGAGAGAGAGAGAGAGACTTTGATTTTTTCACTTTCCCAGATTACTGCACTCTTCACTGGACTTCCTTATTCAGGTTACATCCTCCCCTCTTCTGTCAGATCTTTGCATCTCATGAAATCCCGTTGCCTCTGACATACCCTCTTCTCTTTTATCTTCTAGTCTATATGTTGGCTTGGTCAACCACCTTCCACGTGAACCTCAAAGCTCTTGGCTTTTAAGCCTGCAGTGGTCCACTTCCTTATTAGATCTGTTTTTTAAGCTCATCCTTGCTTCCGCGGCATTCAGGCTCTCTGCTATAGATTGCAAAACATAATTTTTGCACCTTAAAAAGAACAAACACCATTCCAGCTTGTCATACTTGAGGCCTATGATCGGGACTAAAATCATTATTCGGTGCACATTAACCTCAGCAGTTCTGTGCTATCTACCGCAGGTTAACCTTCTCCCTACCCCTGGAATGGGGACTGGGTAGACCTCTAGATATTGATGGAACACATCCCCCCACCTGTGCTGACCACTGGCCATGATGAGTGGGACTGTTGGGAGCTGGGGCCCAGCATCTGGAGGGCCACAAGTTCCATAGCTGCCAAGTTTTCGCTTTTCTCGCGAGAAAGCCTATTCAGCATAAGGGAAAATCCCTGTAAAAAAGGGATAACTTGGCAGCTATGACAAGTTCCTCATCCTTACTGTCCCTTCACTAAGCCCTATCATGCCTCCTTGTTCTTGTCCATCTTATACAGACTGTGTAGGACAGGGCACTTCTGTGTGGTCTCTGCAGCTCCACATTTGGCATGGTGTCCCAAGCACATTCAGTGGGACTCAGGTGCCTGGAGGCCACTTCTCCCATGCAAAGAGTTGTGTGGTTGCACAGATTTCCAGGGAAGCACCAGCAGGCAAAAGGAGGGGGTCCTTCCCACCTGCTGTTTCTGCCCTCTCCTCGCATCCTTTTCTTTGGAGAAATGGTAGCCACTGAACATACAGTTCTGGCCAGCTATTCTCAACCCCCACCACAGAGAGAATGATGTGGAGTAATTCTGTTACTTATCAAGGCATGCAAACATATCCATATGCTTATTTCAAGGGCAAGGCGTGGGTGGGAGGAATCATTCAAGCACATGGAGAACTGAAACTTTATATTCATGTGAATTTGAGCGCTAAAGAAGTGGCCCGTATTGATTAGAACTTAACATTTCACCAGTGTGAAAAGAATTAACAACTGCAGGTACGTTTTCATTTTAATGAGGCTATAAAGAGAGCTATTTCTCCTGTGAAACTCTTGTTAGCAACCTTGCAGGGACCTTTGTTTCCAACATATCCTTTTATCATATAACATATGCAATTACCGCAGTAGCATGGCGCATGGAGTCACCAATATACGAAAGAGAACAAAATAAAGTCCACAATGAAATATTTCAGTATTAGGCCACATGATTTATTCAGTAGTGTTTATGTTCCCAAATTACAATTTATGTCTATCCATGTAAGACTACAAAAGTTACCATTAGAATTGTCTGTGCTTATAAAATACCAACATTTTCTTTTTTCTCTCTCTCTTTACTGTTATATACTCATTAACACCAGTCTGCAACAAGTTACATAGAATCATAGGCACTTCAAAGGCTTTAAAAGACGTTTACAACTTAAATGCATTTTTAAAAGAACAATTAAAAAAAAGGATTCTTTTCCAATTCCTACTCGTACCTTCAAATTGCAAGAAATTAACCAACAGTGGCCATAGAAATTTGCAGCAACATCTTGGAATACTGTTAAGAGTCTTTGGGTTTGTATAGGCTTGTCAGTAGCTTACTGCAAAATCTCCCATAAAGAAGACTTGTTTTTGTACGGGTACGACTACATCGTTTGCAGTAATAGTCCAATTTTACACATTAATTTGCTGCTGTAAGTTTCAATGAAGCTATAGGAACACTGAGAAACAAAGCAAGGTGTAAAATGGATTTTCTGACACTAAAATTTATACAAAGTGGAGGTTAAAGTTTACATAGCTGAAAAAATACATTTACACTAAGAGTTACCATTATCTGAGTTATCCGAAGACAAATTGCACCATGACAACTACAAAAAGGCATTTTATGTTTATTTTATTTTTTTGGAAACAGATAAATTAATGAAATAAAAACTAACTTGTAAGATCAATCAGACATGCTGACAAAAATTAAACAACTTTCATTGAACCATAGGATAAAAACAATCATTTTCATTTATGCATAAAGTTTTTAAATGATTCAGTGAACATCAATGGCTGTATAAAATAATGTTTTGCCACTGTTATTCACAGAACACTGCAAAATGTTAAGATTTTACTTTACATTTTCTTAAAAGGAATACATGAAAAGTTTTAAATACAATGGGATTTTTTTTATCATAAAGGTGCCATAAAGGCTCTTTAATGAAAAAAAAAAGGTTTCTTCATTATTCTATGCAAAAAAAAGCTTTATTTAAAAAGTTCAGTGATCTCTTAAACAGAGACACTTAAGAGTTAAGAGTTTTATGCATAAAACTCCTTAGTAGGTGCCTTCTGGTAGGCAGCGCTGGATGGTTTGCGTTCTCCAAGGTCATAGCTGCCTTCATCCTTCTTTCTCATGCGATATACCAAAAGCAAGATAAGGAAGATTGCAAAGAGAAAACCAATAACTCCACCGGCGATAACAGCTATGGAAGGGAAAAGAACAGAAGTTTCACCAGGAGCAGTGTATTGCCTCCAAGTTGTCCCCTCTCAAGAGAAAAAACAACCCCCATCCTTTACTGAGTATCCCAACCTTTCAAAATGGCATTTCAAAGCAACAAGTCTCAAGCCTGGGAACCAAGTGGAGAGGTTTCCTACCCTTGCCACACCTCCTCTTTCCAGGCCACGCCCCTCACTGGTCCTGCTCTGCAGTTTCCATGAGGGTTCTGCCTGGCTGAAATGCATCCCTGAATAATGCAGTTTGCTTGCCTGTATAGGGAGGGGTGTGCAAGTGTGCGTAGAAACCATTCTACTGTACAAAGGGTTAACAAAAATGTTGATCCCCCTACTTTTGCTTCTGGCACTGTCAACTATGGCCCCTTGGAGCACTGCCATGGAAATATTTTAATTTGTTGTTGTTGTTGTTTAGTCGTTTAGTCGTGTCCGACTCTTCGTGACCCCATGGACCAGAGCATGCCAGGCACTCCTGTCTTCCACTGCCTCCCGCAGTTTGGTCAAACTCATGTTCGTAGCTTCGAGAACACTGTCCAACCATCTTGTCCTCTGTCGTCCCCTTTTAATTTAGTTTAGTTTAAACATGTAAATCGTGTTTATAACCCAACCAGGTTCTTAAGAGCCACCCAGTTTATATTATAGCCAAATAACTGTTAAGGTTCTAGAAGGGACGTTCTAAAATGTTCCTGAAGGCTTGACAAGCCCAGCCCCAAATATATTTACTTAGCTGCAAAATGCAACATGATTCGCTTCCTAGCATGTGTGAATTGCAGCCCTGGAGTCAAACTAGACAAGCAAGGCATGAAGGGTGCAACTCTCTGGTCCCAGAGAGATTAGCCCAGAGGGAGGGAGATCACCACCTGTGGAGAGGATTGCTGCCATTTCCCCTCCACTGCTGGTGCGCCAGTGGCCTAGAAGGTGAAAAGGGGTGTTCCAGGGACGGTGGTCAATATGTACTTTTCAATACACATTCTCTCAAAATGCCCATTTATGTACATTATTTTATCTGAAAACACGTGCCACCATTAAACACAATTTTATATGCTTTGAACTAAAAACTGCATTGCAAAATTTGAGGAAGTGTGAAATCCAAAAGGCTGACAGTGTTTGGATCCTCACATCCATCTGTGTGAGGTGCAGAATAGGGTTCGTTCGTATCCGAATTCGCAAAGCTCAAATGCTTCTAGCAGCCCCATCCCCTTTGCAAAAAAACAAACAAACCCCAAAGCCCTCAGGTGAAAGAGATTTGTTTTTTCTTCTATCCCTTGAGGAGGAAGTGAATGACCTGGTGTAAACATTATTGAGATGCTAAGGAAAGGGCAGCAATGTATCGAGAGGAAAAGAGCAATAAAATGGGAACAGTTCCTGGGTTGCAAAAGAGAAAGTGGGGAGGGAGATTGCATCATACCGCAGGGTGGAGAGGAACAGTGCTCCAAAGCAACAGTCCCTTCAATACTCCTAACAGCTATGTGAGTAGCTGCACAGATAGCGAATAACATGGCTTCAAAATAGAACAGGAAGCTCCTTTTCCTGCAGCTTATGAACATATGGCACCCACCTGCCAATACTTCTGTTCTCTGGAAAAGGTTTTCTGAGTGTTTTTGGGTGAATACGTCAGTGTCTTCACCTGGTTCATTCTTAGCATTTTTGTTTTCAGCATCAGGCTTGAGAATCCTCTTTTTATCAATCTCTTCAGGCGACTGTAGCACAAGATGTGGGGAAACAATGGGACAGAGTCAGTTCAGAGGGAGAAACAGCAACCCCCCAGCAGCAGTAACAGAAACCATTACCCTTTATGCATTCAAATTCTGTAATATATACATTTCCTATTCACTTGACACCTTTATCTCAACTCTTCTGAGAACCTGAAAGGGGGATGGGGGGGCAGAACTTGTCTCCTAAATTTCTAACTGGAAGCCTCAGACCCCTTTCTCAAAATAACTCCTGCAAATCAACGTGTGCTTATATAGATTTGCTTACCCCTATGAAACAAGAGTAAAATCAAATAAATTTGTTGTTACATGGTGCAATGAATGTAGTCTATTTCAGTTTAAATATTCTTCAACTGTGTAACGTAACGTGGCCTGTAGCTCAGTGGAAGACCATGTTCTTTGTATACAAAAGGTCCCAGGTTCAATCTCAAACATCTCCAGGTAAGGCTGGAACGTCCCCTCTCTCAAACCTGAGGAGCCACTGCCAGTCAGTGCAGCCTAGTCTTCCCCAACTTGGTGCGATCCAGCTGTTTTAGACTACAACTCCCATCAGCCCCAGCTGGAGGACGCCAAGTTGGAAAATAAGGTTGGTGTAGAAAGCATAGTGTACGGTAACTAGGTAGATCTGACTTGGTAAGAGGCTCTTGTTCCTATAATTCAAAACAAGGAGCCTATTCCCCACAATTTACACCCAAAAACATTTCCACTGTTAATTTGAGGGAACTCTGTACAAAGACCAGTGTGTCAATAGCCCTACAACAAAGCTTTTAGCGGCAATCAGCTCCTTTTGATATTTTGTATTTTGGTTGCCCTGTGTAAAAACTTTTTGAGTGTCAGAATTCGTAAGGGAAGCAACAAGCACATTCTGAGAGGATTCACAGTCCATAAGAGGAACAGCCAACGGCTCGGTGATGCTTATTGGGTGCCCTGGATACAGAAAACTACAGCAGCTTGCCCCACTCTTTGATAGTTACTAAAAACTCTGCACTATGTGTTGTTGCTGTTGTTGTTTGCAAGTTTCAGGCCTTTGGAAGTATCTCTTACGATGCAACTCAGAATCATAACTTTGCAGTACTTAACCCTACACCAACCTTTGCTTTCCTCACACACCGGTCTCCCTTCCCCACTAAAAGTGTGTGGGGGGGGAGAAGCTGGTTGGAATAGGGTTAAGGGTTAAAAGAGGGGAAGCAGTGGGCAGAGTAAGGCTTAAGCACAGAGTCTCCTGCCCACTCCCTTTCTCCTTGCAATAACCTACTGCTACTTTGCACAACAGCAGAAAATGCAAGGCTGGGGATTCTACGCTTGTCACCAAGCTTTCCCATTTTAGCTGTATGCACTAACACATTGGGGAGGTCGCCAGCCTGAGGATGCTTGAGTAGGAAAATGTAGCACTGGGGAAGAACCCTTACAAACTGTGGGCACCGGCCGCCTTCTACTGGAGAGTAGCATCTGATATATTCTCAGATATAGAGGGGGAGGGGAATACACACGTTTCAAAACAGAAGCCCAAAGCTCTGTTTTTCTCCTAATAGACTGATATGATATCCAAGGGAGTTGTCTTTATGCTTAATCCACAGCTGTGCACTAACCCTAGTAAATCCTCTTAAAGCATACATCAGATGGCATTTAAGGTTAAATTATTATTACTTTGGCTTTAAACACCAGCAAGAGGCTCCTCCCCTGCACACACCTTTGTTTGCGTAGGTACCTTGGTCTGCATTTTCAGCGTGGTTTTCTCAGTTCTGGGAGCATCGCTAGTTGGCGGCATCTTTGGAAGAGTTCTTGATGGCACCACTATTGGCGTGTTATCGCCTTCTTCTTCTTCTTCAGCCCCTGAAGTATAAGAAGAATATGAATGGAAACGCATCTGTACATATTCGCTCTGCTTTGGTTTACTGCTGATATTTGTGTGCTGCCCTTAAACCTGTTCTCTTCACAACATGCTGGTTTCCTATCTACAGCAGTGAAGGGACTCCAGATCTGACCATTGACCATACTGGCTGGGGCTGATGCGAGTTGGTGTCCAAACACATTTGGAGAGACACAAGTTCCCCATTTCCCCGATCTGCAGGGGGGGGGGGGGTTGCTTTCATAGGGAAGCATTCAAATGTGTAACACCCCCCCCCCCCCGCCCAGGAACAGTTTAAGAATGTAATCTGGTGTTTGTGGGGACCAGCCCTTACTTATTCAGCAGCTGGCTAATCAAAAAGGTTCTAAGCATTTACTGTGGAATTTATTTAACTGTAAAAAGGAGCGGATAGTTATCTGACTGATTATGTGGCAACTGCTTTGCACTGAAATCCAAACACTCGTGACATTTTCTTTTATCTAACTAACTGATTTAATTCACATTAGATTTGCTCAGTAGGCTTTCTTAGTTTAATTTTCCATTACTTCAGTACATTCAACTGGGGCAGGGGGAAAGAATTATATTAATCAGACAGCCTGGTACAACCCCTTTTTTAAATTCCTCAGGGTCTAATCTAGAACCAAATCCCATTTTTTGTCTTATCCCTTATTTATATGTAATAAATCCAACAGGATATCAGTGTTTAAAACTGCGTATCTCAACTCCGGAAAACATAAATGCACAATTCAACCAACATGAAGCTTCAGAAAAGTTCGGGATTACTGTATAACTATAGAAATGCACATGAAATTTCACAATCCAGGTGGGGGCAAGGAAGGGGTAGCTACCGAAAGCTCTGTTTGTTCCCTGCCACACACTCAATATTTCCATCACTCTAGGTAGCCGTACCCCCACACCCATCAACATTATGCTCTCCATAAAAATACTCTTTAACTGATTAATAATAATAATAATAATAATAATAATAATAATTTATTTATACCCCACCCATCTGGCTGAGTCTCCCCAGCCACTCTGGGCGGCTCCCAATCGAATATTAAAACAATACAGCATTAAATATTAAAAGCTTCCCTAAACAGGGCTGCCTATTAAGATAGCTGCTTATTTCCTTGACACCTGATGGAAGGGCGTTCCACAGGGCGGATGCTGCTACCAAGAAGGCCCTTTGTCTGGTTCCCTGTAACCTCTCTTCTCACAATGAGGGAACCACCAGAAGGCCCTCGGTGCTGGATCTCAGTGTCCGGGCTGAACGATGGGGGTGGAGACACTCCCTCAGGTATACAGGACCAAGGCCGTTTAGGGCTTTAAAGGTCAACACCAACACTTTGAATTGTACTCGGAAACATACTGGGAGTCAGTGTAGATCTCTCAGGACCGGTGTTATGTGGTCCTGGCGGCCGCTCCCAGTCACCAGTCTAGCTGCCGCATTCTGGATTAGTTGCAGTTTCCAGGTCACCTTCAAAGGTAGCCCCACGTAGAGCGCATTGCAGTAGTCCAAGCGGGAGATAAACAGAGCATGCACCACTCTGGCGAGACAGTCTGCGGGCAGGTAGGGTCTCAGCCTGCGTACCAGATGGAGCTGATAGACAGCTGCCCCGGACACAGAATTAACCTGCGCCTCCATGGACAGCTGTGAGTCCAAAATGACTCCCAATATATGCTAATGAGATGCAATGCTCTTGCTTGTGGCAAAATTTATGATGTGGTGTCATCTGAGCCACAATTACTTCTTTGTTGCCCAAACATTCTCTGTGGCCTTTAAATGCAGTGTGTCACCAAGGTCATCCTACTAAATGATACAGACACTGATTTATTTATTTTTTTGTAACAACATGCAGATTCTAATCTTCATTATAAACAGCATCACAGATTCAGCGGGTCATCAACATACAGGCAATGACTGTTTTAGGCACATCCAATATACGTGTGATTGCGCAGACGTGCATCGCGCCGAACTCAGAAGTGACCCCAAAAGTCACCAAAAGGGGCGGAAGGGGTGTCTCAAGGCTTTTTCAAGGGTGTTTCAAATACAGTATATACACTTTCACTTAAATGCATGGTGCCTTGGAACATAACCTCCGCATAAATTGGGAGCTGCCTGTACTGAATTTTCTGTACTCTACGGATTAGGTTTCTTCATGTTCTTCTCGATCAGGGGCCCGCTTCACACATATCAGCTGACCTGAGTGTATCAACACAACTTGTGGAGACCCACATAGGGAACACGGGAAGAGAACATGGTCAGACTTTTCTAGCCCAGTAATGACTACTCTGTTTCCCATTGCTTGATACCTGATTTTATTTCATTTTTAAGAAGCCAGGGATCGAACATGGCACTTTTTGCATGTGAAATGTGTGCTGTACAATGGAACTGTAGGACAAAGGCCATGTCCGGTCCTAACACATTTATCATTATGCGACATTGCTTTACCTGAGCCTGAACCTGAAGTATAATCATCGTCGTCAATTGGATAGACTCCTGATGCTTCTTCAATGGAGCTGTTGTCAAGGTACAGGTCTTTATCGGAGGTCAATGCTGCTCTCTGGAAATGATGGTGAAATGCATGGTTAGTTCTTTGTTTCATGAAACACAAGCACAACTTCCAATTCAATTTCATACCAGTATATCATTAAATGAACTGAGGAAGGAAACGTCACAATAAATAGTAGTGAGAAACAGTGTTAAAACAAGTGCCATAAGAATATCCTTCATGGCCATTGTTGAACTGGGTTTAACGAAGATGAGGTAAACATGGAGGCTATGTCCTCCTGTTTCCATTAGCCAATATTTATTAATTTAAACTGACATTATTAGACAGGTTGTCAAAGTCTGTACTTTCTTGGCTTGAAATATAAAGCACAAGTAAAAGGCAAGCATTATGACTCCCAAAATCTCTTTTCAGCTATACTGCTTCCTTCCTCTGTTTTTTCTGAACATCTGTAGCCATGGGAAAATAACATTTCCCAGGGCTACCAACCTTTGGGCTGCTGTTACAACAATACTCCAGGAGGGCTACATTCAATCCAATTTCCAAACAAGAACCAGGTAAGCAGCTGCAAGAAATAAGTGCTGGCAGCTCCAAAGTGGGTTAGTTGATGGAGATAATTTGGGGGCTCAAGGATTTGGACGCTCTGGGGTTAGTGAGGGAATGATCTGTCCACACAGTGATCCAGATAATATTATAATGGGTACCACAGGATCTAATTGCAGTTATAACAGAGCTCAGTATAAAGTGAGTTATTCCCTAACTGTTTTGGGGAAATATTTATGTTTGCTGCTTCCAGTTACCGAGGACCAAGGGTAGAGAGCCCATCACTCATTTTTCAGATGTCATTTCAAGGCAGCCAAACATATTCACACCCAACACCACCTCACTAAAAATAGCATAAACACAACCAATGACAAGATCAGCAGTCAAACACACACTTTCTGACAGGTATTATACTTACTCCCTCAAAATGAACTGACAAAGCTCCCAGTTATTAACTTTGAATCATTTAAAAATCTGCAGGCCCCTTCATACATTACAACCTGAAACAGGAGGCGGACAGGCAGTTTAGGTGGGATCTCATATAAGCAACTTGAACATGCACTTGTGCAAGAAAAAAGGTTTTTAAAAAAAAACGAGAAAAGGGACAAAAACTGAGAAATGCTGCTTAGTGCTCCTTGGTCAAGTCAGAATAAGCAACAGCTCTTGATCACTGGAAATGGACTTTCATATTTTAACACGTAAAACAACATGATGGACTAAGTTTATTAAACATCAAAGACCCAGACAAGAACTTATGAGCAATATTCTATGCATGCCTACTATAAATAAGTTCCCACTGGGTTCGGAGGAACTTACTCCCACCTAAGTGTGTACAGTTAGATTGCGATCTACATGCATTTAACTTGTGTGCAGCATGGTGGAAATGTTGGATTCTGCCTGTCTGACATTGATCATAAGGTGACTGCGGGAGTAGCTGAGTTTTTGGCAGCAGTGTCTCAAGGAGTAGTTTAATAGGAAGAAATCTCAGATTATATATATATATATATACACACACACACGCACATACAATTAGTATATGCAGTTTACTGTTGCCTCTTTGTATGCATTTTAAATACTTTTGTATGTGATTTTTTTTCTTGTGATTCTACTTGTAAAATGCATGATAAAAGTTTGAGTATCATCATCATCATAAATAAGTTTCCACTGGCTTCAGAGGAACTTACTCCCACCTAAGTGTGTACAGTTAGATCGCAATCTACATGCATTTAACTTGTGTGCATTCAGTGTATGGCAAAATACTTAAAAGGAGGTTGGATTACCGGGGGGTGGGGGGGGGAGAGAGAGACTTTGGCAATTCCACCCACCACTGCGTCTATATGCTATTTTTGCTTGAGGTGTGGTCTCCGGAACGTAACCCTTGTGTAAGTTGCAGGCTTATAGTGTATGATTTTAGCGTCAGGCAGTGAGCACAGGCCCCATGCAAGAGCCACAGAAACTCTGTTCAGTACACTCAGACAGGGATTGCATTCCCACCCATCAATTATTATCCCACTTACATTGATATTCTTAAGAGTATAATGCTGGAAAATCCCCTGACCTAAATTCTTCACATATTACAAGCCAATGATCATTGGAGCCCAGTCTGGTTACTGAATAAACAGGAATAAATCTAAATCTAGGGGATGCGAAGCAGATTAATGTCCACTAAGCACTAAATACAGGTTGCTCCCCCTCTCAGATATGTGCTGAGTTTAGATTGCACATCTGGGAGTCGTTAGCTCGTTACAAGTCATAAACAAAATTAAAAAAGAAGAAGTATTTTTACAGAAATTGTGTCACCCTAGACCCACAGTCAAGGTGAAGGCATCTTCTCTGACCACAGATATAAAGGGAGAAGGGAATACGTGTATCAGAGTGCCAATCTGCCCCTGGTTGATCTTGCACATGTATCTAAATCAGGCATCCCCAAACTGCGGCCCTCCAGATGTTTTGGCCTACAACTCCCATTATCCCTAGCTAACGGGACCAGTGGTCAGGGATGATGGGAATTGTAGTCCAAAACATCTGGAGGGCCGAAGTTTGGGGATGCCTGATCTAAATAAAAGCATCCCAATCGCCATTCCGTAACAGCTGGGGGCAGACAAATAAGCAAATGTAGGAAGCACTTATACTGCAGAACCACTGATTCCTTTAGGGCTACATAATCAGTGGCGTAGCACTCATTCTCCTTTCAAATCTTATTTCTTCAGCAGGCAGCCTTATAGAGAGAGTGTAAAGCTGGCATCGTATGTGTGCTCTCAGAGTGCTGCCGCCTCTTCTTTTGCTGACCATGGGAACCATTATTTTACTGTCACCAAAGGCACTTTTATCAACATATGATATGGGCACCTCAAATTATTTTTTTAACCCCCCCCCCACTGTTTGTGCTTCCTGGAGAATAAACCTCATGGTGGGTCAACATACTGAGGACAACCCTGTAAGGGTATATATTATGTTTCAGAGACACATAGCTGTTTTGTTTTGCTAGGGAGCCTAGTTCTGTGAAAGAGGCTAGATAATTTCACATAATCCTTATTAGGATTAGAATACTCAGGAGCCACCACTGTTTAAGATTGGTATGAAGTCAATAGTTATTTTTAAAAACTTGTTCTCTGCCATTGTTTCCTCTTATCTGCTGCTTATGCAGCTTTTTAATTTTTAACTTACAAAATCCAATTCCCCCCCCCTGGTTAGTCACATTGGCAGTGCCACCCAATCAGAGAGCATGTGCCACAACATTGCATAGCCTGTCTAAATTGGCTACACGGTGATGCAATTCCTTCCTGAATCAGTGACATGGGTGATCCCAGTCAATTGAGGGTATTGAACAGGATAACATCACATCATTACATAGCAAGCCTGATTTTACTATGTAATTAAGTGATTAAATTCAAACAGAGTCAATTCAGAGTGAGGTAATGGCTTATCAAGCACAATACAAAATCACCAAAGGAAGAGGCCCTCTAAATAATAATAGAAGAAGAAGAAGAAGAAGAAGAAGAAGAAGAAGAAGAAGAAGAAGAAGAAGAAGAAGAAGAAGAAGAAGAAGAAGAAATAGATTAAAACTGTGCCTACCAAATCCAATCCAATTTGCTTTCTCACTGGTCCACCATGATTCTCAAAGTCAATTGCTGCTACCTAAACAGTAACTGTATGACATGACATGTATTTTTAGGATAATCGCTCTTGATTTGGGGCTTGTCCAGCAAGGGGACAATGACAATAAAGATTTATCTTATCTTATCTTATCTTTAGCGTTCCATACACACATATGTATGAAATATTATATAAAATGCAATGGATGCTGATAAAACCTGGTTTCTAGCAGGATCTATTTAGAAGTAGTGGAGGCTGGTCCATGAAGGCAAATGGGGAACTGCTCAACCAACTTCAGCCGGTCCTCACCTGTCTTTTTACTTACCACCAGACCAGGAAGTACGTAGCTCTGTCTACTTGCTTCCTTCTCCATAATGTCAGTGTTACCATTACAGAGCTTACCAAGGAGGAGGATGGGGACAAATTCAAAACTAGAATTAGTAGCTTCTGCCAGTCGTTGCCTCTGGCTTCACCTACGGTTGGCCTCCCTGCCTTCCACCCCAGTAATCCCAATAGGCACCAGCCTCCAATGTTTAGAAGACTGCACTGAAGTATGTACATCTCTAAGCCATGAGCCTCATCGTCCTTTTCTGTTAGTTAGCATGTGTCTTGGCCTCTCCAAAGCCAGGGGAGTAACCTTCCACAATGGATGGTTTCCTACTAAGAATTTGGCTCCAGATTCCGTGTGCTCTGCCTAGCACTCTTTCCAATAAGTGAGACAGGAGGGGAAGAGAACAACCCAGAACATCTGCCTGAAAAAAAAAACCTCTCCTCTGAGGATGCTGAATCCTCCTCAGAAAGCAAGTTAAAAATTCATTGCTTCTGCTCCCATGCTTTTCCTGGTACCCAAATGAGCCTAGGGGAGGGAGATTGCAGAGGTCTTTAAGACATGAGTTGCATCTGTTAATGCGTTTTAGATGGTGCGAGACACAACAGAGCTCTTGCCCAGACTAAAAAAACTTCTCTGCTCTAATGGAGGATGAGTGATGCCCTTTGGCTAAAGAGGCTTAGAGAATCTCATGGTGCTCAAAGACATTTTCTCTCTTGACAAGGCAATGGAACAGATACAAACTTATTTCGCAGGACTCCATACTGATATCTTATTTCAGCAAAGCTACGGCAGAAAGCAACAAGGAGGAAGTTTTATTGACCCAGAGGAAACAAGAGAGCTTTTCTGTGGATACTTTCAAAGAAATACACATCCCTTAAAAAAAAAAGTGGCCAAGTTCCCTTGTAGGGCTGCAACTCAAGGAGCAGATGATGTTTTAACACAGAGAGCTATTCTGCTCTGTTATTCTGTACAAGTGCATGCCCACATATATAAAGCTTTAAGCTAGGTCCAGAACATGTGGAATGGGGGATAAAGCCAGTGGCATCAGAAGTCTTAGTACAATCCAGTGTTCTCCAGATGTTCGGGACTACAACTCCCATCATCCCTGGCTATTGACCATGGTGTCTGGGGCAGATGGGAGCTGGAGTTTAACAACACCCAGAGGGGAAGATTTCGGAAGGCCTCTTCCTGTGGTCTGCCTGCCTGGGCAGAGTCTCATAACTCAAGTCGATCTCTCTGCCAACACTGCAAAGGGGCAATATGGCCTATGAAGTTCTGTTTGAATAACTCTAGCTGCAATGCCAACGGATGTGGGGTTTTGCAGTGCACTGCTGTGCTGAACTGAACAGGACACCTTGTTTTATTCCCCCCCCTCTCTTAGACAGGAGGGTTTGCTGTAATTTAAAATGACACACGGCTTATATAAAAATGCTTTATAGTATTGAAGGACATTTGCAGATCTTCCTTATGTAAGCACGAAACAATACTAAGTCAGCATTTGTAATGTGCATCTGCAGTTGATTCCAAACTCTGGCATCCGCCTGTGGCAATGAGAGCGCAGCCTTGGAGATGAAAACTGTGCTCTGGACTGAAGCCTTGCTTGGCTTACCAGTGCAGTTACTATAACATTCAGAGCAGATGCCAGAAAGATTATTCACGCTCTTTGTATCTAATGAAGAATTTCTTCCCAACTCTCTCTGTGTGTATATATAATAAAATAATAAAAAAAGAAACATAGCTGGAGGCTCTGAACTTTCATTGCAGATTAAAAGAAAGAAAGAAAAGAACTGGCTTGACTGTCTTCAGCCACTGAGAGTACGGAAAGACCCAGATAATTGAAATTACAGGAAATTGTCTCTGTTGCGCACAAAAGAGAAAGATTCTTAAACAGGAATAGGTTCCTCCTGAGACATATTAACCGGTTTAGCCGTATACAATTCGAATAACAGAGCTGTAGAATTGGAAGGGACCCTAAGGGTTATCTGCTCCCAAACCCTGCAAAATGTAGGAATCTTTTGCCCAATGTGGGGATCGAACCCACGACCCTGAGATTAAGAGTCTCATGCTCTAGTATTTGGATTACAGTGCAATTGTAAACCTAGTATTTCTTTCTTATTCTTTAAACCAGAGGTGGGGAAACGTACTCCAGATGTTCTTGGAAAACACCCACCCTCCTAGGTTGCGCTAGGTGGGGCTAAGAGGATCTGGAGTCCAATAACAACAGGAAAGGCCACTGTTTTTCCCATCCCTGTTTTAAATGTGTGCATGCAAACAACATAGAGAAAGTTATTGATTACAGTTCAAAGCAGAGAAATCTCAAGCACACAAGCAGATTTTCCCAGGAGAACAAAAGAAGAAAACTGCTTGATCAAACCATCTAGTCCAGTATCCTGTTCTCCACAGTGGAGAGCCAGATGCCTCTGGAATACCCACAAGCAATGTCTGAAAGCAATAATCATCACATGGTGTTGCTCCTCAACAACTAGCATTCTGCGGCTCCATATTGCCCTCATGACTAATGGTCATTAAAGGTAAAGGGACCCCTGACCATTAGGTCCAGTCGTGACCGACTTTGGGGTTGCGGCGCTCATCTTGCGTTATTGGCCGAGGGAGCAGGCGTATAGCTTCCAGGTCGTGGCCAGCATGACAATGCTGCTTCTGGCGAACAAGAGCAGCACACAGAAACGCCGTTTACCTTCCCTCCGGAGCGGTACCTATTTATCTACTTGCACTTTGATGTGCTTTCGAACTGCTAGGTTGGCAGGAGCTGGGACCAAGCAACGGGAGCTCACCCCGTCGCGGGGATTCGAACTGCCAACCTTCTGATCGGCAAGCCCTAGGCTCAGTGGTTTAACCCACAGCACCACCCATGTCCCCAATGGTCATTAGCACTCCATTAATTAGTCTAATCCCCTGCTAAAGGCTCTACCAGCAATTAGATATCCAAGCAGTACCATCTCTGGAAGCCACCTCCCGTTATGAAGAAGTAACAGTTTAATTTATGCTGCAGGTTGATTCTATGTCCAGATTACAAGGCGGAGCAACCAATCATTTTGCAGTTCACATATATATACAAATATTCCCCACATGAACCAACCTTGGACCCTGCAATCATCCTCTGAGGCCCTACTTCATGTGACTCCTCCATGAGAGGTCCAGAGGATGCCAACACGAGCCTGGGCCTTTTCTGTAGCCATTCCCTGCTTGTGGGTGCTCTCTCCGGGAAGATATCTTTTAAACATATATTTAGTTGTCAGGCAAAAACATTCCTCTTCCTATGATCCTCAGAGGAAGGGCAGTATAGAAATTTAATAAAAAATAAAAAATAAATATAGGCACTGATTTTTTTAAAAAAAATTGAGGCAGCTAAATTCCATTCCTAAACCATTTGTTGTTGTGTGTTTTACCTTGTTAATTGCTTCAATCCCACCAGCTAAAAAACATAATAATAATAATAATAATAATAATAATAATAATAATAATAATAATACTATAATGATTTGTTCATACCCCGCCCATCTGGCTGCGTTTCCCTAGCCACTCTGGGTGACTTCCAACAAAATATTAAAATACAATGGTCTGTTAAACATTAAAAGCTTTCCTAAACAGGGATGCTTTCAAACAAAGGCCCATTATTTTGAGTTGTCTACTACTATACTATACTATACTATACTATACTATACTATACTATACTATACTATACCACACTATACACTATACATGCCTAGGCATTTTAGGTACAGCATGCATTTCTGGAAATCTAAACAAAGACTCCCATCTGCACAATATAACTAACATCAGAATTCGAAAAGGGGGGGGATTCAGCTTCATTGTGAAGAGCAACACCCTAATCCTGGATATGAAGACTGGGGTCTTTTACTGCAGCCATTTTTATTATGCTCTCAGCTCAGCCTCCAATGTGGATGGAGTGGGAGCACTCAGCTCTGAAGACGTCAGAATAGCTGCTTCCAAGAAGCTATCTCCAGTTCAAACCCTGAAGTGCCACTCCATGTTTAAGTTTTTAAATAGATAAGCTGTTCTTCTAACTGTAGCAGCAGTAAGGCAGCCAGCCAGCCAGCCAGCCAAACCACAGATGGATTTACCTCAATTAGCATAGCAATTCTGCATGTTTTACAAAGAAAAAAAGAAAAAAGAAAAGCGCAGCCATCAGTCTCAGTCCCAAATAGAAGGAAGCATGCACGGCTAATTCTCCATTATAGTTAAAAAAACATGGATGTACATTTTTCAGCCACAGTAGCATCAGCCTGTGTTTTACACATAAAAGTAGATTCAGAGAATGATCTGCTAATGAAGACCCAGGTGCCAAACTTAATCCTTTTAAGGCAGTGAGATGCTGGTCCCATTGAGGACGACAGCCTTTCCTCTTTAAACAAACAAACAAACAAACCTCTTATGGATGCATTTCCCTGTAATTAATTGCTATTAAAGGCTAAGGATGCATCTATCTGTCTTTGTCTCGCAGATCCATTTTCTACCTTTCAGAGGACCTTCCTTTCCAGCGCCAGAGAATGCAATTGAATGATTAAAGCTGTCAGGGTAACCTTGCTGGCATGCATGCCGATAACTCTTCACATCACAACCTTCCCTCTTGCCTCACTGCCCCAGCCTAGCAGCAATTAATTGCAATCTCTTCAAGTGGTCAAATTGCAAAGCAGCCCCCCTGGAAACTTGCAGAAGCTCATACCAAAGAATGTTGTTTTTAAAGCACACCGTTTGTTCTTTTCTCAAACCACCCCCCCCCCCGGCACTTATGCAAGCAGCTGCTAATCAATAGGCACTGGAGATGGAGTGAGGAAGGATCTGCAAAAATACATACATACACATATAAAAACAAATCCACCACTGTCAAAACTTTCCAGCTGATGGAAAAATACATGGAGGAACAAGTGTAAGAGATGCAGCATGTTTAGCAGTTATATATTCTGAAGAAAAGCAGGCAATTGCATAGCTAATGAATTGAATTACTTTTGAAAAGCACCAACTTAATCAGTGGCTATTACAGATGCCACAAAACAACGCAACTTCTATTAAGCTTATAAAAATGTCAAAGCATTTCCCCCCAATTCTACATGAAGGTTCTCATAGCCTTCAATTTCCATCCAACCTATGATCCATTAGCAGATGCTTAAACTCTTAAAAAATTTTTTTTAAAAAAGTGGGCCCATCATGTGCAGCCATTAAGTCAAATCTTCCTTCAAGTATGTGAAATGAACTGATTCAGGCTTTGCATCCAGGCAATGAGTTTCCAGGAAATCAAGAATGGGTTAACCAGGTTTCAAAGGTTCAGGAAACAATATCTACAGAACAAAACAGGGGAGAAATACTGTAATGTGTTTATATTTTTCATTTATATGCTCACTGTCAATGACAGAAGAAGAAGAAGAAGAAGAAGAAGAAGAAGAAGAAGAAGAAGAAGAAGAAGAAGAAGAAGAAGAAGAAGAAGAAGAAGAAGAAGAAGAAGGAGGAGGAGGAGGAGGAGGAGGAGGAGGAGGAGGAGGAGGAGGAGGAGGAGGAGAAGAAGAAGAAGAAGAAGAAGAAGAAGAAGAAGAAGAAGAAGAAGAAGAAGAAGAAGAAGAAGAAGAAGAAGAAGAAGAAGAGGAGGAGGAGGAGGAGGAGTTTGGATTTGATATCCCGCTTTATCACTACCCGAAGGAGTCTCAAAGCAGCTCACAATCTCCTTTCCCTTCCTCTCCCACAACAAACACTCTGTGAGATGAGTGAGGCTGAGAGACTTCAAAGAAGTGTGAGTAGCCCAAGGTCACCCAGCAGCTGCATGTGGAGGAGCGGAGACGCGAACCCGGTTCCCCATATTACGAGTCTACCGCTCTTAACCACTACACCACACTGGTGACAGTGCAGAAGGGTTTCTCTGTCATAGAATTCATGCTTAGCCACAGCTATTAAACCCAGACTCAGACACCATACATTCACGAGTCGTGGTGCTTCTCTTTACTCCCTTTCCTTTGGGGCAGGAAATTAATAAGTGCCTCACTCCTCCTTCCTTGGTCTATCCTCTTTATTTCCTCCATCTCACTGTCTCTGAATCCTTGCGCAAGTCCAAATCTTAGTCAACTGCATTCGAGATTTGCCCCCTGGGAGTGATGGCGGCGTGGCATGGGTGGGATGGAGCAAGGAGAGTCTTACACTTATACCAAACTTTGCTGAGCTCAAACAAATGATCTAGCACCCAATTTTGAAAACTCAGGCCTACACACAACCTGCTGGCTCAACAGGCAGTAGAATCAGCCATATAGTTCTGTACAAAAGGTCTGTTTAATTCTGGCTTCACATATGGGTTTTTTTTGGGGGGGGGTGTATCACCTATCACACTGAATTCAGTATCTGCACCTGATGTTTCTGTGAATGTTTCTAAGACGCCACAAAAAACAGCTATAGAAATTCACCTTAATTTCTATAATCACAGTTGCATATATTACAAACACAGCTAATGGCATTAAGATATCTGTTGTTCTAGTCTGAGATCACACAGAGTTCTGTTTTGTTAAGTTTTTCAAGTTGGATTGGATTGAACACTGAAAGAGATGCCTCGGGGATAAGGAACCTCTATGGCAGTCCAGATACTGTTGGACTTCAGCTTCCATAATCACAGCCCGGGTGGTCAATGGATTATGTAGTCTGTCAATATCTGGACAACTCCATGGTGTATCTGAAGAAGTGTGCATGCACACGAAAGCTTATACCAAAATAAAAACTTAGTTGGTCTTTAAGGTGCTACTGAAGGATTTTTTTTCTATTTTGCTTCGACTCAGACCAACACGGCTACCTACCTGTAACTGGACAACTCCATGTTCCCCATCCCTGACCTACATGGCAGGCAGGGCCGTCTTAAGCATATTGGGCGCCCTGGCAGCGTGGTGCGAAGATCGCTCCAGCACCCCCCCTCCCGCCCCGTTTCCCACCGCAGCTATCTGGTGGGCCTGCGCCACCCAGCCTTACCTATAATACACAAAACTGGGTTCTAACATGCTTGGTTACTGAATCACCATATAGTCAGCAAATCCAGCTTTCCAGTTTTACCAAATACTTAGATGGGAAACTTGCCTATGTTGAACTCCTTCACAGGCCTGGTCTTCATGCAATGTAAGCAACTGGAAGCGTACCAAGAACCTATCCTGTGCCACCAAAGCAAAACAGAGCCGTTTCTAAGTAGAACACCAACTCACTACACTTCAAAAGCGAAATGCTTAAACATTTAAGCCTTGCTGCTCTGTGATGCTTATCGCACAAGGGATGCAAGAGTTGGCAGTTAGCAAACAAACGTTCTAATTTTCTAATCATATCGCTGGCTCTGAAGAGAAAACTACATTCATCTTGCTGTGCTTCTATAATTTAAAGCATCTAAGCTCTTTATGCCCTCTTCTTCCCCTTAACACCTCGTTCAGGAGACTGCCAGGTAATTCATATTTGTTAGAACTTAAAACACAAAAGGTGAGGAGCCAGGAACCTGATAATGGCAGTCCTCTCACCCCAGCCCCCAGCTGAAAATTGAAGACAAACACAGAAGTGGAACTATGTATTCTAGGTTTCTCTGCTGTGGACGCCACATCTCCTGCTTTCCCCCTGCCTTTTAAAACATTTAAAAGCAGAATTTTGCTTACAGGACGGAGCAATCGATTCAAACTACAAGAAAGAAGCTTCCACCTAAACATTAGGAAGAACTTCCTGGCAGTAAGAGCTGTTCGACAGTGGAATTTGCTGCCAAGAAGTGTGGTGGAGTCTCCTTTTTTGGAGGTCTTTAAGCGGAGGCTTGACAGCCATATGTCAAGAATGCTTTGATGGTGTTCCCTGCTTGGCAGGGGGTTGGACTGGATGGCCCTTGTGGTCTCTTCCAACTCTATGATTCTATGATTCAATGTATGCTGCAAAATGTGTGGCGTGCCATTAGCCACTGACAATCGTAATTTGATGAGGGGCCTAAATCTGTATCCATATGTACTGTATAACAAATTTGTGACAAAGACCTGTGTCCTGAGTATTTTAAGTACATAGTAACAACCTTGCTGATCAATGTATAAGGCTGGGGGGGGGACGGAAAGAGAGAAACTCTGTAGCCAGTGCTGACACAAGTAGTACCTAAAAATACAAACCCACCATAATGTAGAATTATATTTTAGCTATCATGTAACCATCAATTACAAATCTGTTTCATATGTAATGCTATAGTTAAGTAGTGTCGCACTATGTGGTTCACCAGCAAAGTGGGATGGGCTCCCACGTTGCCGAGGGGAGAAGGCACCATTAGATGCAACAATAGAACTTCTAGGGCGAATAATATTGCTGGCTGTTTGACCGGACGCAGAATAGCTGTGACTAATTCAATTGTGTAGCACGCTGACACTCAACAGAGCTGCAGTGAAAGTACATACACAGAGAGACACACAGAGAGACAGACACAGAGATGTCCAACTTAGTTAACAATTAGCGCTGGATCACAGCATGGAAAAAAGGATCTCATCACCCACATCTGGAATCATTTCTCAACCCACCACTTTTTTTGTGTATTCTCTGTTGACTGTTGCTATGAATGTCCTACTCAGGGACAATGTTCCAATCAAATTAAGCATTAGTGTAGCAAGAGTTGTTGTTCATTCAAGTTCTTTTCAAAAAGTTGTTTAAGCAAGGAGGCTGCCCAAAACAAATAATAATCTCACAGAAGGACCAAGGCAGCTATTTACAGGAAACAAGATTCTCGCTGCAGTTGCTTTCTAAAAAATAAAAGAGCAAATTGTACTGCCGAGCTATTAACGATGTACTACTAAGAACAGTCCCAATTTCCCTTTCTTGGAATGCTTTGTTCCCTGAATTGAAGATTATTCCCCCTTCTGTGTATTCTGTCTCCTGTGTCCTATGGAACAATTTATTTACTTTACAAGACTGCTTTGATATGAAAGAAATGGGGAAAGGAAGGGTCGATTTGATCACTTATTTCAAGTTGTGTTGAAATTTGTTGTCTTTCAAATAATTCTGATTCCTGTGATTTCCTCCCTTTTAAATATTTATGTTTTAAGTTTTCAATAAAACTGGTTTCACTAATGTTCGTGAGAGAACCAAGGTGAACCAAGCTCCAGCAGAGGTGATTATTTTGTGGCTGATTTTCTCCCTCTCCCTGCAACTCCTAGTGCTCCTCTCATGCTGCTCATAAGAATCCACCAACCCTGCAGAGCAGACTTTCAGGCGTCTGCAGGGAAATCAGTGGCAATCACTGCCCCACTCCCTTCCCCTAAGCCAATGGGAATCTTATAGGTTAGCAACTTTTGTTGATTTTCTTGTTGTTGCAAGACTGACGAAAACAAGTTTGGAGAAGTACAAATGAAGATACTTGCAAAAAACCAAAAACCTCAACTTCTGAACAGCACTCGCTGCTTATTGAACGTCTTGCCCTGTTTACAAGTTGTTGCTCTGCCGCTGCAGGGAACAATCTGTATAACATCAGTAGCCTTTTTACTTACGGCGTTGATATAATGCCAAACCACACTGTCGGAACTTAACACCATTTGATAAACTGAAAAATCTGTGGTTCCTGAGAGGTTACCAAACCAGGATCTGAAACCAATAATGTTTGTATTTTGGTATGAGCTTTCGTGTGCATGCACACTTCTTCAGATACACTAGAAACAGAAGTGTCAGACCCTATATATATACAGAGGGTGGTGGGGGTGGGTGGGAATGGGTGGTGGGCTGATGGGAGTGGTAAACCTGGAGATGGCTGTTAATGGCTGCTGATGGCTGCAATTAGTCCACCACCCATTCCCACCCACCCCCACCACCCTCTGTATATATATAGGGTCTGACACTTCTGTTTCTAGTGTATCTGAAGAAGTGTGCATGCACACGAAAGCTCATACCAAAATATAAACTTAGTTGGTCTTTAAGGTGCTACTGAAGGAATTTTTTTATTTTGCTTCGACTCAGACCAACACGGCTACCTACCTGTAACTACAATAATGTTTGAAGATAGTTTGTAAACTAAAGTTTTGCCGATTGTGGCTTGGACTTCCATCCCACCCCTAAAACCATAGCCTAGGATGTTCTTCTGCACTCAGAGGCCACTGTTGGGACAGCACCTGGAAATTCTCAGGGAAGGTGAGGGGCAAAGGGGGAATGCTCCAACTATAGTTTGTATGGCAGTCCAGCACCTAATGCAAGCCATAGTTTGCCACTGCATATGAACCAATGCACACCTATGGGATTAATTTTTTTATTAAAGCAGGGAGACTTCTGTCTTCTGTACCTACAGACAAAAATAACCCTGTAGTATCTGTAAGTCAAGGATGGGGAACCTTTTCCAGAGGAGGCTGAAAGCAGCAAAAGGCAAATGCCGGGGGGGGGGCAGTGGTGGTAAATGTCTTCTCTGGCCTCCTGGAAGTACCAACTCCATGTGTAGGTCTCAGCGCACTTCCTCTGCTATGGTGAGGAAAAGAAAAACAGACCAGCATGGAAATGTGGAAAGGTTCACTTGAGAGATGAGATCCTTTCGCCGAATGGACAATTGATGGTCAGAGAAGATATCGGCGGTGCAAGAATCAGCAGTGAAAAGACATATGGAGTTCTCTGGAGGATGACTTGGAATAGGAGTGGGAGAAGGCGTTAGCTCACCAAGTGAAAAGCCATGTTTTACTGTCTTTATGTTTTGTTTCTGTATTTTGTGCTTTGTATACTGTAAGCTTGTGTTGTGAACTGCCCTGAGACCTACGGGTATAGCGTGGTTTACAAATAATACTAATACTAACTAATACTAATTATAATGTGTGCTTTCTGGTACAATAAATTAGCATATGTTTTCTGTGAAATCAGTCACATTTTGATGCAATTATTTGTATAATTTCTTATCTGGCGCACTTTGAAGAAGGCAAGACATTAATCTTACTAGTCTGTTTAAAGGAACATTTTATATGGTTATTGGTTTTAGATAAAGCCGTGAGCGTCATCCCCATTTTACAACTTGTCTTCATCGCACAACATGCACCTTCAATTAGAATTCCAGTACTATGCAACAGCACACACAAAAACCAACCTCTTCATGTTAAACTGAACTTCTCCAAAGTTAATCCGCAGTCTGCAAAGGGTTATGGCAGACCCAAAAAACTGCATTTCTACCATTTCAACCTCTCAGTGAAGACAATAAGCTTTCGAGCTTGTAAAACCAGAATATCAAATGTTAGCACAGAATAGTAAGCGCTCCATGCTGTTGTATCTTTGAGGGGGGGGGGGGTTCTCTCTTTTTTTGAAAGCGGGCGATCAGAGTATAAAGAGAGAGAAAACCCTTCCTTTTAAGTCCTTTATTATGAAATAGCTATTCCTAGATTCCTGAAATACCTACAATTCTTTTCATTCAGTACTAAGAAACTCTTATAAGCTTAATGAAATGAAGAAACACTATCCTTTAACAAAGACAAGATGCTTCAAGAAACAGGAGGAATGTTCATTCAGCATCTCACAACAGTGGAATACTATTATGGGGGAAATATAAAGTTCAAAAAGGCAGCAAATATGAAAAAATGGACTTGATAAAGCATCCAATCCTTAGGAAGTTTCATTAATAGTGAAAAGTGTCAAGGGTGAATAGTGAAGAGTGAAAAGGGTCATGTAGTATAAAGCAGGAGAATGCTGCTTTGTTGCAGAGAAAAGTCTATGCAAACTATTTTCACAAAGATGTGAATGCAGTTTCTGCAGGTGGAAACTCAGCTGCTTAAACAGAAGCAGGCTGGCAACGTGGTCGTTCGATCTGTGCATATATTTAAAGCTTGATGTCCAAGTTAGGCTTATAATAGAAAAACCATTTCTGGAACAGTTTTCATTAAACACAAATTCTAGCATTATTTGAAAATGAAGCTGATTGTCAAGTCTTAGGCTGCAATCCTAACTGCATTTACCTGTGAGTAAGGGTGGAGCTCACTGGAAAGGCATCTGCTTCCCATGCAGAAGGTCCCAGGTTCAATCCCCAGCATCTCCAGGTAGGATTGGGAAAGACTGAATGTCCCAGAGAGCTGCTAATCAATGTAGACAATGCTGAGCCAGCAGGACCAAAGTTCTGACTCGGTAGCAGGCTGCTTCCTAGGTTCCTCTGAATTCAATAGTACTTCTGAGTAGACGTGGTTAGGAAGGCATTGCAATTCTGGAGGAGGCATAGCTCAGTGGGACAGCACCAGTGAAACCATCCTGGATTCAATTCCAGGCATTTCCAGAAAGAGCTAGGAAACACACTGGGAGAGCTGGCCAGTCATTGCACGTTGTGGTACATTGCCACCATCCTTGACCGTTGGACACACTGGCTGCAACTGATAGGAGAAGGGGCCCAAAATACCTGGAAAATGCCAGGTTGGAAAAAACAGGTGTAGATGATACAAAGATAAACGGACCAAATATCTGACTTTCTCTAAGTTAGCTTCCCACATTCCTAAGCAAAGCAACAAGCTGATAGGTAAAAAGCACAGAGGAAAGTGAGAACAGGAACACTTCCTTCATTTTTGGTTTTGCAAAATGCCATCACATTAATTCCTACCAGTGGAAACTGGAAATTGAACAAAACCACAGTATGTATTGTCTATTAAAGGATGTGATGCTATTTCTAAACCTGACACCGCCTCTTGGACGATGTCAAACAAGTGGCAGAAGATACGAATTCAGATTCAACCTCAAAGTCATCGGCACTAAATCGTGTTGTTGTTGTTTTTAATGATGTTAACATACAGGTTGCTGTTACTGGGAGGGGATTGGCAGTGCAAAGAACAATCCTAGGACTAGTGAAATGATGTAGGACTGTGAAACTAGGCAGTCAAAGCTCCAGGGCTTTCACTGAATTCTATTATAGAATTTACCAAAAAAAAAAGCAGGTTAACATACTGGCCACATTTGCATGATTCTGGCTCACTGTCATGGTTGACCATGAGAGCAGCGTGGAGGTTGATCACTTCCACTTCACTCCTCCCCTGCCACTAGCAGAACTAACAAACAAGGAAACCTTGGCTTCCCATTATGTCTGAGCCAAGGATTGTTGTCGTTTTCTTCCAAACAAGCCACGGCCCATAAACCAACAGCATATCCTTGCCTAATGTTGGCTAGAAATGATAGTCTGTTAGAGAACAGCAAATCAACAATGGCCGATTCAGATATAATGGGGAAGCCAAGCAATTGGGCAGTTGCACTAGCACCCTACTCAGGCATGGTAAACCACAATAATCCAAAAGCCTTGTTTTATTGTTACATGATAATGTGACTATGGAGAAGCCACAGTTTAGCCCCAAGTTCCAACAAATTCAATCCAACAGATGAAAGATTAAAAAGAGTTAAAGGCCCACCAGATCAAGTAACAGACACGCCGGACAGAGAAGGAATCATAGCATGCTTCCTGATTAGAGTATCAGAAACAACGAGGAGGGCTCAAAGAATCTGGTGTTAAAACTAGATTCGTCCAAGACAAAATAATGGGCAAAGAGTATCAAGAAAAAGCAGGCGGCTGCCAGCTGGCACTTTCAAATAATCAAGATGGCCATTAGCTAGAGGAACAAGTTCCATATCTTCTCTGTGAGAGTCCTATCTTCTTTAGCGTATTGCGAACACTGAATACACATCACAAAACTTAAAGTGTGGGAGCAATTCTTTATAAATGAAGGAAATGGGCTGAACTGTCAAGACTCACCACTCCTCAAGCCCACCTTGAAATATATTACAGAAGTAAAATTGAATAGAGAGGTGGCATCTGGCTGTGTGCACAACGGGGGGGGGGGATGACTGCAACTCCTGAAGGAAGATATTTCACACTTATTATCAGACAGGAGGCAAAATTGTGATAAATGCAGTATTTATGTGGTACATCAACCTCCTAAGGGCTTGGTGTGTAAACAGCCAGGGCTAATTTCTGCTGGCTCGAAAGGGAGGAAAGGGGGTTGCACATGCATTTGAATGAAACATATTTGCTATTGTTGTGGACTGCAATGGGGGGGGGGGAAGATGTGAAATCTATGTTAGCATTGCAATTCAGGTGCAGGTGGGGGGGGGAGATAAACAGCCCACCAGGCAGCATAAGAGAAGAAATTGGTCTAACTCCAAGCTGTGATTTAATCCCTAGAAAGTTTAATGTATTACTGAAAGCATATTATTTGCTATGCAAAACAGCCCTGCTTTCCTCTGTTAAGTTTTTGTAGAGCTTGGCAGGTTATGGAGCACAATGTGGTCCTGATTAATAGCTTCTGATATCCTGTGATAACTAAGGCATTAGAATTTATGTCACACCTTACTTGCCTGGGGGCAGAAGGAACAATTTCTTACAGTCCTGAGCTTGGCCAGGAAAAAAAAGAAAACAAGGGAACACAGGTTTGAGTTTGAAGCTTGCTGGAAGAAGTTGCTGAGTGGTTACTGGCTGCCAGAAGTAGCTACAGCTCAGAAATATACTGAGGAGTAGGACTAGAGTTGCTAGTACCACCCGCATGCTTGCTTCCTCCTGATGGACTCAACCTGTTCATTTCTAATGAACTGTTCATTGCAAAAGGCAGCAAATGGTCTCTAGTGTTCTCATCACGGAAACGTGACCCTGTAAAATAGCATTGGGGAACCTCTGGTGTGCTGCCTTTTCAGCTGCTGGTAGAGTCCCATATCTGAAGAGGTTGATGACCACTATATGCTTATCAACTTTTTGAAAAGAAGGGAGGGAGGGAGGATAGAAGGAAGGAAGGCATTCTATCAAGGGAAGGTTGAACATGGCCATCTCAAAGACCTGTGAATCTTGAAGACAGCTTTGGCTTTAAAATATTGTTGGATAAATTCATGGAGAAATAGGGTAGCAGTGATTCACTAGTCATATGCTATCTCCAGCTTCAGATGTTGCATGCTTATGAATACCAATTCCTGGAAAGCAAAGGGGTGATTGTCATCAGGGAATAAAGCACTTGGTGCAACACCGTTTTCCTAAATAGAACACATTGGGGGGGGGGGGTGACACACTCTCCTATTGTCTCCATGGAACTTTTGAAGACCAGCAACTGAAAAAGTCAAAACAGTAGCAACTTCCAGGAGAGAGTACAATTTCATTCATTGTCCCTGCAGAGATTCAGTCAACACTGAATTTTATGTGCAATATGCAGTACAAACCATCTCTTATGCAGGCGTTTAGTTCCAAAGGTTCTGCATACACCTGAAAATATGCATACCCAACCGGCCCCCATGGAACTGGCCACATGCAAGCATCTCTAGTCTTCTGGAGCCAGCACACCAATAGGGCCTTGCCCCCCACCCCAGCAGGGCAGGGAGCTTTTAAGCTCTTTGCCTTGCTTGCCAGGCAAGCCCCACTCAGCCCACTGGCTCCAGAAGTCTAGGGGTGCTCATGGGAACTTGGATGGCCCTGTGAGATCTCACAGGAGTATTTCACAGCCCACACACTCAGTGGGACTTGCCCTCAAAGCAAGACAGAGAGCCTAAAAGCTCTTTCGGCACTGCAAAAACCCACGTGAAGATAACATTTAAGCTGCCCACCTTACTTGCATTTAACTTGCAGAATTTTAACCAGCCAGACTTCAACCATGCATGGTTGAAACCTCACAAGTTAAATGTGTGTAAGATGCGATCATACTGTATTCATTTTCACTTATGGCCAACCACGTTGGAGGCCTGTTTTCAAGCAGAAAAGTGGACTATAAATATTTTTTATATAAATAAGCATTCCCCGAATTTTGTGCCTGTGGGTTTTCCATGGAGGCTTCTGGCTGGCCACCATGGAAAACAAGATTAATTAGATGGGAGTCCATCTGGATCACACCAAATGCCTGCAAATGTTCTCAGTGTGTCTGCAGCGCTGTTTGGCAAAGATGGGCAACAACCCAAAGAAGTAACTTGTGCAGAGCTGGGTTCATATTCAATGACTGATCTACAAAGCAATCCTTTTTTCTTTCTTTTTTTGGTCATTGTTTCTAGGCAGGGAACAGAACAGCTGTATCTCCATAATAAAAAGTCAAAACACAATGAAGAAATCACTCTTGAGTAAGGATTTTTGAGGGATCCAAATGGGTCCCAAAGCAAGATGTCTTTGAGTCAACAATGACTCAATGGCAATTGTCTGATTTTATGGTATCATTTTCATTACTTCCCTTGTATCCCTTTTCAAAGAAAAAGAAAAAAACTGGTCGAGTTTGCAGACATGAAATCAAGCACCTTAGAGACCCCTGTTCAGCTGCAGATAAGAACCAACACAACAGCTGCCTTCTGTACAACACAATCTTCTCTGTCTCCAACATCATTCCGTGTGTCAGTTCCTAAAATATTTGCTGTTTATATTTAGGACAGTTCCAAGGTTTACATTGCCTGAAGTATGCTCAGCAGCGGGATGCAGCAGCTTAATGCAATGTGCAATTATTAGGATTGTCTGTTATTCCTGGAGTCCACACCTTGATAGCCGTATCTGCTCCCCAACATTCATAAATGGGGAAAACTGCACACTGTAATATACCAAGTAAATTCCATGATCACCAGACAAACCACATCCATGATCTCAGCACAAGCTGGCAACAAGATGGGCAACTGGCCATTACATCATTGTCCCAGTGCCACAAATTTATTATAGGGTGACTGATCATAAATGGCACAAAAGTTTCCTTTGAGTAGTTTCTTATTAATATGTATGTCATTTGAACTAGGGTAGATTCAGCATAACCGCAAAGTGAATTTGAGGTAACCTCAAATCCATGTGAGTCTTGTTCAATATATGTTCTAGTTTGTTGAACAAGTTAGTTTTTAAAAACAAAACAAAACAAAAAACCCTCATTCAGCGTAAGCTGACTCCCTGAATAGATCATGTGATAGAAATCCATCGGTGAGGCAGGAGAAAGTTGCAACTATTTGTTCTTAGTAACGTTATGTTTACTGCATAAATTCGTCCAGTTTTGCAGAAATGGAATTGCACAGTAAAATCTTGTTAGAGATGGGCATTAGGAACTGCCTAAGAGTCAGGCTCATCTAGTCCAGCATCCTTTTCTTACAATGGTCAGCCAGGTGCCTCCGGGAAGCCCACATGCAGGGCCTGAGCACATCAGCACTTTCCCCACCTGTGGTTTCCAGCAACTGGTATTCCAAAGCAGTGAAGGTAGAGCATGGCTATCGGTATTAGTAATCATTGAGTAAGATGCAATTGGTTTTGATGAAACTTGGCTAGTGTGGTGTAGTGGTTAAGAGCAGTAGGCTCAGAATCTGGGGAACCGGGTTCACGTCTCCGCTCATCCACGTTCAGCTGCTGGGTGACCTTGGGCTAGTCACACTTCTTTGAGGTCTCTCAGGCCCACTCACCTCACAGAGTGTTTGTTCTGGGAGAGGAAGGGAAAGGAGAATGTTAGCTGCTTTGAGACTCCTTCGGGTAGTGATAAAGCAGGATATCAAATCCAAACTTTTCTTCTTCTTCTTCTTCTTCTTCTTCTTCTTCTTCTTCTTCTTCTTCTTCTTCTTCTTCTTCTTCTTCTTCTTCTTCTCCTCCTCCTCCTCCTCCTCCTCCTCCTCCTCCTCCTCCTCCTCCTCCTCCTCCTCAAAGCCTTGCCTGGAGAAATCCCCAAAGTCCACAGAGAATGTACAGCGCAGACATATATTCAAAGCATAATGCCACTTATGAGAGTCAAAAATGGACATGGACCTGTATTTAAGGGTTGGCTAAAACTACCCAAAATCAAATTAAATGCTATGATTATTTCTGTCACATGAAACTCCCTCCCCAGGGAGGCACATATGGCTTTAGCATCGGTGGTTTTTAAAAGAACTTTGAAAATATTGTGACTCCACATTTAATTAATTTGCTGTGCTGGGGAGAAAAAACGGCTATGGGCTTTTAATTTTGAATTATATTTTTGTTCTGATCTGTAACTAATTAATTTGCTGGGCTGGAAAATTGTTCACAGCTGCTAAGGTTTAAGTTTGAAATGGTACTTAAAAGTATTGCTGTGTTGCGATGTTTAAATGATTTAATAATAATAAATCGTAAGCCATCTTGCAAGGGTAATGTGCCCCAAAAGGTGGAGTACAAAGGCAAATATGTAAAGCTTTAATTTGCTTATCATTCATCACAATGGGAAATTATATACTGCCTAAGCAGGACTGGATCAAAACTTAACAGAAACACGCCACAAAAGCAGCATACAATCTCACACAATAATCATGAAAATTCACAATAATAATAAAACACCCAATTATCTAAACCACCGTTATTTAAAATTGTTGAACGAAACAAAACACTAGATTCCACTATTTTCTCAAAACTTTCCAATATCACTGAAAACTGGATCAATGAAACTGCATCATTCAACAAGACATGCATTGTCACCTGAATTTTAGGTTTGAAACAACCTGGGGCCAGGTTCAAGCCTTGTATAGCTTGGGATTAGGATACCTTTTTTATTAAAAAAAAAACCACAACTGATCACTGCATTCCGAGGAAGAGGGAATCCTCCATGTGATATCATATCAAGAGGTCCATTCTACAACACCAGAATTGGGCCTTTAGTATGGAAACACCTACCCTTCAGAACTCCCTCCCACTGTAAACCATACGGTCACCTTCCCTATCGACATTCTTCTTTCAACAAGCCTTCTAAACAGAGACCTATATCTCAGTTGGTATCTGAACTGGATTTGAACTGACTTTATGCTGTTGATGTTTTAGACACTGTTTTAACTGTTTTTCATATCTGTAACTGCTTTCCATAGTATTATAGTGTGTATCGCTTCTGGATGCCTCATAGTGAGCGATTCGTAAATGAAATAATAGTAATAATTCAACACCAAGCAGTGAGGGAAGATCTCCTAAGAGTGAAGAGTGTTCTTCCATATCAGTTGTAAACAATCAAATGTCTCCTTGCTCTCCTTGGGCCACCAGTTTCACCCCTTGCCCCCATGCCCCCAACCCACTCTGTGGTTCCATTGCAATGGGACCTTTGACAAATCACCACTCTGTGGCAGTGTAGAGCTATACAGTCCAAGGCAAAGACAGCAACCCTGATGTCCCCACCTCTATAACAGCAGGCCCCCCTCTAAACATCCCCCAAAAGCATAGTCATAGATGTCTGCATGGCAACAAATGTATAATGAAACAGATAACTCATACAAAATAAAATAAAAAATTTCCTTCCAGCAGCACCTTAAAGACCAACTAAGTTTTTATTTTGGTATGAGCTTTCCTGTGCCTGCACACTTCTTCAGATACACTGAATTAGAAGTCCCCAGACGTTTATAGGTAGAGAAAGGGTGGGGAGGGGTGGTGGAAATGGGTGATAGACTGACTGATAGCTGTTGAGGACTGCAAACGACTGCAAATGGACTTGCATGAAAAAGCAAGGGGTGAGGTGGATGAAATATTTTGCTTTGCTTTGCATTGCCTTGTCTTTCAGAATAATTAATAAAAGCCAACTTGGAGCCTAACGTATTTTAGAATTAGCCATCTATTTATTATAGGAGATTCCTAGTTCTTTATCATAAAGCCTTTCATTCTGCAGTATCCCCAACCAGAAGCATTCAAAAGCAACCATGCCCTTCAGCTGCCAACAATGAAATCCAGCACATGATTCAACTCTGGTTTATTGTTCCAGTGTCCCAAAAACACTTTAGAAAACACAAAGGTTTCTAAGGAAATTTGCAGGAAGGCCAAATCCCATTTCTTCTTGGAACTAATTTGGTTTAACAACTTGCTGCTACCAGTTCTTCTCAAAAGCCAGCAAAATGTCCTTCTAACTACTGTTTTGAGACCATGGCAGACTGCAAGACCTACATACAGGCTTGAGAATTTAAGGGTTCAGCTGCAGAGAGGCATGGACTCTTAACATCTAAATCATATTAATCATCATCAGGAACATTTTGTGCAAGCTGAAAAATACTCCATGATTGGTTCAATACTCCATGATTCTTCAATACTAGGTTGAAACATTTCCCTCATTTCCTCGAATGTGCACTTAAAGTGATATAATAATTTTCCAGGGCACAATCTCTACAGATCCAGATGGCAAGACTCAGTTAACCCATAAGGGAGGCTGCCTTGCACAGAGTCGGATCAGTAACTCATCTAGTTCAGTACTGTCCATATCAACATAGCCCAACCTGATGTCTCCCAGAGATTATGGCCTCTGTCCCACCCAGCATGGCCAAAGATAGGGATGGGTAAATCTGTCCATTTTGCTTCCTCTCAATTTCTTATTGCCCACCCCCACATTCCTAAATTCAGTTCTCCATATTTCCACATCAGTTTGTGATTGTTATTTTAAAAAAGAAGTCCTCGTGAAAATCCATCAGCAAACATATCCTAAATATGCACATGTTGCTATAAAATCTTGCCTAATAAACCCATTGCTGCAAGGTGATTTCCCTAAATACAATGCATTTTAATGTTATTTTCACTAACATATGCATTTTTATGCACAGTTTACCCTAGTATATGGATTTTGTACACACTGCTGGTTGGAGAACTACATTGCAAAATTCGGGGAAGTGCAAATTTTGAAGGATCCTGTGTTTCAGTTCTCATTTTGTTTTGGACAGTGTGAATTGGGCAGTTTTGCACTTAAATGCATTTATGTGGGTCAGCATTTGCATTATCAATTGATACTCTCACCTCCCACATGTTCAGAAACTGTTATCGGATTTAAAAGTGCATCGAAATGCATTTTAAAATACTTTTTTTTAAAAGAGAAAATGCTTTAGAAGTAAGTATTCAACTGTCCATTTAAATGCAGATGTTCATGGGAATTAAAAATGTATTCTCCGATATACCGGTATGCAGAAACAGACTGATTCCTTCATCCTTAATTTAAAATGTTCATGCAGATCATACTCTGCACTTAAAATAATGATTTCAGAGTCATTATTTACTGCCCCATCCTGCTGTGCCCACAAGCGTCCAAACACTTAACTCATGGATGCATAGCTGCCAAGTTATCCCTTTTTTTAAGGGATTTTCCATTATGCTGAATAGGCTTCCTCACGAGAAAAGGGAAAACTTGGCAGCTATGCATGGATGTGGTTCAGACAAAAACCACAAATCACAGGCATGCATAAGCACCCTTTAACAGCCTTACACCATATTCACCAGGACTTATTAGCAAACATAATGTGTGGGTTTGAAATGTGTAGTGCTCTCCTTTCGTTAATAACTCGCAATCACTTCTGCCTGAAAGTTCTGCACAATTCAGTGCAATTAACATCACACCAAGTCCTCTTTAGGCATCTTTTTCATCATGCAAGCTTGAGGGGGAATTGCAGAGGATATGAGAACCAGCTTGACCACCCTGTCGTCATACATTCAGAGGTGCTGCAGCAGGGAAAGTGCTGTGCTTGTAGAAGTTCTCCAAAACATGGAGAATAGCTTCAGAAAAGGTGGGGCTCACAAATGTATCCCCATTATTCCCCTCTCACAACTACAACCTCATGGTGAAGAACACATTTGATAACCCACAACTGGAATAAGGTTCCATGTGATTATGTAGTGTCCTGACAATACCATCCGTTGCTAACGTATGACTTAATATTGAATTGTATTAATTGTTTTGATGAATCCGTTGTTTGCTTTATATG
Source organism: Zootoca vivipara (assembly GCF_963506605.1). Lineage (NCBI taxonomy): Eukaryota > Metazoa > Chordata > Lepidosauria > Squamata > Lacertidae > Zootoca > Zootoca vivipara. Next base: position 23,739,650 of record NC_083283.1, read on the forward strand.
CTATTGTTTTCGGTATTGCAGTGTTTGTTGGTCTTTCATGCTGTGGTGAGCCGCTTTCAGCTCAACATTTGTTGTCGGAAAACAGGAACACACATATTAAATCAACTCAAATCAAACAAGAACACCCGCACAGGGCTATAGTAAAAGTGATACCTCGCTGATCCAAATTGGGAGGGGTACCTACAGCATACCCAGGTGGCGCTGTGGTTAAACCACTGAGCCTAGGGCTTGCTGATCAGAAGGTCGGCGGTTCGAATCCCTGTGACGGGGTGAGCTCCCGTTGCTCAGTCCCAGCTCCTGCCAACCTAGCAGTTCGAAAGCACGTCAAAAATGCAAGTAGATAAATAGGAACCGCTACAGCGGGAAGGTAAACGGCGTTTCCATGTGCTGCTCTGGTTTGACAGAAGCAGCTTTGTCATGCTGGCCACATGACCAGAAGCTATACGCCTGCTCCCTCGGCCAATAACGCAAGATGAGCGCCGCAACCCCAGAGTCGGTCACGACTGGACCTAATGGTCAGGGGTCCCCTTTACCCTTTACCTACAGCATACTCTGAGCAAAGGCTGGTGACCAAAACACCTTGTTTAGAACAGATTCAAACACATATTGCACCATGAAAAAAGTCCACCAGAAATCTATTCCCTTGCAGCTTCCTCAGGGCCCTGATCTCTACAGTTTCTTTGTGTAAACCTGGACTGGTGGTACTGCTCCAGATTCTAGTGAACTGGAATGCACAACATGTGGACTGGAGTCTCTAGAGGTCAAAGAGAACAATTACCAGACCTTTAGAAGGCATCTCAAGGCAGCCCTGTTTAGGGAAGCTTTTAATGTTTGATGGATTTCTGTATTTTAGAATTTCTGTGTTTTTTTTTGGAAGCCGCCCAGAGTGGCTGGGGGAACCCGGCCAGATGGGCGGGGTATAAATAATAAATTATTATTATTATATCTAATGTCACAGGGAGTTCAGTCCCCATAACCACAGACATCTGATGTGATGTGATGTATTTTTCACCTTACCACGAAAGAGGGACACTATTAAGGCTTCTGTAGCAGACCTATATGTTGGCCCATAAAGGAAGGTTATGTTGGACACACAAAACATGCTCGGGGGGCGGGGAGGTAATATGTGACCAGCATCACATTACATCTGCAGCACTGGAATACCAGCGTGGCATATACTGTACCCTGTCTCTGGATTCCTGGTGGGGATGGCAACGCGATGCATTTCTGATTCTGGCAATGTGCAGAAGGACTAAATGCACACATTTCTTTCACACCACTTTAAAGTCTGGCCTCACCTGCAGAAGACCCACCACTTCTTACTAATAACCCCCCCCCCCCCATTTTGCCCCAGTTGTACAACATGTAGCCCAATCCTGAGAATGTTTAGGAAGAAGCAAGCCCCACCAAGTTCAGTGGGACTAAGCCTTGCATCCAGATACTATAGAGCTGGGTTTCCCAAACATGGGTCTCCAGCTGTTTTTGGACTACAACTCCCATCATCTCTAGCTAGCAAGACCAGTGGTCAGAGATGATGGGAATTCTAAATGAAAAACAGATGAAGACCCAAGTTTGGGAAACCCTGCTTTAGAGGTTTACTTAATAAGTCCCTCTGTGTTCAATGGCACTTTCTCCCAAATAATTTCAGCTCAGTCTTATGACTGCAATTCTAAACATAATTGCTAGGAAACAAGCCCTCCTTAAAGTCAGTTGGACTTGTGTCTTGTTAAGAAGCAGGCTGCTATAGAAGCACTTACGATTTGCATCATTCGGACTGTACACAGGTCAAAAAAGTGGGATATAATAGGCAGGGTGCATTAGATCAGGGAACAAAACACGAGACAGAAGAGCTTACTATGCAATACCCAGAGGCATGTAGACACAAACAAAAAGGTTTACAATCTAATATTACCTGGAGGAAATACACCATCTATTTCCTCCAATACACCATCTATTGCCTATGGCAATTCCTCCCATCCCCAATAATCCTTCTAGAACAGTGGCTTCATAGAGCACAATAAATTCCACTCAAAAGCTTCAACTAGATTTTTCTAAAAGAAAACTAGAAAAATATTTTTAATAATTACACTGCCTTGCATTGCACACACAATATCAGTACCCACATGATGCAAGACTGCATTGTAACACCACAACTAACTCTTACACAAAATATACCACCCCTTAACAGCAACAACAACAACAATTTTATTATTTATACCCCACCCATCTGGCTGGGTTTCCCCAGCCACTCTGGGTGTCTTACAGCATATCTAAAAACATAATACAAACATCAAGGATTAAAAATCTCCCAATACGAGGCTGCCTTCAGATGTCTCCTAAAAGTTTACTAAACCTTTTAAGATAGAAATATATATACTGTCTGGGTTATCAGGAAATGCTTTTTAACTCCATAAAAGTGGTAAGACAAATCTTCTCAGAGGACGTCTGAAGGCAGCCCTGTTTAGGGAATCTTTTAATGTTTAATAAATTATTGTATTTTAATACTTCTGTTGGAAGCCACCCAGAGTGGCTGGGGAAACCCAGCCAGATGGGCGGGGTATAAATAATATATTATTATTATTATTATTATTATTATTATTATTATTATTATTATTATTATTATTATCTCCTGTTGATGTTCAAAACCTTTACTTACATCCCTGGCAGATTTGGATTGTGGGCTAATATTAGTTGGTTTTTTTCAGGCAGGAAGGAGGAGTTAGGGCATACATAGTTTAGGTGCAATAACGGTGTTGCTAAGGCAGGACTCTGGTTTTGCAACACGAAAGTACTTGCACATTCTGCATCATCCTCAAAAAGTAGCACTTACTGGTCAAAAGTTGTAAGCAGCATGTGCTTTTTACCTTCTTGTTTGCTTTCCCCCTTTCCTATCTGGCATTGTAATGCAACAAGGCCACGTGCTGAGGAGGGGAACTGTGTAAAACTTGTGGCCAGGATCAGTGTAGTTGGGTATGTGAGTAAATCTGTTTACTGAACATGAATAAAGATGTGTGGGCTGCAGAAGGTCCCTTGAAGGGCTCCAGTGGAAGGTGCCTGGCGCATGCAAGTTGTGGCCTAAGACATTTTGCTGACTGAAGAGGAACCGAAAAGGTGCCCAGCTACTCCCAGCCCCAACATTTCATTAAAAAAAAAAAAACTTGCTGCAACCATTCACCACATCTCAGAAGATGTCTGCTAACTTGGATGACTTTAAAAGAGGATTAGTTAAATTCATGCAGGAAGGTGAGGCATTCAATGACGGCCAATGTTGGAAACAGAAGGCGGGGAGAGTGCTGTTGGACTCCTACTTGCATCTGGCTGGCCATCGAGAGAACAAGATGCTGGAGTAGATGATATTTTTGCACTTTGATAACAGTTCTTGCCTTCATCTATCTCTCTAGCTCCAGGTGCCACAAGACTGCTAGGTTGCTTCACTCTGTGCCGCATTGCAGAACTGGCTCTGGGGGTATGTGCCCTCCTCTGCAAAGCTACAGAATCAAGCTATATCAGGCCCAAAGGTTTTGGAAATCGCAGTTAACATATCTCAGTTAACACCCTAGCGCCATTAGATCATTAGATGAGGTCTTGCTCCATGGACTATGTTATCAGTTCATTTACTGAATTAATTTTCAGTTGCCTTAAGAGTTATGCCCTCACAAAATAACATGCAAACAAGACCAAAGCAAGATGCAAAAATATAACAGCCACATTAGCAAGCACACAGAATACTTTGGTTCAATGAGTATCCCCAAACTGTGACGCTGATCCTTTATGGTGTTCACATTTCCCTCTGGAACTGACTGAATGACATCCCAGTATGTTTCCAAGCACAATTCAAAATGTTGGTGTTGACCTTTAAAGCCCTAAACGGTCCTGTATACCTGAAGGAGCGTCTCCACCCCCACCGTTCAGCCCGGACACTGAGATCCAGCGCTGAGGGCCTTCTGGCAGTTCCCTCATTGCGAGAAGTGAAGTTACAGGGAACCAGACAGAGGGCCTTCTCGGTAGCAGCACCCGCCCTGTGGAACGCCCTTCCATCAGATGTCAAGGAAATAAGCAGATATTCTAATTTTAAAAGACATCTGAAGGCAGCCCTGTTTAGGGAAGCTTTTAATATTTAATGCTGTATTGTTTTAATATTCAATTGGGAGCCGCCCAGAGTGGCTGGGGAGACTTGGCCAGATGGGCGGGGTATAAATAATATATTATTATTATTATTATTATTATTATTATTATTATTATTAGGCTGGGACATTGAAACATCTACCAAAAGTACTGCATGCCAGCAGTTGTCTGCACTGAGTCTCGTTTTATTGGCCCTCGTCCAGTCCATTGTTACATCCAGCCTCTTGCATACTGCTTCTGTTTAAGTGTTTGCTGTTTATTGGATTGCTTTTAATTATCGCATGGGATGATTTTATTGGCCAATTATGCAGATTTTCTTTTCAAGTTTGTAAACTTACACAGTCTGTCATTCCAAGACAAAAGACCAAGAAACTAGCAGTATTTCTAAATAAACTTCTCTCCAATATATATATTGGAAAAGCCATGTTTTCAAGCACACAGACAACATAGACCAAGCATGGACAAACTTGGCCCTCCAGCTGTTTCGGGACTACAACTCCCATCATCCCTAGCCAGCAGGATCAGTGGTCAGGGATGATGAGAATTGTAGTCCCAAAACAGCTGGAGGGCCAAGTCTGACCATGCCTGGTCATAGACCCTAGGTAGCTGGTATATTTTAAGCAAGTTTAAACACAAATCTCAGCACCAGAACCTACTTTTTACTCTGGAGAAAAGCACCCTCCTTCATATACCCGCCATCTAGAATATTTCCCCAATAAATAAGACATTTAATACTTCATTAAAATAGGATCATAATTGTACAGGGTACCCATGGTCAGAAGTGGCCATGTGTCAGGGACTGGTTGGGTGCAAAGGAATGGTGGGAGCCACTCCAGGTCTCTTGACGGTGTGTTTGCACTGTGCTGACCTTGACAGTGTCTCCCCCTCTGCCTCCTAGTAAGCAGTAGTGATGTAAAGAAGTCAGATGAGTGCCACTGCCCGATCATGCTGTCGGCTGCTGCTCCGAATGTTGCTGAACTATAGCTCTCACCGCCCCTGACTATTGACTATGTTGGCTGGGGATATTGAAAGTTGGAAGTCCCACAACACCTGGAGGGCACCAGTTGGGTGCAGGGAAGACTGTCCAAGAGTCTTTTTTTGCAATAATAATCAGAGTCTCTTTTTGCATGGGCTGGCTTTTGGTGTCTGAGGCTAAACCAGCACACTTTCAGTCCTTGTACTCTGGGAAGGATCTGGGTGCATTAAAAAAAATGCATTTCTCTTTTTAATCCAGGATAAAGAGCAAAGAAATGCCGTAATTCTAAATGAAAGCTAAACACGACAATGAACAAAAAAGGTCAAATTAGCCCCCATGCAACCACAAGACAGCTTTGTATTACAAAGCTTAAGACTGACAGGTACACAGGCTGGCAGAAGTATGGAGGTTTTTAAGATTAAAGCATGGGCTGTTTACATTTCCAGTTGCTCGTTTTTTTAACGCTTTTCTGCCGCTCCCAACTTCTTGCTCACAGTACTTCGTTTTAGAAAAAGCAACGGCCAGTCAAGCACCTGGATCCATTTCAGAGTCTTTGATGCATGAACTATTAAATTCCACACATAGCAACCCAACAGAACTATTAAAATGTCTCCTCTCATGTTCGAAACAGAGTCCTATATTCAGAGAAGGGGTAGGAGGGAGCATACCTCCAGGTTATGTTTTTCTTTGCTATGTGACTGCACATTCCACCACCACCACCACCACCCAAAATTGTGAACGAGGAGAAAGCGCACAAAAGTAACTGCTTATTGAAAGCAGTCCCTCTCTTGTCTTGCAAACTATTCCATTCTATCATTTGAACGGCAGAATTCAAAGAAATCTAAAAAAGTATTTTTAACCCAACACACCACTTATTACAGATAATGACAGGGAAAGTGATTAGTCTACCCTAATTCAAACTCAAGTAACAACTGAGTAAGTGCACCATGTCCTAGCAACGGTTGACGATCCTTCCATACCTTTCTCCCTTCTCCTTTGAGACCCCTTTCACTCACTTTCCATTGTTTCCTTTTACCACAGTGCTGCCTTGCATTCTGCATTGCTGCTAAAACTAAGTCAGCTTGGTGTAGCAGTTAGAGCACTCCACTAGGATTAGGGAGATCTGAATGCCTACCCGGGCCATGGAACTCAATGGGTGATCTTGAGCCTACGGCTATCTCATAGTCTAAACCAGACATCCCCAAACTTGGCCCTCCAGATGTTTTGGGACTCCAATTCCCATCATCCCTGACCACTGGTCCTGTTAGCTAGGGATGATAGGAGTTGTAGTCCCAAAACAGGTGGAGGGCCGAGTTTGGGGGTGCCTGGTATAAACTACATAACAGGGTTGTTTGGGAGGGGGGCAAAATGAAAGGGGAGGGCATGCTGGTGCATCCCCTGTTTTCCTTGGAAGAACAGTGGGATAGAAGTAACAGCAGCTGCTATAAACAACTATGGTCGATGTCAACAACCGAGGTTACCCTTGTCACCAGAGTCTGGAAACACAATTTAAATCCCAGTTACAAAGAAAACCCGTGTTATGATTGGAGCAAACCATGGAAGTGGAGAGGGGAAGGAGCACATTAAAAGGTGCAAAGGTCTGCTGACTGGATCCAGAACTGAGTGCCAAAACAAACTGGGTGAACAATTCCAACAAGACTTGTATTTGGTGCCCAAACTGAAAAGGTGCTGAATGCAAGCTGTACTTGATGAGGAACAATCAGAAGCACACTGTCACACCACTGACTGTCCCTTTGCAGCCATGAATATACCTGTCCCACATCCAACATCATATGACCCCAGGTGTGGGGCTTGGGAGAAATGGCCTCGTGGACCAAACTGGGGCCCCTGGCATGACTTTTTAAGCCTGTGACCCTGAGAGCCTCCACCTGTAGACTAAATGAATTGTTTGTTCTTAAGTGTCTAAGCATGACTAAAGAGATCAGGAACATATTCCCACCAGGCTCAAATGCTCTTTTGAGATGAAGGTACATAAATATACAAAGTTGATCACCACATCTGGAATCCTATTCCATTTTTAAAAACCACTCTCCAACTGAGATTTGCAGTATTAACGGTGTTTCTGACCCAATTCGGGCTGCACACACTCCCTACGTTTAATGCCCATGGTCTTCCTCAAATAATCCTGGGAACTGTAGTTAAAACCTCACAGAGGTACAATGCCGTTAAAATACGGCTTGCAGGATTATTTGGGGGGAAGTCGTGCAATTTAAATGCAAGGTTTATTATTTGCAAAATGCTTTGCTAATCAGAGTATGCTAATTCACCGTTTTTTTCCTGCTCCTTGGTCTTTTCTTTCTTTCAACCACCACCTAAACGAAACCTGAATATATATATATATATATTAAAGGTAAAATACTACTAAGCCATCCTAGCATTTAATGCAGAAATAAATGAAGACTTACAAAAGACGACTAAGACACTGCATGATTATGTTACCTTGTCAGCATTGCCCGTAATGACTTGCATTACATTGTTAGCGAAGCTAAGACCAAGTGCGGCTGTGGTTCTCATACCACCAAGGTAACACAAGAACCCAGTCTAAGAAAAACTATTTTATTGTCTCAGGGATTGACCCTTTTCAATCTCCATTGAAAAGCCACTGAATTCACATACTGAAGGACTTGTCCTTGGATGATGACACAGCACTTGGAACACTCCAACCTCAGGCTAAATAACACAAATAGTGTGTATTGTACATTTACACAGAAAAGGGCACATAGACACACTCTTTCCTGTTTAAAATCTTGGGTTTGGAGCAAAGCATTTTCTATGTTGTTTCCAACAATAACCCAGCTCTGGCCCTTCTGTCATCACACACTATTCTAGACCCTCCGCTTATATGTAAGGATCTAAGTGCAATGCTGTTTTACCACTGCACACTCAGAAATCGCCTCCCATTGGAGAGGCTCCAACAGACCACCTCTGATGGGATTGGCGAGGGCAAGTTTGGGATCTGGCTCTTCCCAAACATCTAGTGTAACATGGAGGTTGTTGAGATGCTAAACTAAGCATGATCATTTTGGTAAGATATAGTTCCCATATATCAACTATGCAAATATAAATGACTTTATAATGTAAGACTCCTTCTGCTCATGCTCAGTTATGGAGAGGTTCTGTCACAGCGGAAGCCTTGATAGTGTATATTCAATGATTCAGTTAATTGACAGTGTCCCCGCTCAATTTTTCCCCCCTCAGATGTGATTGACGTGTAACATTCTACAAGTTTTTCGGGAACTGATCGATGTTATTTTACTATAAAACTAATGTAATGTTCTTCAAAAAAGAAAAAAGAAATGCAAACAATTAGATGAAATCTGCCAGCACATATTTAGACTCAACACAGAAGCTATAAAAAGTAGGAAGTCCATACACTGCTTTCCTTCACAAAGTTTCTCTTCTATTGACAGGCCTGCAATTTAAAGGCAGCTCAAGGCACTCAGTGCTCACTGCAGAAAACATTAGCACCTCTCACAGAAAAACACACACTGGCTAATATATAGCCATGTATGCACTCTGGAGAACCCAGGCCTAGGAACCATCTGCAGTAGACATTTAAAGCAGTATACCCAGCCACTTCCAAGGATTCAATAGTTGATTCGATAACCATGGTACAGTGGTACCTCGGTTTGCGAACGCAATCCGTTCTGCGGAGGCGCTCGCTCACCAAGGTATTCGCTCGTCGAAGGCATGCTTTTGCGCATGCGCGAAGTGCCGATAGAGCGCTTCTGCGCACGCACTGCACAGATCGCTTCTGCGCATGCGCAAGCTGCGCATATCGCGTCTGTGCATCCGACGCCGCGGAACCCACATGTAAACACTTCCGGGTCCACGGCGTTCATAAACGGAGGTAGTCGTAAACCGAGGTTCCACTGTATTCTGGCTCCTCACAAACAGTCCAGCCGGTCAAGTAATGGTGGCCACCGATGGAGCAATTTTTTCCCCCTGTGGTTCCAGGGGGTAAGCCCCCAAACTGCTTGTTCAAATTTCCAGAAACATTACTCTTGGGAGCAGAAGCTTTCTTTGATAGTGGAACAGACTGCCTTGCCCGGTCGTGGGTGCCCCTTTGATAACAGAGCCTGATGGGCCAACTGTCAGGGATGCTGAAGCAGCAGATTCCCTACTGGGCTAGAGGAGCATGCAGTTACAAGTGATCTCAAAAGGATCAACGATTCTAATATTTATCTATATCTATATCTATATATCTATATCTGCCTGGTAAATTATGCTCTCAGGAGAAACACCAACCTCCCCACCACCACCACAACTGCCAGCCTTCCCTAGCCACCCCACAAAAAACCTTATTCACTTTGGCATAGACTGCATACATAAGGTAAAGGGACCCCTGACGATTAGGTCTAGTCGTGACCGACTCTGGGATTGTGGCACTCATCTCACGTTATTGGCCGAGGGAGCTGACGTACATCTTCCAGGTCATGTGGCCAGCATGACTAAGCCGCTTCTGGCAAACCAGAGCAGCGCACAGAAACACCGTTTACCTTCCCACCGGAGCGGTACCTATTTATCTACTTGCACTTTGACGTGCTTTCAAACTGCTAGGTTGGCAGGAGCTGGGACCCCCGTTGCGGGGATTCGAACCACCGACCTTCTGATCAGCAAGCCCTAGGCTCTGTGGTTTAACCCACAGTGCCACCCATACATATCATGCATTTGAATCACATTTTCTCCCTCAAAGAATCCTGGGACTTGTGGTTTACCCTTCACAAGTCCCTACACCTTATAGTCCCCAGGATTTGGTGGGAGGTGCATTTAAATGTATGGTGTGCAAGTACCATGCAAGAGTGCTGTCTTTAAAACTTCACATATTGTAAGTATAATAAGGATAACAATAACATGTTATTTTGCTACCACATAGTTTCGTGTATGTGCGTGTGTGTGCACGTGCATGGGAAAGGGAGTTACACGCATCCTACTTGAAAGCAGGCATGGGGTGGGGAAAGGGAAATGAGAAACCAACGCTCTCTTGTCTATCTGGGGAGAAAAATATTTATACATGTTATGTTAAATGTTTGACCAAGAATGCAACACAGCTCTCCAAGGACGCCTGCTCCTCTTTAGTTGATGTATTATGAAAAGCACCTTCTGAACTGCCAGCATGCAGAATGCTTTTACCACTGTGACTTCCCGGGCACATTTCCCCCCCTTGAAAGAAGTTTTTTTTATTTAAAAAAACCAATTCCGACTGTTCTCCTCTTTGATCTCTTTGTTCTTTCTTCCTTTTCACTAAGGAGGAGGTTAACATCTCCCAAGAGAAGCCAAGACTCCCAAGCAAGCAAGCTGAGCAAAGCTCCCTAAAGCAGTGGCCTACTGTAAGTTAACAGCATTAACAAGGATTACGCACACCTCCCTCCTCTCCTTGCCAACAACAAGGGCTCGCGATAACCACTTTGCACGCCTTGCACCGCTTTCACAGTCTCCAGATTGGGTGCCCTGGCAATCCAAACACTTCAGGTGGGCTTAAATGCCTCCATAAATAAACAGAATGAGGGTCCTATATGGAACGGGAGCAGTGGTGCATCCGGATAAAAGGTGCAAAGTGTTGACCTGTTTGTGTCTTTCCATCTTTAGTTCGAAAAGCGAGATCCTTTGAAACGGCAAGTTCCAGTTCAGTTTTTTCAGCAAGTTCCAGTCCACTTTCCCTAAATATATGCTCTACTTGCAAAGGCAATATAAAAAGATTTAATAAATAATATTTGAAAGGTATGTTATATATTAGGACTCTCTCTCTGGGATACTCAGCGGTTTATACAGATAGTTATAATTTTATCGTTAAAATACAGGGGCAAGGTTTGTTTGTTTGTTTGTTTTAAAAAAAACTTAATATATTCCAAAGGTATCCTCTAAATAGGCTGGGCACTACAGCAGAGACTCAGAGAACAGTAAGCCATTTCAAATTTTATCGCTGGCTGGGAGCAGAGCAACTTCCATAGAACCACAGAATTGTAAAGTACCCCCAAGGGTCATCTAGTCCACCCCCTGCAATGCAGGAATCTTTTTGCCCAATGTGGGGCTCATACTCACGGCCCTGAGGTTAAAAGCCCCATGCTCTACCAACTGAGTCATCCTAGATCAGGCATGGGCAAACTCGGCCCTCCAGATGTTTTGGGACTACAACTCCCATGATTCCTAGCTAACAGGACCAGTGGTCAGGGATGGTGGGAGTTGTAGTCCCAAAACATCTGGCGGGCCGAGTTTGCCTATGCCTTTGCTTCTCTGAGACAAAGGTTGCGCTTTCCTTCACTTCTGTCATTACAGGGTAGTGACATACAGTGGAACCTCGGTTTATGAACACCTCGGTTTACGAATTTCCGGTTTACGAACACCGCAGACCCATCTGGAACGGATTAATTCACTTTCCATTACTTTCAATGGGAAAGTTCGCTTCAGTTTATGAACGCTTCAGTTTATGAACAGACTTCCGGAACCAATTACACCCATGTTTCGGGTTAAGTACGCTTCAGGATCCGGGTTAAGGACGCCGGGTTAAGGACGCCGTCTGGAACGGATTAATCCACTTTCCATTACTTTCAATGGGAAAGTTCGCTTCAGTTTATGAACGCTTCAGTTTATGAACAGACTTCCGGAACCAATTACACCCATGCTTCGGGTTAAGTACGCTTCAGGATCCGGGTTAAGGACGCCGGGTTAAGGACGCCGTCTGGAACGGATCAATCCACTTTCCATTACTTTCAATGGGAAAGTTCGCTTCAGTTTATGAACGCTTCAGTTTAAGTACTCCGCGGACCGTCTGGAACAGATTAATCCACTTTCCATTACTTTCAATGGGAAAGTTCGCTTCAGTTTATGAACGCTTCAGTTTATGAACAGACTTCCAGAACCAATTGTGTTCATAAACTGAGGTACCACTGTAGTAACAGGCCATTCCGTTAGGGGATTCTCTGCTGGGGGGGGGGCAGCTGTTGGTCTTGTGGCTAAGAGCCAAGACCAGGCTGATCTTCACTTCGCACTTGGATTTGCTATGTGTTAATTTGAACCCTGTGTTGAAAACTTGGCTGTTTTTCTTCTGTTTATTAATTGGCACTGATAGCTTTTTCTCCTGCCCTTGATGAAAAAAGTTGCACAGTTTCCTAAAAAAAAAAGACTATTTCACACTATTCACAAAACTATGAATGCAAGTTGATTCACAACAATGTTAAGTTGTTTTCCCAACCATGATGGATCTTTGACTAGGGTCTACTTGTGCAAACTGGGGGATGGGGGGACAGGACCAGACTATTTTTTTAAAAGTAAATGAAGCAATATAGAAAAGATTGTCTCAGCAGACACAATGCATTTTTCAACAACACAGGCAAAACGGAATGGAGACACAGCCTTCCCAAGATGCAGTGAGCATAAGAAAAGGAAGATGCTATATTTCTAGGCAACTTACAATAAAGCAAATAGTTTTGTGCTGTACAGTGGTACCTCTACTTACGAATTTAATGTGTTCCGAACGCACATTTGTAAGACGAAAAAAATTGTAAGTCGAATCCCATAGGAATGCATTGGGAGAAAAAATTCGTAAGTAGAAGCAACCCTATCTAAAAATTCGTAAGTAGAAAAAATCCTATCTAAACCACATCCAAGATGGCGGACAGAGCTCCATTCGTAAGTAGAAACATTCGTAAGTAGAGTTATTCGTAAGTAGAGGTACCACTGTATCAGGAATACAGCCTTCCAGACGTTATTGTCTTCAAACTCACATCATCACTGGATGGGCCTAAAATTTCTAGAAGGCCACAGATTACCCATCCCTGTCCTATATTTCAAGTGAAAATACATTTCATAAAGAAAAAGGTAACACCTGAAGTGGCTTTCCAGCAACAAATGTCATAGTCTAGTCCTGGGATGTTTTGCTATCACTCAGCCTAAGAGAGTTGTTGTGAAAACAGAGCAACAGAAGGGCCCAGCACATAATGTGAGCCCGTCTTAAACTGGCTTGACTCCCATTCCTCAGTTCAGGAAACAGGAAAAACTGTAGCTCTCATGGGAGTGTCCTGGATCGTTGCTAGAAAATTCCAAACTCCCGTTCTCAGGGCTCTTCTGGGAAGCTATGACATTTAACCTATGTAACACAGATGTCTGTACAGTTGATAGCATCCCCTGTGTAAACCCATCCCCAAGTCCTCTGGACAGCCTTGAAAAGAAATCCCAACAAAATAATAAGAAGCAATGCTGGACCAAAACTAGAGATACAGTACACTTTGGTTTGGATCCCAAGATAAGTTAACTGGAAGAGGTTCACGGAAGGAACGTTTCCTGTTCTCTCCTTGCTCATGAAGCCAAATGCATCTGCTTCTCTGGAGGGGTCAGCAGCACTACTGAATGATGTGGGACAGGGTTGCTGGAGGAGAGGGAAAACACCCAAAACTGAACTTTGATCTTAAACTTAGGATGGAAAACCTCTGGCACTGTATATGTTGCTGAACGTCAACTCCCAGCAGCCTCAGCCAGCATCCTAGGCACTGGATTTTTTTGCAGCAAGAAAAGAATGAGATATGAAATTTACATCATACCTTTTGAATAAGCAAGTATTACACAAGGCTGCCTTATATCAACTATATCGAAATGAACAGCAATATCAACAATAAATAGACCACAATATAACAACCATGACAAATTAAAATCATAGCAACGAAATCAGCAAACTCATCAAGGACTTTGGTGTTAGAACTCAAAACACCCTGACTTGGATAGAGTCATGCTTTTTTAAAAAGGCACTATTTATACATTTCTAGTTGCACCAGAACATAGACGGAGCAACAGATTTGACTGTACAGCCTACTGAAAAGCAACTTAGTTCAGATAGATGCCATTATCACTCAGGTGTGCACCCAATTTTCCTTTGCGGTTCCTGATTCAACGGAATACATGTTCACTTCTCTTTCACTCAACTGACAGTTTTGCACAACTCTGAGTAGCTCATGCCTATAAAGTGAAGTCTGACTCACAGTAAGTTGACATATTTATTCAAACTTACTTGTGGACCTTGCAAACATATAAACTTATTTAAGGGGAAAAAATCAGGAGCACTGAATATGTAGGTCAATCCTGCCTTGGAGAAATCCTTGAATTGCAACCTTTTTATTTGCTCTAATTCGTCTACTGAAAGGCAAGGAAAAAAGCAAGGGAGACTATTTATAGGTAAGTGTCGATGCCTTCAGTGGGTCCAGAGGGTTAATAAGTTGTTCATGATGCAGGGTGTGCATAAGCAAGCTCTCAGACAGCAGCTGCTGATCTGGAGATAATCCGTCAAGAGTTGTGCCACGGAGACTCTCTTCTCCCTTGCCTAGCGAGACAGCTTGGCAGGAGGCCCGAGTTGGTTGGACCGTATGTTCCAGACATATTATGTGCCTGTGACTGGTGTGCAACTGACTCAGCAGAAGCCAGGATTTGGGTGGTTTGTTCTACTGCACATAGCATGCGACACACACACACACACACACACACACACACACACACATCACATTCTTTTATACCTTTCAGTGTTGAATGGCAGATACCACAGTGCTGTTAGGACAACCCAATGTACCTTGACTTCTCAGACAAACATCTGACAAGAGGATAAAGCAAGTACTGTACGACATTTATTTTCATTGCAATTGTGAATGAAAGTGCTTCGTTCATAATGAACTTCTTCTCTGCCATGCCACTTTCCTAACTGGAATCGCAGTAGCACTGCAGCAAGCAAATAGGAACCCACATTTCAGTAATGTGCAACATGTAGTTTGGTCCCAACAGAGCTCCCTTCTAATCTGGCCCTCAGGATGAATGTACAATTTTTGATTTCTCAATATTGCCACCTTACTTTTATGCCCAGATTATACACCAGCATTTTTGAATAAAATGCTTGGATAGGTTAGGTTCTTTGTTGTTTCTTAATAAAAAAAACCATGGGAAAGATGCAGGAAAAATGTGACAACTTTGCAAGTCCTTTTGTCTTAAGGAGAGAGGTTAACTAACAAAACAGCTGAAATCAATGGGTGCCTTTGTAACTTTGAGTGCACTGCCCACCTATATCCTCAATGTAGAACTGCTTTTGAAGACCATTTGGAATTTCCAGCTGGTCTAGAATGATGCAATTTGCTTTCCAGTTGGAGACATGGAAGCAGCAATCTATTCTGCATGACTAAGCATCACAAATCAAAATGCTTGTTTTAACTTATAAATCCCTATACAGCTTGAGTCCGCCATATTTATTTATTTACTTAGAAACTTATGTACAACTCAATCCTATAAATATCCGAGTAGTGGACAATACAAATCCACATAAATACAATATGAATATGTCCAATGAGTAACACAGAGAAATGTATGGCTGAGTCACACTCAAGAATGTGAATAACAATGTGATGATGATGATGATGATGATGATGATTACCAGTTGAGTTCAAAAGGTTTGGGGTCATCTGCTGCATACAGCTTCCAGACGATGACTTTAATCTTGTTATTTTAAGTACTCTTTATTGCTATTACTCATCAGCAGACTCAAGTTGCCCAAAATCCATACCAATATTTAAACAAGTAGAAGCATATGTTTTTCACTTCAATCCCATGCTGGCCAATATGCAGCTTTTCCAAACTTGAAAATGAAAGGTGCATATCTAAACCATATGTAGGTGACACATCTCAGTGCTCAGAGGGCATAAACATACACTGCAGTAGCAGGTTGTATAAGAGAGATGAGGTGCCAGGTCCAATCCATGGCCTCTCAGGTAGCAGAGATAGAGAATCTGTGGCCCTTCAGATATTGTTCAACTATAATACTCATCATCCCAATCACCACTGCCCATGCTAGCTGGAGCTGATGGGAGTTGAGAGTCCAATAAGATCTGGAGGGCCACAAGCTCCCCATCCTTGACTTGAAGAGTCATTGCCTTCCAGAGCTGGGTCATGGGCAGCAGGTTGAACTGAACCAGGAGCTGGGAATCAGAAGCCATGGGACAAGCCAGAAGTCAAAACTGAAGGACAAGCCAGGACTGAAGGACAAGACAAAAAGAGGCAGGGTTTGTCTGAGGAGCAATACAAGCAAAGCTTTGTCCTTTTCCTTCTCTGATGTGTAGTGAGGCATATCCGTTCCTCTTAGTGTGTGTACTCATCCTTATCTGTGAGGTGTTCAGTCTGCTGCAGCTTATCCTCCAAAGCCTACAATTCCACAATGTCTTCTAATCTTGGTTTTTTTAAGCAATGCAGCGCTTTTTCCTTTCCAAAATTTACAGTGCCCCCAGGCAATGACGGCCAGCATCCACTGAGACTAGTGGGGCAGAAGACAGGGATGCCAAAAGGAGGTGGAGCCAGAGCCATTGGTAGGCAGAGCCACAACCAGTGGCGTCAACCAGCTCTACTTCTACCTCCTCCCTGCTAAGTTCTACATGGGACAGCACTGAGACTATTAGCAGAAGAAAGCTAATAGCCAGTGACAGTCCCTGGCCTGGATGTACAGAAGGTGGTAGATGGGTGGGGACTGGCTGGAGGCAGAATGGGGTTGGTGGTGAAGCAGTACCCCATTTGCCCTAATGAACCATGCACCACTGCTCCTAGATCCAACCACCACATGGGACTCATTCCCTCTCTCTTCTTCTGCCTACTTAGACCAGCACATCTGGTTGGATGGCAGAAGTTGGCCATCTGTCATGGATGCTTTAGCTAAGATTCCTGCATTGCGGGCAGCGGTTCCCTTCCAACTCTATGATTCTATGATCTGAATGAGGGACATCCACTTTACTAATACAAGAGAGAGGATCTTAGAATGTAGTCACTGTCTTGCAGGGAGGTGGGGGGTGTCTTTTTTTGAAAAAGAAAAAAGAAGGGAAGAGTACAATTTTAAAATAAGCATCCCTGCAATGGCACACACAAATTTACACCCATTAAAAAAAATAATCAGGTTGTGAGCAAGAACCACAGTTAAGGCACAGCCTCCATTCACAAAAGCCTCCAGCAAACAAATCTCTCGTAATAAAGGCTAATTGACAACTGCGGAGCGCCAAATGAGAGACTGCCACTGCTTAATTGCAGGTAAGTTCTGTTAAGCTTCATGCTATATTTAACGCTTAGCCTAGCAAGGGGCTGCCGCCTGTGAATGATGCTCTACAGCAATGCGTGAGCGTTTAAGCCGGGAATTTACCTCAAAACCTTTCCCCACAAATTAGAAGGGCAAGGCCGACTTGCCCACTTTCCTCAGAGAAAGTAGGTCAGGACTTCCCTGAATGGCTCCATTGGAAGGCTGTGCCCGGAATGCAGATCAAATGCCTTTCATTGGATTAGAAGCAACAGCATTAAGAGGTAAATTCATATAGTACTAATTATCACCAGAACAATAGATATGTGGCTTGCTTCTTAAATGGTACGCAGAACCTCTCCATCCCTCAAAGTAAGAGGCTGGAAGTTTGATGTTGCTTCCACCCTATTTATTTATTTATTTTGCAAGATTTATACGCTACTTGGTTGTAACGAAACCTTGAAGCGATTTACAAGAAAAACAATATTACCAGGGTTTTTTTAAAAAATGAAATAAAATAAAACCAACCTACTGAAATCATTTTAAAAATTAATAATTAAAATCACCTATAAGCTAAAAACCAGGTTAAAACACTTGTCATCATTCTACATGTCTGGATGGGCTTGCCTAAGCAAAAATGTTGTAAGCAGGCAGACACACACACACACACACACACACACACACACACACACACACGAGTACAACAAACATAGCTGCCTTATGTCAACAAGCAGGGAGTTCCACAGTGTGAGTGCCACCACAATAAAATATTGATTTCTTACAAATGCAAAGCAAGGAAGCGAACAGAAATGAGCACTAGACTTCCACAACATGAATAGTTAGGGGAAAGCCATGAAAACTGAATAAACTGGCATTTGAACACAGCTGATGGTAAGCTTTTTTTTCATTTAAGTGCTATTTATTTATTTATTTAAAAATATACAAACAGAAAAATGTTTTCGTACTAATTGGGCATAACCCTTCAGACAGTGTTCGAAATTAGGCAGGAGCCAGGCACATTGCGCCTGGCTATTGGCCACTTGCAACCAAGTGAAGACGCTTGGGGGCCAGGATAGCGCCTGACATCTCCACCATCCAGAGGTGCATGTCTGGGAATCTGAACTGTTTTCACACAATAATACCCCCATCCTGTAGAATTCTATCTGTTGTGTAGTGCGTATTCAGTGATTTCAGTCTGGTGCAGATAAGAAGCTGGAGGCAAGGATCTGGTACAACAACTCTTTAATTCAAAGAATAGGTAAGAGCCAGAACACAGGAATGGAGAAAACTGGGGCTTATATAATAACAGAGGACTAGCAGGGAAAATATACATTTTGGCGGGAACCAATGGCGCGGATTCCCTCCCGCGGAAACCAATGCGGCAGAGGATCCAAATCCTGCACCCTGAACCAGCAAATGATAGACGTCCCCACTGGAACTTGTACATTCAAATAAACTCTGTAATACAATACAATAAACTCTATATTACAATACATACTTGGCTGTGCTATTACTTTAATACACAGCACTATCAGTTATATTTTATCTGCATAATCAGAATGAAATTCAAGAACCAAAATGCTTTTTCTGTGCAGGCTGAGGAGCCATGAACAATGCTATAGTTAACTGTTGTAGCTTGTCTACACTTACTGCACCCCACTGCCTTGAATAATATTCTTAATATTCTATAATTTTAATAATATTCTTAATTTTATGAATGGTCCATGCCACCATTAAGAAAAAGAGGTAGGAATAGGCCAATAGATATGTGGACTTTCCCTGGATCTAGTCCATAGCTGCCAAGTTATCCCTTTTTTTAAGGGGTTTTCCTTTATGCTGAATAGGCTTCCTCGCGAGAAAAGGGAAAACTTGGCAGCTATGATCTAGTCACTTTTCTTCAAGTTCTCGTAAGTTCTTAATCTAGCTCAAGGTTGTCCTCTGAACTAGCCAGATGTTTAACTGAGAATCTATCACAGTCAATCCATGATTTGAAAAATAAGACTTTAGAGCCATCTTGCCCCAAAATGGCAACTAGACATTCAGTTTTGGTGACTGAAACCTTGGGTTAAGGAAAATAAAAAAATTCCTTCAGTAGCACCTTAAAGACCAACTAAGTTTTTATTTTGGTATGAGCTTTCGTGTGCATGCACACTTCTTCAGATACTTGGGTTAAGGAGCCATTTAGCCCCTAGCTTAGATATCTGAGCTTCTAACACTGCCTTCAGGCACACCTCATAAGCAAGGCCCAGAAAAATGAACGGGAGTTCTGCATTGTTTTTGAAAACTTCCATCCATTCCATAAAGGAAAGGTACTAAATGAGTCCAGCTTTGTATTCTTTAGATTAGCCATGAGCAGTCTTTGGGCTTGTCAGAGCTTCTTTATTTTTACTAGAACCCCAAGATCTATTAACCAGAGTCAGGCGCAACTGACAATCAATTAGAATTAAACAGGGTGTCTCTGAACACATTCTGAGTCCGGGAATTTCTTTGCAGTACAGAACTGAACTGAACTCACTGTTCCTTCGCATCAAGGTTCACTGCTGGTTACCTTTCTTCATTTTAGCAGCCTGGTTTAGGTGGAAAAGTCATGTATGTTGGTTTATTAAAATGTTTTGGGCTCAGAAACCCTTGCTGGCCTACTGCAAATAACCCAGAGATCTACCAGCACATCCTGATCTAATTTCAGCCCATTCCTGCATCAGGTTATTGTGGTATTTGTTCATGACTTTTCTGATTATTATTTTTTCCTCAAAGAATATTCTGGCAAAGCAAGCACTTTAAAATTGATATTTTAATGATACAGTGGGGGGGGAAACCCTATAACTTAAGTTTCACAATAATTGCACCAGTCATACACGGTCCATGTTCTCAAATCTATTACAATAAGCCAAATCAGAACATCCCATTTTGCATATGCTCACTATTTTCATTCCTTCCCTACTAATAAGGGATGCATTGTTCTACAACGAAAGCAAGATCATTCCATCAGTCAAGCAGAAATGCTTGCACAGGTGAAATAATCTCCATTCAATACCACCTATAGTACACAGCACAGTCTGCAATACTGAAAAAGCAGCATTATATTAGGATGTCCTGGCAGTCACACAGTTGGTAGGGCTACTGAACTGACCTCCTGCCCCCACCATAGCATACCCAGAGGGCAAAGCAGCAGAGAGTTTGTGTGGTGCAAACACACCAGCAGGAACGCCAGATTGGCTCTACTAGGGCTTTTGTATCATGCTGATCTCACCTCTGCAGTGATGGGAGGTCAGGTAAAGCAGTGCCCCCAACCGCTTCAGCAGTCACAGAATTGTGATCCTTTTGGAGGCCTGGATTCACAACTGTCAACAGCCATGCAATTCACTGGGTGATCATGGGCCTGTCACTGTCTGAGTCTACCATACCCAAGCAATCATTCACCAAAACAAATTTGTCCCCCGACTTCATAAGCTTACAACACTGGCAAATACTACTCCAGCATATGATCTTGCAGCTCCTGCTGCAGAAAAAGCACCAGAGCTTCAATTCTGCTGAATTTTCTGCTCCACCACACTATTTCCCGCCTATAAAAAGTGCACTTGTTGAGCAAAAGTGCATTGCACAAAGCAGCCCAAATCCAAAACAGAATAGGTTTCAATATCTTTAAGCACTCACTTTTGCATTGTGGCCTACACTCTTGCAAAACAAGCATTTGCTTGAGAATGTTGCCTTTAATTTTTGATGTATGACTTAAATTTTGATGTATGACTTAAATCAGGGGTAGGCAACCAATCGCCTTCTCAATCCGGTCCAGGAATCAGCGTGCTTTTTACATGAGTAGAATGTGTCCTTTTATTTAAAATGCATCTCTGGCATAGAAATTTGTTCATATTTTCCCCCCAAAATATAGTCCGGCCCACCACATGGTCTGAGGGACGGTGGAACGGCCCATGGCTGAAAAAGGTTGCTGACCCCTGACTTAAATAGTCCAAGTATAGTTTAGCTCTCTAAAAGTTATTGCTAACAAGAAGCAAGCAACTGACTACAGTTCATCCCTACCTTACCAAGTCTCCCTTGGGACAAAATGAATCTGAATACAGTAGCACCTCGGCTTACGTTACCCTCAGGTAATGTAAACTTTGGGTTGCGAAAGTTGCAACCCTGGAAGTGTTTAGTTGCGCGTGCATGCACAAAAGCACTCTACTGCGCAGCGCGCATGTGCAGAACCGGTCCCTCCAGTTGCGGAAACCTCGGGATCTGACCGGAGCTCCGGAACAGATCCCGTCCGCAACCGGAGGTACCACTGTACAACTCACTTTTGCCTACCATGGATTAGATAAAGACATTTGGGCCTACTGACCCAATCAAAGTCTCTAAAGAAACCAACACACAAAACCAGCAGACAGCAACGAAAACGTAACCAAGTTTTCAAAAGCCAGATGAAATTCATGCTTCACCTACACTTTCTTCAATCTGAAGATTGCCAAGTTGTCCTGGACAAGGACTCAGTAGACAAGGACACTTTTTCTAGACCTGGACTACCATTGAGGGAAGGATTTGTGTTGTGGAATATTTCGTGACAAGGAACAAAATGTTTGCACAGTAATCTAGGTAATAACAAAACACAAGGGTGGAGGGGACCTGTGACCAAATATTGTTAAGACTACAACTTCCATCATCCATGACCACTGGTCATGTTGACTGGGGCCGATGGAGGGTGCTAAATTGGCTACCCCTAAACTGTACCCCCTCTCACAGAAATGCCTTCAGGAATGCTGGACTGGGTTGGCCACGTTTCCAGAATTGGGAAATATATTAACATTTTGTGATTCCGTGACACTTATGCCATAATGGACAAAACTCCTGACATGAATCCCATCTAGGGAGCAATGAGAGTTCCACCATCAAGGTGCCACAACAGAGAAGGGCCCACTACTTTTGGTCTTGGGCACCAAAAGGAAACATGCGTAGGACCAGATTGTCAATCAGTTCAAATCCCCATCCCTCAGCTTCACTGGACTGTGGATTCACAGGCTGCCTGAAATGAAAGCCAGAGTGTAAACATAAAGCTAACGCCAAGCTCAGCAAACGTAATATGCTCGGCCAAATAAGGGCTCCACAGACATTCCGTCTCCAGCATGTTTCGCTCGATTCCATTCTCTAAAGCGGCACATTACAGTTGAAATGCCAAGCCTCACAGCTAAGAAATAATCAAAGAGTCTACGCCAGAGAAATTATAAACAAAGCCATCAAAGACTGGAAGCTGTGTACAGTATTTGAGTGTAGGGGGATACATATGAAATTTTCATTGAGCTAATAAAAGCAGCAGCAATGTTACTTCAAACTTTCTGCCTCGGGGTGGTGATTCTATTCTCTCTCCACGAATTCAAACGTGGCACAACGCAGAAGTGTTTGAAGAGCACGCAGGATAAAAAATGCTGTCACAGACATTAAGATGTTTCCGTCACAGCCATCGTTCTGTCATCAGGACTTGGTAACAAAATGTTTCCAAATCCTAGTCCAGGATACATAGCAAGAGTCCTGAAGCCCATGAACGTGCTTCTCTCCGAAATGGGGAACACCCAGTGCTATATTTTGTTTTGAAAACAGCTCCATTCCACTTTTCTGTCCAAATAAGAAACCCAATAAGCATGCTCTGTGAACCATGGGGTAGGTGTTGCCAACATGGCAGCCGCAGGCCTTCCCTGGCACCTTCAAGGTCCCCTCCCCAGCTGAAAATAGGGTTGAAATAAGTGTACAGTTGTAGCCAAAGAAATAAGAAGAGTTTGGATTTGATACCCCGCTTTATCACTACCCTAAGGAGTCTCAAAGCGGCTAACAATCTCCTTTCCCTTCCTCCCCCACAACAAACCCTCTGTGAGGTGAGTGGGGCTGAGAGACTTCAGAGAAGTGTGACTAGCCCAAGGTCACCCAGCAGCTGCATGTGGAGGAGCGGAGATGTGAACCCGGTTCCCCAGATTACGAGTCTACCACTCTTAACCACTATACCACGCTGGCTCATAAGTTGTGATGTGTGCACACTGGGGTGGGGGAGAAATTCAGATTCAGTTTGCATTTAGAGGCAAATCTACCCAATTCACACTTTGGGAAACAATATGCAAACCGAAGAACTGCCATATTTCAAAATCCTCACTTCTCTGGGTTTTGTAATGCAGTGTTCCAGCCAAATAATGTGTACAGAAATGTCTATTGGAGGGCAAAGTGTGTGTGTAAATGCACATAGATAAAAAATATCATCATCAACAACAACAACAAGCATGTGGATAAAGTTGATCCGTTAAGTGTTGTGCTCTTGGACTTTTGACAAAGTCTCTTACCAAAGGCTCCTAGGCAAACTTAGCAGTCGTGTGGCATGCCCTATGTAATTGGTTAGAGAACAGGAAGCGGAGAGTAGGAATAAATGGACAACTCTCACAATTTAGGGGAAGAATGTAAACAGTGGGATATCCCCAAAAGGATTGATAATCTGTATAATCTGGTTTCTCTTAGTTCCTCATTTTTCTAAACTTAAATTCAGTTCATCACATTTCTGTATCACATTTGCTTTTTTAAGAAAACAATTATTGTTAAACTGTGTGCATTTCACCTAACACACACATTTTTGCATGCAATTTCACCTGATACAAAGCATTTTGTACATTATTTTCACCAATACTTTATGTACATGTTTCCCTAATACGCATTTCAATTTGTGTACTGTACTGTTGTAGGAAATGTGAATTTGGGCAAAACAAACTGAATTTCTCCCCCACCGCTATCTCTAAAAGATATGTAAATTATCCAAAGTTAAGGATGAGCAATAAGGTAACTTATTAACGTTAGTAAAGGTAAAGGTAAAGGTAAAGGTAAAGGGACCCCTGACCATTAGGTCCAGTCGTGACCGACTCTGGGGTTGTAGCGCTCATCTCGCATTATTGGCCGAGGGAGCCGGCGTATAGCTTCCAGGTCATGTGGCCAGCATGACAAAGCCACTTCTGGCAAACCAGAGCAGCACATGGAAACGCCGTTTACCTTCCCGCTGTAGCGGTTCCTATTTATCTACTTGCATTTGATGTGCTTTCGAACTGCTAGGTTGGCAGGAGCTGGGACCAAGCAACGGGAGCTCACCCCGTCACAGGGATTCGAACCGCCGACCTTCTGATCAGCAAGCCCTAGGCTCAGTGGTTTAACCACAGCGCCACCTGGGTCCCATATTAATGTTAGTATAGGAAACCAATTCCTTCAGGGTAATAAAAATTCAACGGTTTGCAAAGAGCTCCAGAAGAATTGACAATAAATTGACAATAAATTGGCAAATGCTGTTCAATGTAAATGTAAAATACGGTACATTGGGACTGAAGTACCGAACTATGCATATACACTGATGGTGTCTGAGCTGATAGTGATTGACCAGAAGGAAATCTTAATTCCATTGTGTAGAGCCCAATGAAAAGGTCAATGCAGTGTCCAACAGCAGAGTAGAGTAGCTCTTGCTTTTATGTTTGTATAAACTCTACCTACATCTGATCAGAAGAGCACATACCTGGAGAAGACCAGGACATATTTATTTCATAAAATTTATATACCGCTTGATTGTAGAAAAAACCTCTAAGCATTTTACAAAAAATATGTGTATGAGAAATGTACTGTGTAAAGTTTTGCCTCAAGAAGCAAAGGTTCAAATAGCAACAGGGACATCATGGCCCTAAATGTCAGATCCATTCAGAAATTATGCCTTTGAATCTTATTAAAACACACACACAGAGAGAGACAATCTTTTCATGATGAATACCCCATTTTAAAAAATCATTACAAGTAAAGATACAATATTATTGATTACGATTCTGGAGAATTTAGGAAGGTGAACAGCAGGATCCACCAGTTAGAAGGGATGGCTCATAGCTTCCTTGTTCGTCCCACCCCTCTGGCCTGCACACTCAACTAAGAAGTCCCAGCACTGCAAACTACAGTGGTACCTCTACTTACGAATAACTCTACTTATGAATGTAGCTCCGTCCGCCATCTTGGATGCGGTTTAGATAGGATTTTTTCTACTTATGAATTTTTATATAGGGTTGCTTCTACTTACGATTTTTTTGTCCCAATGCATTCCTATGGGATTCGACTTACAATTTTTTTCGACTTACAAATGTGCATTAGGAACGCATTAAATTTGTAAGTAGAGTTTGTACAGTGGTACCTTGGTTTGCGGACTTAATCCGTTCCGTAAGTCCGTTCTTAAACCAAGGCGTGCTTTCCCATAGCAGCGGGGGACTCAAATTTCCATTTACAAATGGAACACACTCAACAGGAAGCAGAACATGTTCTTATTCCAAGGCAAAGTTCACAAACCAAAACACCTACTTCCCGGTTCTTAAACCAAGGTACCACTGTACTCTGATATCATTGCCTCCAATCTGGATGCCTTACCTCCAGTGCTGAGATGAAGAACTGTGAAAGGAAGGGCTCAGCTACATACAGATATCACTAGGGACCGTGTACTTTAACCTGCTGTGGGTGGGGTGGGAAAGTAAGGATTTTGAGCCAAACAGCTGATAGAAAGAGTGCCCTCCCCTCTCCAATATGGCCACTCATGTGGCTCTTTTTTCTTTTTCTTTTTTAAAAAAAAGCTCTCCAGGGAATCACATGACTGAGTATCATGCATCTCCGGAAGAGGTAGCCAAGCCCACACACAGAGTGCAACATACCCAGGATTAAGAACCTGCTTCCTGTCATTTTCAGCAACACAAGTGTCAGGACCAATTGGTTGTTTTTTTAAAGTGCCAGTGACAACTAGGCACCTACATGTTTGTGAGATGGTGTGAGGAGAAAGCATACCAATGAGAATCTGTGAATACAAGTCAGTTAGATCATTAAACACTGCTGTTAATTTTGCAACGTAGTATTTTATCTTTTGAGTATCTGCCATAGGGATCCAATGGTGTATGTTCAAATGTTCATGTAAATCAGGGGGAACACAGCTCCAGGGTTCAAATGCTGTCTCGAAATATGGCCCTTGGGACTATTTCCAGGTGACGCCCCTCACCAGCGTTGCTTCTCACCCTACTTGAGAGTTTCTGCCTGGTTCAGATGTATCCCTGAACTCTGATAATGACGCTTGTTTGGTTGCTTGGAGGCCCAAGGGAGGTGTGCATATAAACTAGTCTACTGTAGAAAGGTAAGATTCACATCCATTGCTCCGCCCACTTTTGCCTCTGGCCCCACCCACCACTGCCATGTGGCCTCCAGAACATTATGCGGCCCTCAGAACACGTTTCCCCATCCCTGGTGTAAATGAAAAGATATTAACCATCCCACATGTGTCTGTGCATACATGTTAATAAATCTTTCATTTTCTAGCCACCTTCAGTATTACTGATGTTCCAAGACGCCAGAGAAATTTTTTGAGCGGGAAGGAAGAAAAGAATGCAATGTTGTATATTTGTGTTCAACAAGGAAGTCCAACACAATGTTAATCATGCCATCCAAAATTAATTCGCTTTTGGTTGGAAACAATGTACCCTCCCAATTGGGTTAATGTGCTTACGAGTGTTTTAAGAAAACGATATTTTTATTTTGTATTTATTTGATATGCAATTTGTTCTTTACAGGTTGCTTGTGCAATATTATGCATATATTGCTCATCATCTTATTTCACCCCAAGCAAACTCAGAACTAGACAAAAATAATTCACACTGCTTGTTGGAAGCAGATCCCTTAAGGTTTAACTCTCTGCACAGTCATTCTCCCCAGGGTTGCTTTGGAGAACCTGTGTCTTTTTGAGTATTGCTGTATTATGTTATTGTTCCTCAGGACTATAGAATTCAAAAAGCAACTGTAACTATCATAACATTGTCAAGGATTAATCTCTCTGTGCTCAAAAGGAGTGCAAAATGTGTTTCGCTGTGAACAAGGAAGGCTATGTTGTGCAATGATAGGTCTAGGAATATATTACCAAAGCTACAGACAGCAAACTCCTCGCTTGCCTTGTGAACTAAGGACACAACTAGGCAAGATTTTGTTCACAGAACAGCCTGAAGTAATTCTCCCATACTAGCTACAACAGGAAACCATGTCATACCACTTTAGCAATGTGTCTTGAACCAAACCCAAATTGCTCACTCATTATTTGCTGCGGCTGAAGATGAGACGCAAACATTTAAAAAGGGAGTTCTTTATGACTTCCATGCAAGCAGTGCCTTACAGGGGGCTTAAAACAACCTCCCCATCTTCAAAGAACAACACAACCCTGTTTAAAAGAAACAGTCACATCTAATAAGACGACAGAGTGCTTTTCAGCAGCTGCACAAGTGCTCTTTTATTCAGTCTACGGATCACAACAGCATAATTATTCGCCATAAGGAAAACATTTGAACTGGTGACCAGGAAAAGTTAACTCATTTTCCAGGGTAATTAAATAGTCGTTTAATTATAATAATTTAATTAATAACTCATTATAGACGTGCTGCAGTGAAGTCAACCTTAAATAAAGTAAGCATGGCATGGTGGTTGTTCTTTGCAAACTCTCACAGAAAGAAAGGGAGAAAGTGCAAGAAATGCTATAAACGACACTATTTATTTTGTTTATTTAAAATGTTTATATTCTTCGTTATACCACATTCAAGGCAACTGATACACCACCATGGGAACGCCATAAATACTAGTCTTTCTCCATGTGCTTTGCTGCTAGTGCATGTGTGCTAGTGCGCACGTTACATATGCTGTACAATCCAAGATAATAACCACGATTTTTACGGACGACTGGATCACATCACTGTTTCTAAAGACCAACAAGGCCTCTCCTCTTAGCTAGGAAAAGGAGTCAGAGTTGGTTGGCTACCTAGTCCAAAACCCTATTTGTTGAAGGAAATCGAGAGCTAGGGCATCTCCATTTGGTTCAAGTGGGACCTACAACAAAATGTTGCAGCGTAGAGTGCTCCTATTCAGGGTTGCGGCTAGTCATACTATCTTCTAGGCTACTCCAATCCATTCTTTCTTCCCATTTTCCTGTAGTGGGGAGGAGAGCTGGAAAAATCAAAATCACACTTTGCAAACAATGCGCCCCTCGTCTAAAAGGCATGGGACACAAATTTTCACAGCCCGCTAACGGCTATGGTGGCTCACTTACCAGAAGTACTGTATTCAGCGTTAACTCTGAAAGTGCATACAGTACTTGATTCTGACCAAACCAAGCCTCCTAGTGCAAAATATACAACAGGAGGCTTAGTTTGGTCAGAATCTATGATGCAGTTATCTTCAGCCTGAATCTTGCACATAGCTGAACTGCACTGAACCTCTATTAGAACTGGATAAAAAGAAGGCCCTGCAGTTACGAACATCCATGAGATTTTGCTGAATAGTAATTCCATGTTTGTTTATTGCCCTTCTACCGGAATATTTGGGGAAAGTCTAAGCCCTTCATAACTCCAGCTGCGCTGACCATAAAGAGGAGACACAAAACAATCTCTGCTATCCAGGTGAGAGTTCTAAGAATAAGTTCTAAGAATCTTCATCCATCAGTAGAACAGCTACATCATCACTGCACTATATATTTGTGGCTGACAAAATCACCCTATTACCTGCTGCGACTACTGTGCAACTGGAGCAAATGGTCTGTGGTGGCAACGTGGAACGTTTTCAAGACATCCAAACATAGTTTAAGGGTAGGATGACAGGAGCCACAACTGGGTCACCAAAATTGATGGCTTTGTTGTTTACTGCAAACCTTATGCAGTTTTCCTTGTGAAACATGCCCCCCTTCATTTAACATACCACAGTGTCTATAATTCCTCATCTCTTTTTTGGGGGGAG
The DNA here is from genome assembly GCF_963506605.1 of Zootoca vivipara. Lineage (NCBI taxonomy): Eukaryota > Metazoa > Chordata > Lepidosauria > Squamata > Lacertidae > Zootoca > Zootoca vivipara. Next base: position 23,768,581 of record NC_083283.1, read on the forward strand.
GGGGGGAAACACACCAAAAATAAAATAAAACGTCTCCACTTCTACCGCCTCTTTTTTCTTTCCGGGAAACTGTTGATGAGAACTTACCTCTCCAAAACGAAACAATTAAAGGGGAGAGAGGGAAATATATAAAGGGATGTCACATGGAAGATGGAGTAAGCTTGTTTTCTCCTGCTCTGGAGGGTAGGACCTGAATCAATGGATTCAAGTTACAAGAAAGGACTAAATATGAGTAATAATTTTCTGGTGGTAACAGCTGTTCCAACAGTGGAACGGACTTCCACAGGAGGCTGTGGGCTCTCCTTCATTGAGGACTTTTAAGAAGAGGTTGGATGGCCATCTGTTGGGGATTCCTTAGCTGTGTTTCTTGCATTGCAGGGGGTTGGACTAGATGACCCTTGGGATTGCTCCCAACTCTACAATTCTATGATTTATTGAATTGTTATCACATTTATATCCTGCCATTGCTGCAAGGAGCTCAAGATGGCATACATGGCTCATGGGTCCGTCCCCTCACACCTCCATTTATCACCCCAACACCCCTTTGAGAGGGTAGGTTAGGCTGAGAGACTGTGATGGAACCAAGGTCACCCAGCAAGATTCATGGCCAGCTGAGAATTTTCACCCTCTTCTCCTAGTCTAACATTCTAGCCATTACATTACATTGCATCAGATGGATTTGGAAAGCACACACATGAGATGGAACTGGCACTGAAACAGTATGATCTATTTACACATTTGGAAACAAGAACTAACACTGCAGCTATAGCATCGCTGAATCAACGCTGCATATGTACAGTCAGCTCAGATGTAGCCTCTGCAGAAAATCCACATGGTGCTGTTTTCAGTCTTAAAAGCTCCAGAGAAAATTGTAAAGTGCTTGTGCTGGGTAGAAGAAGATCATGCTGAGTGGGTTGTTCACTTGCACCATCATCCATTTACTCTGAAGAAGCATCGTTCATCTCAATAAGACGTCTATGTAAATACGCTTAATGTGTGCAGCCTTTAGTTCATCAAGAAAACTAGCACCAGGCCCCAGCTAGCCCAGGACTCCCCAAGATGACTGATGGGGGCAATGCAAACTCTTCCTTAACGTTCACAGTTCAGTAAGTCCAAGACTAGATTTGAGCTGTGCTGCTGAGCTTTCCTTCCCAATTAATGTAATGAAGGCACTTTGTGGGTGAATGCATGCCTGCGCATCTTTATCAATGGTGGGGTTGGACCTCCTTTCATTATAGTCTTCACGGATTTTCAGCACCATCCTTCTCTATCAGTCTTACTGCATCCAGACAAAAGCAGCAGGACTACCAGCTCAGCCACTTAGAACTTAATGCAAAAAATAAATGAAAGTACTGCCAATTGCTGTGGCTCTTTCATGAATACCTTTTTTCAGAGAAACCCAGGCTAATGACACCATTATCAGGTGCATTAACTAGAAAATGAAGGTTTTATGAAGGTTTAGTTTTTATATGAACAGTGTGGTGAAGAAATCCTAATGTACAAACATTTAAACAATTGTTCTTATACTGCCATTGATCAAATTGGGGCCGGGGGGGGGGGGGAAGCAACTACTACCAATTAATACCATGCTCATTTTATGAAGAAAACAAACACTGAAAGACGTCTCCAATTAAGATGATCAAATCATTGCATTCAGGCTAGGAGACGGGCGCAATGCAGTAATAAACATGTTTAGTCGGATCTTAAGCAAGTTTCCTTAGCGTAAATTCCACCAAGTTTACAGGGCTAACCCACAAAGTAGGTGTGCTGTCCAACTGCAATGCTATGCACACTCACTCCATCATGTGGTTGGTCCAGGCTGTGTCATATGCATTGGTGAAGGTACTCCCAGGGCTGCAATCCCAGGCACATTTAATTTGGAGTTGGCTGTAAATCCTATTTAACTCCAGAAAACTTATGTGAATATTCATTATCAGGCTACTGGTTTTGGAAACTCATGACAGCAAAGTCGAGCAGCTCAAAGACATCCAAAACATTTTAAAGAGGAAGGAGGGAGAAATCAGCAAACTCTACAATTAGTTCCTATACACTTTCTTACCACAGAGAAGTGGTTTTATCCTCACTGGAACTTCTGAAAGGATAGAGGATTGCCTGGAATGCTTCTCAATGATACTAAGCCAAGCAGAGACAGGACCCCCCCGCCCCCCCCATTGAAAGTACCCCTGGCAAGCAAGCAAAGCACACACACATACACACACACAGCCGGTGTATGAGCAGAAAACAAGATACTAAAGCCACATCAAAATGCTTAGGCGAGGGGAAAATCTCAGATTATTATCAGATTTCATCTTGGCTTCACCATTATTATTCAGTAGTTTTGAAGCCTGTATTATGCATAAGGGGAATAGGAAATGCAAACAAGCTACTCCAGAGAGAAACTCTGTGCTGCCTGCAAATTTCATAAAATCAAGGTATGCTTGAAGTACTTCTAACCTTGAACACCAGAAAGAGAGGAGCGGGGAAAAGGATGTGATACAGCCATAAAAGAGTGCAAGATCTTTTTACACGAAGAGTTTCAGATATGCTGAAGTGATGAGGGAAGAGACCACAACATATATTGTTCAATATCTGCAGCTGAACCTCGCAGTTCTCGAGGGATATAAGTACTTTCAGCAACAGAATCCTTCAGGGATTTGGGCTATTTTGCAAAGAGTAAAAGATTTTTCCTCACCCTTTTCCATGCAAGGGGGTGGAAAGAAGAGTTTTTGATTGCACAAGGATCAGAAAGGCATTTGATTCGTAAATGTCTTATCGTCAACAATTAAACTCCACTATATGTCAGAGGGAGAAAAGAAACAGCAGCCTTTTCCAGGCACCATAGCTACAGCCCAGAGGAATCCCTGGCTGGTTTCTAAACTTAAAGAGAGCCTGTTAGTCAACTGCAAAACAAATCCCAAGAGGGAAAACAGTTCCCCAATTCCATTCTAACCATCTATGCAACGTATCAATCCCACAGGTCCAACCAGAAAGCTTTGCTTGGGATGGATTTAACTCTTAAGTCTGCTTATATATTTCTTGTTGGGTGGGGAGAAGCTACCTTATACAGTAGCTACAATATAGTGAGCTTCTGACCAAATCCACATTTCTGTTCCGATCCATCGAGCTGAATTTAAAGATTGCCTCTGGGATTCTTAACCCTGCACCACCACCCCCCAAAAATGATCACAATTTGAATCACCATCATATCATGTTTTCCTGAGTCTTCCAGGCAAAGTGGACAAACTGAAGCCGCAGCATTGGAGGTCTGAATCAATTACAAACTTTTTTCCCCTGCAGTGCTAAAAAAGCAGCCACACTCTTGTCTCATGCACCCACTTTTTTAAAAAGGGGTGCTTTTTTATGGCGCATTTATAAAGCTTTCCCATCTCTGCACTTCTGTTTAAACCATTATATTCAGACATTTACTTTGCACTTTATTCATTATTAAAAAACAAAACAAAGGAGGCACCACCCAAACAGAGCATCAGAAATGCAGCACAAGGTTTTGTCAAATGCCTCTTCAGGACGAACATCCTTCAATGCAACAGCCTGGCCCCAATTCCAGGAAAATCACTGCTTGGAGACATACAATGGGCTGCCCTCTCTCCTTTCCTCCCACCCGCCAACCCCAGTCTCGCATATCACCACGGAGGAGGCGAAAGACCAAAGTGCCCCTTTTCTGCTCGAAAAGTTTTGATCTTTTGCGAATGACCTCAGCAAAACTTCTGCGCAGCAGATGTGGGAACAGCGGGGGCGTCTCATCCTTCCTCCCGATTGAGCCGTCGCCCCCCACCCTTTCCCTCCCCAAATCGGGGCCGACCCCTGGCTTCTAGAATCGAGAAGGGGGGAGGGGGTTCCAAAATAGACACCCCATCTCAGAAACGAAACAGGGGCCAGCGTGACAACCCGTGCTGTTAACTAGCGGAGCGGGGAGGGCAGGGAAAAAGAATCCTCGAGTGCAGCGGGGAAAGTGAAGCGAAGTTTCTGCAGGCGCTGAAATAGCCAGCGGGCTTCGCTGCCTGCACGAAGCAGGAGGGGGGGAGGTTGTTTATCGGCACTAGTTGGCCAAAATGCAGCAGTTAGGGGGCATCGGGGTTTGCTGCAGGGCTTGTGGGGTGGCCGGCTGCATGGAATGCGACTGAAAGCGGGGGGGGGAGGAAGCTGCCAGTATCGATTCGTCCCACGGTTGCTCCGCTTCTCCCTCCCACCCACTCCTCAAAAACAAATCTTTTTGCAAGAAGAAGAAGAAGAAGGGACGTACCGTCTCTGCCGAGACGCAGGCCGCCGAGGCGAAAGCAAGCAGTATCCACACGTTCCACATTATTCCCGGGCTTGCAAGCTGTGGCTTCGAAGGACCCGTCCCCCCCTCCACACACAAAAAAATAGGAGAGCGCGCGAGAGAGGAGAGATTCCCAGGCAGGTCCTGCGAGTAATCCTCCTCCTCCCCCCTCCTCGCCGGCAGAAGCGACGGGCTCGCGGGCTCCCCCTCTTCCCTGGTCTCTGCTCCTGCAGACGCCGCCGCTCCTCCTCGCTCGCTCGCTTCAGGGAGGAGTTGGCTGGCTTGTGGGGAGCAAAAAGGGAAGGGGCTGGGCTGGTGGGCTGCTCCGGACTGCCGCCGCCGCCGCTCACTCGCCTTCACCTCCTCGCCGCTTTGTCGGACTCAACCCCTCTTTCTCTCCCTCGCGCCGGGTCCGGCCAAGAGAGGCGCACAGGCAACGCCACAAAGTTTGGCCGAGGCGCCGCCGGAGTTGTCCGCGGGGAGAAGGGAGCGGAGCCTCGGCGGTCGTCGTCGCAAGCCGCGCTCTAACTCGCGTTTTTGCGCTCGGCTTTCCTTTCCCAGGGCTGTGCGAGCGCGACTCCTAGTTGAAGCCTGAGGGAAATTCCTGCAGGATTACGACGCGGATTGGCAGGTCGCGCAACCAGTGGGGAAGAGGGGAGGGGAGGCGAGCGGGGCGCTCGGAGGCAACCCCGCCGCTGCTTGGTCCCTCGCAAAGCCAAGCTAATCCCTCCTCAGAGCCGCCGCCCCCCGACCAAGTACCGCTCTCTCTCCACACACAGGCGCGCGCGCACACACACTCTCCAGCTCCCCTCGGTTCAACCCGCCTCGGAAGGCACTGCGAGAGAGGAAACTCCTCGCGCGCCTTGCTTCTCTGAGCCAGGCTTGCGCGGGATGCGGAAAGATGCGCGCGCCGGGGTGTGTGTGTGCTGCCTTCCTTTGCTGTGTAGTGCCGTGCAGACGGAAGAAACGAGCTCAGGCGCGCGAGATACACGCCAACTCTCCAGCAATAAAATATTTGATGGGCACTGCCATTCAAAATAGTGCGCGCGCGCCACGTCATGTGATAGATTATGCCGGGTGGGGCTTACCTGATCCCCCCCCCCAAAAAAGAAATTTTATTCAAGTTGGCACCCCTGGAGAGAGAAGGAAGCAATGCAATGCTAATCCTCAGGTTGCCACTTGCTCCTGAAATTTATGAACAAGTACCTTGGGCCCTTGGCCCTGGGATTTTGTACAGCTTTTAAGTACTAGTCTCAGGAAACTTGCTTGGGCTACACAGGGCCAGCCTGTCCATGATGAGGCACATTGAGGCAGCCGACTCCGGCGGAAACTGAGGGGCACCTCAAGGGGTGCACCTCGCAGCAGAGAAATGGTGGTGGCTATGGCAAGATCTTGCAAGATAGCTGGAACCTGGAAGCCTCAGTTTACTGTAGCACTGGCCTGGCCCATTTTGCCACCTGAGGCAAGGTAAGGTGCCTTGCACATTGCTACAGTATTTATCTACCAAAAATCAAGCAAACTGCATATTCATAATTATATGGCCTTACATGGGTTGGGAACTGGCTGTATAAAAGCACATTCCATTGCATGTATATCCATTGAGTCTAATGGGTCTTATTCCCAGACTGCATTCGGCCCTCAGCCCCATTGCATGTGGTCCTCTGTGAGCAATCAGTTCAATGGAGTGATAGGGAGATCCATGCTTTGTTTCAAACTCTTCCCACTAGGTGTTCTGGCTCCACCCACCACTGGCTGCAACACCTAGTTGACTTCCCCAAAGGATAAAGCTTCCTCCTACCCGAAGGACCGTCCAGCTGAACCTGCTCAATTATTATAATCATTTAATAAGGTCCTCCTCTGAGAGCCTCACCTTCAACAGGTGATGACCAGGATAGGCTGTTTTGGAGTCGTGCTGTCCCCAGGAGGAGGAGGAGGAAGAGGAGGAGGAGGAGGAGGAGGAGGAGGAGGAGTTTGGATTTGATATCCCGCTTTAGCACTACCCGAAGGAGTTTCAAAGTGGCTAACATTCTCCTTTCCCTTCCTCTCCCACAACAAACACTCTGTGAGGTGAGTGGGGCTGAGAGACTTCAGAGAAGTGTGACTAGCCCAAGGTCACCCAGCAGCTGCATGTGGAGAAGCGGAGATGCAAATCCAGTTCCCCAGATTACGAGTCTACCGCTCTTAACCACTACACCACACTGGCCAAGTACCTTTTTCACTCTGTGCACCGTGGATCTATGGAACTTGCTCCCACAGAAGGCAGTGATGAGCACTAACTTAAATCGTTTTAAAAGATGATTGGACAAATTCATGGAAGGGTAGGCTATCAATGGCTACTACACATAAATGGTGTTTCCGTGCGCTGCTCTGGTTCGCCAGAAGCGGCTTAGTCATGCTGGCCACATGACCCGGAAGCTGAACGCTGGCTCCCTCGGCCAGTAAAGTGAGATGAGCGCTGCAACCCCAGAGTCATCCGCGACTGGACCCAACAGTCAGGGGTCCCTTTACCTTTACCCATGATGGCTATGTTCTCCCCCCGTGGTTGGAGGCAGTAATGCTTCTGAATACCAGTTGCTGGAAGTCACAGGAGGGGAGAGTGGTCTTGTGCTCAGGCCCTGCTTGCTGGGCATTTGGCGAGAACCGCTCAGGTAGAAAGGTAGGTAAAGGTAAAGGACCCCTGGATGGTTAAGTCCACTCAAAGGCGACTATGGGGTGCAGCGCTCATCTCGCTTTCAGGCCGAGGGAGCCAGCATTTGTCCACAGACAGCTTTCCGGGTCATGTGGTCAGCATGACTAAACCATTACTGGCACAACAGGACACTGTGATGAGTGCCAGAGTGCACAGAAACACCATTTATCTTACCGCCGCAGAGGTACCTATTTATCTACTTACACTGGCGTGCTTTCGAACAGCTAGGTTGACAGGAGCAGAAACAGCAACAGGAGCTCACCCCATTGCGTGGATTCAAACCGCCAATCTTCCAATTGGCAAGCCCAAGAGGCTCAGTGGTTTAGACCACAGCGCTACCCATGTCCCTCTCTCAGAATGGTTATTTCCTCCTAGACTTCTTGACATACCACTTTCCTTTTTCATGCATAGGGCTTTTTTAGGTTGTGTGGTTGTGTGCATGCATTGAATCATGTGATAACCCATTTGCATTCTAAAATGGTACAATCCCAGCAGAGCAATACTGCAGTTTTTTCTGAATTTGAACGACTCTTATTTATTCAGAAGTGTGCGTTTTAAATGAGAAAGTTCGTTCCCTTTTTTCAGTATTTCCATTTAAGATAAAGCTTACTTCAACAAATGATGGACATTAATCTCTGTTGAAAAATGACTGGCAAATTATTAGAATTAAAGGATTACTTACAAAGTATTATTAAATTTTGTAGGATTTGAAAGATGTAAAGGCATTAAAGTTTACAATAAGATAAATGGACTGAAGCCTGAAGCCTCTTTTTCAGTGTATTTAAATCTATGGGAAAAATCCATTATATTGCTGCACGAATGGCATTGGACACTGGTTTTGTTACAGACAATCTTTGCTGGAAATTGGATCATTCCTACCTTTGGTGGAAGAGCAACAAAGAAGAATCAAGAAAATAATAGATATTTATTTTCTAATGGGTCCCACAGTTAAAATTCTAAACCAAGGAAGGGATTGGGGTAGAAATAAGCATAGGAGATTGGTTTGTAGTTTGTCTACAGCAGGTATGGGGAACTGGTCATTGGTTAGTGGGATCATCAAGATGTTAACCAAACTGGAGGTCCTCAAGATGTCAACCAGATTGGAGGTGGTTTAGATGCAGAAGGAGAACAAATGTTCTGAGCTCTCAGTCAGCAGTTCTATCACAGACAGAAAGGAGTTCCTCATTGCAAAGCCTACGCCGTGACTATGTGGTCCTTCTGGATGCCCTCCTCACCAGAAAAACGTGTAGCCTGGTCTCCTGTAGAGTGGCAACATCAGTGTTGAGCATTTTCAGTTCATAGTCAATGATGGTCGTATTCAGTGCTTTTTTTCTTTAAAAAATGTTTAGCGTACCCCCAGAAAAAAAGCACAGGTCGTATTCCATGAGCCGTTGACCAGCAGTTTGGTGGACAAGCCAGGACACATGGTCCTGATGTTCCAGCTTGCTAGATGCAAGAGCATTTATTTCTTTTCTTTTTTGCCTGGTGCAGTCGATTGGTCCACATGTTGAGTGATACTCAGAGCTCCAAGCACCCATTGAAGCAGGCAGACAATGGCAGATCAGCACTTTATTGGCCGGGGGGTGTCCAAATTAAGGCTGGTGGAAGCTGGTCAGTGAGACAGTATCACCTCTCCCACCAACCGGCCAAAGAGATATTCTTCAAAATACAGCAGTTTTGCTTTTGTCATAGGAACGTGGCCACAATTCATTCTTAATGGAAGCGCACTTGAAGCTAAACCTCTTCCCTGGCAAACATTAAAACCTAAACCTGCCCCATCTAGGTTCTTCTTAGTCACACCAAACTGTGGTGTAATCTCAGAAGCGTGTGTGTGTGTGCACTGGTGGAGAAAGAGGAGTGCAAGGGGAGCGCACCGCCCCCAGCAGTGTGATCCCGGTGGGGTGCCATTGCGGCTGCCCCCCGCCCGTGCAGGGTGCCATGCCCCTGCAGGTAGCATGCCACGCCCCTGCAGGTAGCATGCCACGCCCCCAGGACGCATGCCCCACCCCTGCGGGCAGCGCACCCAGCTCCCAGGATGCGTGCCTCACCCCTGCAGGCACCGCGCCCTGTCCCCGGAACATGCACCAGCCCCGCCCCCATGCCGGAGCATGAAGCTCCGCCACTGTGTGTGTGTGTGTGTGTGTGTGTGTGTGTGTGTGTGTGTGTAAAAGAGATAGAGGGATTTTGGGGGAGGAAAAGAGGACACCAGCTGAAAATGGAGCTATGTGCACAGTAGAGGAAATAATTTTTTAAAACCCCTTGTGTCTTTAATGTGTGCTGAGTACTGTAGAACAATATTTATGTCCCAAGTAAAAATGTGTTCACTGTAACTGACAACCTGCACCAGAGATGGGCAACCTGTGTCCTTCAGAAGTTGCTAGACTCCAACTTCCATCAGTCCTGACAATTAGCCATGTTGGCTGGAGTTTATGGGACATCAAAATGGCGGCTCTCAACTGCCGCCACTTGTTCCTGCCATTGCCTGAGTTTTATAGGATGGAGGCCTGGGGAAGATGCAGCACAAAGGAGTAAACAAAAATGTGCAACCAGAGCAACAGTGGCTGGTTAATCAGAGGCTGGTGACACAGCCGAGTTGCCAAGAGAAAGCAGGAGGTCTGCCCTAGGGTGTTCGTGATCCAGTCGCTCAGCCATTAATCACTGTGTTGCTCTTGTCTATATTAAAAATAAAAACACTCCTTCATTCCTCACTGCGTTATCTCTTCCTGTCTCTCTTATCAGCCCTGCAGTGTTTGGCAATCGCAGGTTTGGATGATTAGAGTGGTCTGATTTAATTACACGAAAGGCAGCTTCTTGTATTAAAGCATACTGTGTATGTTCAGAATTCAGTAGGGCAACTGCTGTCATCCACCAGTGGCATCCTGTGCCCTTTTACCCCGCAGGTCCAGGCAAGACATGAATCTGAACGGCAAGGCAAACTCATCGGTCAGAGAGGCAGGCCGAGGTCAGCTCCCAGGAGGCAGCTTGGAGAGGTGAAAGACGGGCTGTGCAGAGAGGAGCAGGAAGCAGAACAGGCAGGGGCAGAAAGCCAGGGAAAAGACTGGCAGGATCAGGGAAGGAAGCACAGTTAGAAGCACCACAAAGAGCAAAGTCTGTGGTCCTCGCTTTTCTTTTTCTATTTTGCATAGAAAAGGATGGATTTAAACATGACAGGGCCTGTGAAAGTCCTTACACACATGCAGACAGCCATGTTTAAATGTACGTACTTGTCATGGACTGGCTGGATACAGAGAAGTGGTGGGAGGAACCAGCTGATGAACCTCCAAGGGAGGAAGGCTTAGAGACAGGGGATTGGTGGTGGGATGGCGATGCGTGGTCAGAGGGAGAAGAGGGAGCAGACTGTGATGAGGAAGTGTCGGAACCTGAAGAGGTAACAGGGTTTAGTGAGCAGGAGGAAGCTGTGGCAGAGGGCAGTCCAGAAGCAAGAGGCTGTAGAAGAGCGGGGCCAAGAGGCAGAGATCAGGCAGGCTGCTGAAGAAGCCAGGGAGTTTCCCCCTCCTGCTGCGACCAGCTCCCCTCCCCCTGGTCTCCCAGAACCCACAGAAGTAAGAAGAAAGCAAAGCAAAGACAGACAAGGAAAAGAAGTCTCAGGTTGCTTGGGAAGGACCTGGGGGAGGGGGAGAGATAGAAAGTTGTGAGAAAGACCTTCAGTCCTCACAACTGCTTCATTGGTACAAGACCTACTAGGAAGAGGTGTTGTGCTCACTAGGGCTGCACTGTTCTGTTTATTTGAATAAAGAGTTGACTTCACTGGCATCTTGTGAGCTATTGCCAACCTGCGTACGTCTCCCACCTTGACATTACTATGTGCACAAACCTATTCAAGTGTGAACATTGGCAGCACTTGGATGATCATTATTGCATTGTATCATATTTCTATCACGCCTTTTCTTCCCGAGGCACTTAAGGTGGTGCACATGGTTCCCCCCCCCATTTATTTCCCACAACCTAGGGATTTGAACCTAGGTCTCCCAGATCTTAGTCTGACACTCTAACCCAGGCATCCCCAGAGTGGCTGGGGAAACCCAGCCAGATGGGCGGGGTATAAATAAATTATTATTATTATTATTATTATTATTATTATTATTATTATTATTATATATCCCCAAACTGCGGCCCTCCAGATGCTTTGGCCTACAACTCCCATGATCCCTAGCTAACAGGACCAGTGGTCGGGGAAGATGGGAATTGTAGTCCAAAACATCTGGAGGGCCGAAGTTTGGGGGTGCCTGCTCTAACTGCTACACCACACTGGTTCTCCCTTGCCTCCACCACCTTGGCAAGTGGGGACATTGCACATGCATTTGATGACATGGAAGTTCCCTTTGACAACCTGATCAGCCCTTTCCCCTGGACCCAGGTCTCCACTTTTAAGCCACTGGGATCCTCCCCAGAGTCAGGCATTTCTGCGGGTCCTGGAACCCATACCCCAACTCAATAGGACCTCCCCCCAGGTTGGACTCATGCTCTTCCATTCCACATCATTCTCTGATCACCCTCTTCACAACGTCTGCACAGGGCTCACGGTAGCTTCCAGACCCATCGAAAATAAAAATAAAGTTTTAAAGGTATGTCTATGGGCCGTCCTGGGATATTGAGGCCCTGGCATCTGGATGAGGATGCTTCATACTGATGCTTGGCCTGTCTTTGTAACTGCAATAGGTCCACTGTAAATAACTACCTACAGTCATACCTCGACATCCGAACGCTTCGACTTCCGAAGGTTTTGACTTCCGAAGTCGACAACCCCAGAAGTCTTTTTGCCGCACGCGCAGTCGGCGCATGCACCGACCGCGCACTTCGACATCCGAAAACCTCGACTTACGAAGACGGCCACGGAATGGATCATCTTCGTAAGTCGAAGTACCACTGTGTTTACTTGGGGGTAAACCCCATTCAACTCTGCAGGACTTGCATTCTAAGGGAGCATGGGATACAAAAGGAAAGAGAAGGTGGAGCATCTAAGGCAGGGTTTCTCAAACTTGGGTATTTAGCTGTATTTGGACTACAAATCCCATCATCCCTGAACATTGGATCAGAATACCAAAAACAGCAGAATACCCAAGTTTGAGAAACCCTAATCTAAGGATTTATCTACACTTACCTATTGCCTCACTCAGACACAAGACCACACTTCAAAGCTCACCCCTTCTTTTTGCTCCAGAGATTTCCTGGCAAAAACCTGCTCTTTAAAAGCTGAATTGGAGCAAACAGCAATCCGCTGAAAACCTGAATACCCGATTGCGCCGATTCAGCTTTAAAGAGTGGGTTTTCATAGTGAAAGCTCCAAACCAAAAAAAATAAGTGGGGGGCGCTAGGACGCTGGGCTTTAAAGCACAGACTGGAAAACACAAATGAAAGGTAAGTGTGGATAAGCCCTAAGCCAGAACAGGAAACAAAAGTTCAACTGAGGAAATTTCTATTTCAATCCATGAACAAGCCTTGAGATTTCTTGGCCAGCAGCATCTGGAGATGTGTAAAGAGCAGATCTAAGTGCCTTGCAACAGCAATAAAAGAGGCAGTGCAAATGTATTTGGCACTAGTCAACATTTGTTGTATAAACCACTAGTGGTTTTCCTTCCGCTGGGAATGGAAAAGAGCTGGAGTTGGAACCACATAAAAAGAAATTAAGAGGTTGTCAGTTTCCTTTCATGACTGTTGCAAAGAATAAGAGGAATAGAACAAAGTGCTGGGTTAATTTTTTACCTGATGGGGCAATTAATTATCTGAAATGCATTAATGGGAAACCCAGCCTGATGGGCGGGGTAGTAATAATAAAAATTGTTGTTGTTGTTGTTGTTGTTGTTATTGCACTGGTTTTTGTGAGTTCTGCAGCAAGATGAAACTGGAACACTATCTTAGAAAACAGGTTAGAATGTCCCAAAATTATTAGAACAGACGCCTGTATTGCAACATTTCAACTGCCGCCTATCTGTTCCATGCAAACATTTAACTCTAAAAATATTCCAGAATAGCAATGTTCTCTGGGCTTTAAAAAGAACAAAAATGTGAGCATTTGAAATTGAATTAGCAGGTGTGGAAAGAAAGGATTAACTGCAGAAGACAAAATTGCTCTTGGGATTGTTCTAAATAGTAGCTTCCTCCATTTATTTTCTTGTAGGCAATTTGGAGTCAGGTAGGATTAGCTAGAGGTGATCCTGGAAAACTGAAAGTTTAAACATGCCTTTAAAAAAAACCCACTATCTATATAGCAGATGATTTGCTGCAGAGTTTGCTCATTGTTTTTGAGTTGCTTTGCTTGCTTTTTGTGGCAGAGCAGCCTACTTTGGAGTGAAGCAGATTTTTCCCATAGCAAAATGGGCTGGTGCCAAAGCTTGGGGCTCTCTGCAGAGAGTAGTTTTTAGGGATATGCATCAGATCTGAATGAATTCCAGATCCCAAGTCAAAGCACAGGACTTGTCAGAGGAAAGCTGGGATCTCTACAAGATGGCACAAGGTGCTTGATGACACCTTGATTATCAATGCACCCAAAAAATGCTGCAGACAAGCATCTGCTGAAAGCAAAAGTAATGCTTCTGAGCTCATTGTACAGTAATGCCATAAAGCCAGGGTGGGATGATGGGGGAAGAAAGAGCAAACATCAGAGCACAGAAAGGGCATGGAGGTTGAGCTCTGTTCTTCAAAGGGAACTTGATCACACAGCTGATCCAACAGGCTTGGAATCACCAACCATCAGCTGATGGCTGGTATCTTCTGCTTGTGCAAATCAAGTTCCCCACAGGGAACTGTCAGGAGGTTGCCTACTCATGAGTAGAACTTTGGCAGAGACACATGCCCGACTGGCATGTTCCTTCCTTCCTGGGCGATCGTTTGGAAGCTTCTTAACGCATCCTTCAACCCGAACATCACAGCGACTGGTGCCAGAAGACACCAGCACACTTTAGGGATCTGCAGAGGTTGCGCAGTTGCGTAACAGAACTCAGTAGCACAGCATCGTGGCTAATCTACTTTATCCTATATAATAAAGTCCCTGTGTCTCTGTGTCCAGTCCCTGTGTCCGCGCTAATGCGCATGTGCCCCACGGACACAGGGACGAAGGGGCGAAGAGGCGGGACGTACACACACACGCATTCTCTCCCCCCCTCAACCCTCTGCCTCCCGTTCCCCTGCAGTGGCGGACCAAGATGGTGGCATCGGGCTCCGGAGCCGCGGCCCCAGAGCCCGATGCCGTCATCTTGGGCCGCCGCCGCCCCGTGACAACCCTACCTGGCATGTGGGAGGAGCGGCGGGGCCGCGGCCTTCCCTCCCTCTCTGCGCTTGGCCGCGGGACACGATGGGAGGGCGCTTTGTTTAATTGTGTTCCCGGCACGCCCCACGGCCGAGCGCAGAAAGGGAGGGAAGGCCGCGGCCCCGTCGCACCTCTAGCGCCCGTTTTCTTAACGGGCTGAATGAGACTAGTTTACATATAAACACACATGGAGCACTGCAACATGGCTCCCTCTCTCTCTCTAGCAACAGACAGCAAAGAGAAAGAACAAAGAACAACAGTTCCACTTCGGGAACACAGTAAGACAAACATCCTGTCTACGTCACTTCCCACTCTGTGGAATGAAAACACATACTGTACAGTCATATGACAGACAACAAACCTATGACTGCACACAGGGAATGAATCTCCAACAGGAACTTGGTCATGCAGCTGATCCTGCAACATCCAACACCTGAGGTCATATATGATGTCAGGTGTGGGACAGGCAGACATAGTTTGGGGGAAATGGCCTTTCAGGTCAAACTGGGACCTTTGCGGGGTTTAATTTGGTCCACAGCCCAGAGGTTCCCTGCAGACAGCAGCAAAAGCATCAGGCAGTGTTTGATTAATCACCTCTCTATCCCCTGTACCAAACCTTGAAAGCCTCTTCCAGTGACTTCAGTGACCAAATAGGGCAATATGGGAGAAGGTAGTTTATCAAATAACCAGGTCCCAAGTTGTTCAGGTGTTTATATACTAACAGAAATGCCTTTAACTTGGCCTGGTAGCAAATTGGCAGCCAGAGCTCATGCCCCTATTCATAGAACGTTAGTGGTCAGATTCGGCAAAACTTTCTTTTGCAAAGACTGTGCCTGCAGGCCTGCTGGTGTCATTTGGTGTGCTCCTTTTACAAGTAAAAAATGTAGGTTGTTATGTTCTATATAAACCACATTTGCATTTCATAACTTTTTTGTATATACTGTGTAGGTGGAGTCTTTTCTCCCTGCTTGAGTTAAAGATATTCTTTAGCAGGATTCTTCCACTCAGACACGCTTTCCATTATCGAGGGACCACTAGTCTCTTTCAAGGTTTCCAGCTTTTTGTATCTGTATCCATTTGCATTGCATCTGCCTCCTCTATGTGCGCATGTGTATAAATAAATATGTCAGCGATATAGCCGTGTGCATTTTTATTACCCTCCGATTGTGCATCCTGCGAGTAATCAAAAAGTTTGAAGTATGACTCAAAGCTCTGAGATGAGACTGTCTGCCTGCGCTGCTTTAAAGAATTGCAATATTCGCTGTCCTTGTTAAGTTCATTTTCTCTCTGGCATTAGGCAGTAGTTTTGCAAACGGTCACAGGGTGAAGCCGTCACACAAGGAAGGGAGTTAGGAGTGACACGTCTAAAGTATCAGTGAGCAATCAATGAAACTGAAGCTTCAAAAGCACAAGAGCCGTGACACGTTCGATAGATTTCAGGGAGGAACAGAGCCCTGACCTGGATGCACAGAATGCTTGAGGTGGTTGCCAGCTACTGCCAGGCTAGGCTTGTTCATGAGGTGGGGAGAGGCAGCTATCTTGGGCAGCAGATGCTGCAGTGGCACAGCACGTTCCTGTTTCGCCTCAGGTGGCAAAATGAGAAATGGCTGCTGCATGCAGAGTATCAGTAAGATCATTTAAGAATTGTAACCCAGGCTATACTGAAGCTTTCTCTAAGCTTTTAACTGAGTTGATAATTAACTGTTGGTGTTCTCTGCTAGCTTACATGTGAGTGTTTAACCTTATAGCACATGATTAAGGTATTCAATTGCAAATTCGCCATTTTGAAGGTGAGTTGCCTTTGTCTTATGTTCCCAGGTACGGTGAGAGAAGGGTGTGATAAGGAAGCCTCACTAGGAGCTGCATAGCCTGATCATAATTACATTACAGTGGTGCCTCGCTAGACGAATTTAATTCGTTCCACGGGTCTTTTCTTATAATGAAAAAATTCGTCTAGCGAATCCCATAAGAATGCATTGGAATTTTTTTGATTTTTTTTTTTTGCCCATAGGAACGCATTAATTGAATTTCAATGCATTCCTATGGGAAACTGCGATTCGCTAGACGAAAACGAATTTGTCTAGCGAGGCAACCTCCGCTAGAAAAAACTTTCGTTAAGCGAAAATTTCGTTAAGCAGGGCATTCGTTAAGCGAGGCACCACTGTATATATTTAAGAAGAAAAACCTATGATTGAATAAGCATACGCTTTATGGAATTATTTGGGTGCATCATTGATGCTTTTATACCTGTTTTGAAGCAGCTCTGGTTAGTAAAGGTTTGAATCATAATCTTAGGTCTGGACAGGGTTGTTGTTTTTATTTCCAAAGAAGTCAGATTTTATGCATCCAATTGCTTCATGCTGCATAATATTAATATCTGCAATAGTTTAGCATGCATTGTCAAGGGTTGTTTCACAAGCCTAAGGGTGAGAATAATGGCTGTGCAATACGAAGCCCTGTGCAATAGCTGCATTAGTGGAAGCTTATTGTGCAACTGGTTGTGCAACAAAAGTATCAGCACTACAAAAAAACTGTTGCACAAGCAGCCATGAAAACTATGCTGGCTTCCTGTGCCTCTTCTTGCAAAACCCATTTTACTAGCCCAACTAGGACACTGCCAAGGGACTTTAACATTGAATTCCAACCAGTGTCCTCAAAGAATGAATGACTGTTAAAACCAGTCTGATGATGAAAAGGCAGTAGGGATAGCTGAATTTTGAGATTCAGATTTCCCTATAAGCCAATGTTCTTAATTGAATGAAGAAAAATACTTCAAAGTGTAATATTCAGCAGTGATGACCTACAGAACAGGCTCCCTCTCCTGCTTTTTGTGTCACAGAAGCAACTGGGCTGAATTCAGTTGGTGTTACCGTAACACAGCATGAGCTAAGAATTATACCTTTTGTTCAATGAGACTCTCACTGATAAGACATTAATGGCTGTAAAGGATTTAAGATTCCATGGAAAGGATTTAAAATTCTATTCCAAGTCTAGGAGACAAACTCATTAGCTGCCCTGTCATACAAGGAATTAGCTCCAAATTTGCGAATGCAATGAATCAAACAGCAAAGGAGAGATAAATAGCCGATGATATTTATCAACAGTGGGGTATCTCAGGAAAAGAAAGTGAGGCATTTCTATGAAGCTGGGGGGGGGGGGAATGAAAGGCATACAGATATAATAAGCCTATTACAATGTCCTGTGCAGCAGTGAGTCTTGGATGAAAATAGCAGTGCCAGATCTAGAAATTTTGCCCATAAGGGGCAAAAATCTGCGCTCCTGCCCCCCTCAAGTGCATGACACACACAAATGAGTCATTCAAGTAACAAATTATTTTCCAGAGTCCACTTGTCATTAACTTTGTTTCCAGGCAGAGCCACCTGTGATTAACAATGCTAGCTGTCAAATACTTTTGTTTCTTCTCACCTGGATGGCGTGGTGGTATGTGCAAAAGCATAAGCCTAGTTCTAATTCCTGTAGAAATTGGAGTTCTTGGTGAAGTCCAGAAATAAACAGTAAATCGCAAGAACTCAGGCCAGGAGAAAGATGAATTTCAAGTGCATCTTCAAAAGGTTTTATTTATGTAATGAAGAATTCAAATAGGAATCAATTCCAGTATAATAGGCAAATAAAAATAAATTCCAGTGAAAAAATCCCAGGACAAGGCCCTGTTTCGACAATTCTTCGTCAGCAATGTTTTAATGGTCAGAGTGTACCAAGTATGTTCCTGGGATTTTTTTCACTGGAATTTATTTTTATTTGCCTATTATACTGGAATTGATTCCTATTTGAATTCTTCATTACATAAATAAAACCTTTTGAAGATTCACTTGAAATTCATCTTTCTCCTGGCCCGAGTTCTTGCAGTTTACTGTTTATTTCTAGTTCTAATTCCTGTCTCCACCCCCAGTTCTGTTGCATTGATATGTGTGAGTGCCTGAAGGCGGTTGGAGGATGGATGGCGGTTAACAGATTGAGGTTGAATCCTGACAAGACTGAAGGACTGTTTTTGGGGGACAGGGGGCGGGCGGGTGTGGGGGACTCCCTGGTCCTGAATGGGATAAGTGTGCCCCTGAGGGACCAGGGGCGCAGCCTGGGAGTCATTTTGGACTCACAACTGTCCATGGAGGCGCAGGTTAATTCTGTGTCCAGGGCGGCTGAGTACCAGCTCCATCTGGTACGCAGGCTGAGACCCTACCTGCCCGCAGACTGTCTCACCAGAGTAGTGCATGCTCCCGCTTGGACTACTGCAATGTGCTCTACGTGGGGCTACCTTTGAAGGTGACCCAGAAACTGCAATTAATCCAGAATGCGGCAGCCAGGCTGGTGACTGGGAGCGGCCGCCGGGACCACATAACACCGGTCCTGAGAGATCTACATTGGCTCCCAGTACGTTTCCGAGCACAATCGAAGTGTTGGTGCTGACCTTTAAAGCCCTAAACGGCCTAGGTCCTGTATACCTGAGGGAGCGTCTCCACCCCCATCGTTCAGCCCGGACACTGAGGTCCTCCATTCCCTCCCAACTACGTTTCTATATATCACTTCCTTAGTAATTTCCAAATCTTGATTCCAATCTTTTTAATAATTATCTAAACCTATTAATGCTCTTAATACCTTATCAATACAATAAATCTCTTATACATATCTCAAAATATAATTCTATTCTAATTAAATCTTAAAAATTCAATACCATAATAACACTTAACTAAATCTTAATGCACAATACACTTAACTAACACTCTTCTACAACCTCCTTTTACTTCCAAATCTTTAGCTAAATACTGCTAATCTTACAATTCTTCTCTAAATAAACTTTAAATTTCTTCCAATCTTCTTCCACCGATTCTTCCCCCTGTCAGCTCGGACAGTTCCATGAATTCTATCAGCTTCATCTGCCAATCATCCACCGTTTTTTTCCTTTCCTTTTCTTTTAAAGGTAAAAGGAAGGTTTTCCTTTAAAAACCCAACCAGTGAGCACACCCAGCTCAGCCACTCAGTATCCAGCCTTCCTGCACTTGATTTAAAACTCAGGGAAAGGATGCCATGAGGTTACTTCTTCCACAGGTTGTTTTGTTTTTGTTTCTTCAGCTCAGGAAGCACAGGGAACAGAAACTACAGATCACTGGAGAAAGGGGAAGAAAAACCCATATTCACCACCCTCAGCTACCCTGTTTCTCATATTTTAAGACATACCCATAAAATAAGCCATAGCAGGATTTTAAAGCATTCAAGGAATATAAGCCATACCCTGAAAATAAGACATAGTGATAGGCGCAGCAGCAATGCCGGCTGCGGCAGGAGGAGGAGGAAAAAAAATAAGACATCCCTTGAAAATAAGCCATAGTGTGTGTTTTTTGAGGAAAAAATAAATATAAGACATGTCTTATAATATGAGAAACACGGTATTTCCTAGGCTAAGGTAAACAGAACCCCACATCTCCTGGAATAATGAAGGAATTCTAAATAAATTCCAAAGTGCTCTGCAAATGTGGTGGAAAAACAGAAGCCTGTTTGACTTGGGAAGAAAATGTTCCATAAATTGGAAAATTGATTTTGTCATGGCACTACCCCTATCCAAGGACGGCATTCAATCTGGCCTTTGAGTTTCTGATCCTAAAGAAACTTACTAGTGGCCCATTGGCCCATTCCTGCAATCATGTTTACGTTTTGTAAATGAAATTAATTATCCATTTGGTTAGCCACTGTGAGAATAGGAGGCTGGGCTGGGTGGGGGCCCCACATATGCAAGTTTCAACAAACACTCTAATAAATTGAGGGAGACAACCCTCAAAGGTCCCTCAACACAGGGCTAGATGCTGCATCCTCGAAAAATAGACCACAGGGCAGGGGAGATGGGAGAAAAGAATGATTATGTACAAAAACGATGCAGCTGCTAACATCAAAGTGATGACTTCCCTTTTGCAGGGTTCCATCACTGGGTATCAGCCAATCAGTTCCAGCATTTTATTAAAAGTCTGAATTTGGAACATATTCCAGTGATGTGTGTGTTGTTGTTTTTTAACATGCTCCAGCTGTCCACCATCCAGTGACAAAGGAGAAAGACTGTGCAAACTCAGAGTCACAAGGACTTTGATCTTCGCAGGGCTTTGTAATTGCGGAAGGAAGTGGGAGGATAATGATAAAAGAAAAGAAGCACCAGTTCTGGAGGTGGGGAAAGAAGATGACAGTCTCTGAGGATGGAGTGAGGAAGATCTCCTGAGACATGAAAGAAGGGCTGGACATGCTTCTCTTTTCCCTTTTTGTTTTGACCGTAAGCTTTCTTAAACCCTGGAAAGTCTCTGCCCGATTTTTGCAGACAACGCTGAGTTAGGTGTCCAATGGTCTCACTCGTTATAAGGAAGCTTCCTCTGTTTCTTTGCTCTTGGAAGTATCCCTCTGGTGCACCCACAGTTCATGCAGTACAATGACGAGGCTCAATAGGCCTGCCTAACATCCCATGTGAGCGGACCAGCACCCTAACACAATCTCTCCGGAACACAGCAGGTCCTCTGCAGTGAAGTCTACAGGGAAAGAGCTCCCTAGTGGTAGACATATTAGAAAACCACCAATCAACTGCCATGCACACTCCATTTGTTTTTCAGGACACAGCACCGCAGGGTTTTTGTACCTCGCTAGTGGACTAGTCCCTCCCAGTGTCATCATTGAGTCTTCTCAATAACAAAGGTTCTCCTATTAATCCATTAATACTGGTGCCAAACTGCTGACATTACAGATGACCTTGCTGGCTGATGCAATGGATGAATTCGTTTGCTCCTTTGGCTGACTGTGGACAGACACTGAAGACTCTTGAGCCATTGCGGGGCGGGGGGTTAATACATGAGCTGAAGTCCGCAAACGTCTATTGGTTGAGCACGTGTGAGATCAGGGTACTAAAGAAGTTTTGGAATGTGGTGGACTCTCCTTCCTCTGAGATTTTTAAACAGAGTTTAGCTCAGGGGTCAGCAAACTTTTTCAGCAGGGGGCCGGTCCACTGTCCCATAGACCTTGTGGGGGGCCGGACTATATTTTGAAAAAAATATATGGATGAATTCCTATGCCCCACAAATAACCCAGAGATGCATTTTTAATAAAAGGACACATTCTACTCATGTAAAAACATGCTGATTCCCGGACCATCCGTGGGCTGGATTTAGAAGGTGTTTGGGCCGCATCCGGCCCCCAGGCCTTAGTTTGGGGACACCTGGTTTAGCTGGTCATCTGCCAGGAAACCTTTAGTTGGGATTCCTGCATTGCAGGGGGTTGGATAAGATTGCTCTGTGGATCGCTTCCAACTCCACGATTCCACGATTCTCTTTTAACTTGTAATCAGGGACACTGAAAACAATTTTATACCTTATCATTACATCCTCTGATGTTCCAAACTCACAGTCATGAGCTTTGCACCTTAACTGCATAACAAAGCGATCCATTTATTCGGTTTCATCCAACTGAAGTTGCCAAAACTGATAGTGTTCAAACACTGGCTTTTTCCTGGGCTCAAAATACTGTTTAAAAGCATTTTAAGTCTTATGTTAAGATTTTCTTGGCTGGATCTGCATAAACATTTTGTATGTTATTGTACATCTCCGGTGCCTTGTCACCATGCTACAAAAGAATAGGAATCTTATCATCTGCTGGTGGGTTGTTTGCATTGGATAGTGGGAAGTAGAGAAGAAGCTTTTGCTCCCACCTTCTCTAATTTCTCCCCAGGTAAGGAGAGTGCAATGAACCCTCTCCCTGACTGTAAGTCAGATTCCAAACTAGCCACGATCTTTTCTAAGATAGAAGAAACCTTCAACCCTGAAACACTGACCTTTCCAGCCTCGTGTAATGAAATGCAAATGTTAAATATATTGATTTTGGCTGGCAGAAGGAAAACGGAGCAGGACAGAAGCTTCAGGATGACTCATAGAGCATTGGCTCCTGTGATTTCCTGGTCAATTCCCCCCCCCCCTACCTCTGAAAACAGTTTCTGCAAAATGGTGAGAAAGGATTGCTTGTGCCTGTGTTTGTTGCTTCTGCTGTTTTTAAAGCAAATCATTTGTTCCACTGAAAGATAGAACCAAAACAGTTCTAAAGTCTCTGAATAAGACTCCTTTTCAGTATGGTAAATGCTGCTTCATTTCCTTCATTTAACAAAGATCGCATGCATACGGTACTATTTGTTGCACATGGCTTTCCCTAAAGAATCCTGGAAACTGTAGCTCTCCCCCCCCACCCCACAGAGCTACTATTCCCATCACCCTTAAACTATGGTTCCCCAGCAATCTTTGGGGGAAACCACATGCTTTAAAAATACAGGGGTGGTGGAAACCCATAATCAGGTTCAATAGGAGAGAATGGAGCTCCTTGCTAAGCTTTCCCTTCAGCCATTCTCAAACATTTCTTCAGTTTGACTTTTTCATTTCCCCTCTCCGCAACTTTTTTGTCCACATAAACAGCAAGATGCTTGCAGAATTATACACAATAAAACAAATGACTACCTGCATTTTGGAAACAATGACTACAAATTTGAAGACAGCAGCAGATGTAAACCAGCTACCTGTTCTATTCCTAAACTCTCTTTGGGAAAGATCAGGCTCAGCCTTGGTTGGCAACCCCCTCCCTGTGCAATTGGGGGGACGACACAATTGTTTGGAGCACCTTTGCATAGTTCACAGGATGTTGAGGGCAGGGGCCAGAAGGTGCACCCCACTCTGTCCTCCATCCATTAGAACCCCATGCATGAGATACACATGAGAATAGAGCTTGCATTTTGTTAACATTGCATGGGGATTTACAGGTAGATCTGAGCCAAGTTCAAGATGTTGGTACCAACATATAAGTCCCTCTACAGCTCAGGACCAGGTTACAAAAGAGGAGGAGGAGGAGGAGGAGGAGGAGGAGGAGGAGGAGGAGGAGGAGGAGGAGTTTGGATTTGATATCCTGCCTTTCACTCCCCTTAAGGAGTCTCAAAACAGCTAACATTCTCCTTTCCCTTCCTCTCCCACAACAAACACTCTGTGAGTTGAGTGAGGCTGAGAGACTTCAGAGAAGTGTGTCTAGTCCAAGGTCACCCAGCAGCTGCATGTGGAGGAGCAGGGAAGCGAACCCGGTTCCCCAGATTCCGAGTCTACCGCTCTTAACCACTACACCATGCTGGAGGAGGAACTGTACATGCCTAAATTCCCAGTATGCGCTTGAATCCCTTCCTCAGAATATATACTGCTTGTTTGTTTTATAGTAGAGCTCTTTAAGCAGACACAATGTTCTCAATTAGGAGAGAATTGTTGTAGGAGAGGGAGCAGTCTTGCAGACACAATTTTCATTTACAGTGCTTTGGGTATATATGTAGCAGAACAGAGAAGCAGTTGACATACTAAGCACTTTTTTAAAAAAATTCCTTTAAAATGGCAAACTTGCAGGAGAGGAGGGTGTAATGATGCATTTTTACATGGTCTGGGCTTTTTACATGGTTTTTACATGTCTGGGCTTTTTACATGGTTTATTTCAATGGATCATGGCATCAGCACAGCTGGCATAAGTTTACAGGTGAAACTCGGAAAATTAGAATATCGTCAAAAAGTGCATTTATTTCAGTAATGCAAGTTAAAAGGTGAAACCAATATACATGACATGCAAAGCAAGATATGTCAAGCCTTTATTTGTTGTAATTGTAATTATTTGTGGTTAGATGAGTCAATTATAAAGGGAATGAAATTAATGAAATGTAATAGCGATGTTTATTTTTGTTTATTATTGTATTATTGTAACTACAGTCGTACCTCGGGTTACGAACACGATCCGTTCCGGGTCGCAGTTCGTAACCCGAAAAGGTCGCAAACCGAGCGCCATTTTTGCGCATGCGCAAAGCGCACGCGCGTAATGAAAACACTTCCGGGTTTGCGGAGTTCGTAACCCGAACTGTTCGCAACCTGAGCAGTTCGTAACCCGAGGTACGACTGTATTTGTTTTATTACTGTGGAATTTCCAAAATAAAGCATTTGTAAAAATTAAAATGAAAACAAAAAAATAATAAGTTGCATTACTGAAATAAATGCACTTTTCGACAATATTCTAATTTTCCGAGTTTCACCTGTAATATAAAATATGTCCCTCATGAACTATCTGTGACCATGGGACAAGCTCTTGTCTCAGACATGTCCCGGAAAGAATAATTAACATCCTGACTCTAATAGTTTCAGAAAAGATTAGCATGCTAATCTTTATATTTACCAGAAATACTTAATTATCACCTTTCTGTAAGCAGGAATCATACTTCACACAGGCAATGAAAGTCTTTTTTAAGGTAAATTTATGATTCAGGAATTGCAGAGATAAATATGTGGTTTCCCCAAAATCAAGGTCCTTGTCCTTTTCACCTCAAGCCTATCTCACAGAACATAGCAGTACACTAGAAGGATCAAATAACAGTTCAAAGGACTTGGGTGCTTAGTTATTCACTCACCATGGAACCATGGAATCCATAGAAGTATGTTCAAAGTGGGCAGAATTGAATTTAAACTAATTGAGAGCAATGGATAGCCTTTATCTTCTACGAATCTGTTTAATCCCCATCTAGAGCCATTCATGTTGGTGGCTATCACCACGTCTTGCGGTAGCAAATTCAGCTATGTGCTATATGAATATATCTTGCTATATAATAAAATTGTAAGGCTGCAGTCATGCTGTAGTTCACACGGCCTCCAGCAAGCAACCAAGCAGTGGAGCAGGGTGTTGGGTCATGTTGTGAAGAGAGGTGGAGCAGAGGAGCAGGAGCAGAGAAGAAGAGGGGTTGGCCAGGTGTGAGGGAAGGAGGATTGGCAAAGGGGTTGCTGGGTAGATGGGGTTGAGAAGTGGCGCAGGTAGGGGCAGCAGTCCCTAGTGCATATGTGTGTGCTTATATGTATCTAAATCATAGGCTCCATGCTCTGCTCATTATTTGGTTAGAATGCCCTACAAGGAGCTCAGTATATGTTTTTCCCTCTTTCTCTACTTCAGCATCATAATAACTCTGTAAGGTGGGCTAGGTTAAGAGAAGGTGATTGGGTCAAAGTTACCCATTGAGTTCCAGTACTGAATGGCAATTTGAGAGCGCCTCTGATACCAGTGTTCACACTTTATGCCTTAGCTGCTTGTTGGAGCATCTGCCTTGTATGCACAATGTCCCAGGTTCAGTCCCCAGGATCTCTGAAATCCTGGAAAGCCACTTCCAGCAGGTTTTGACAGTACTGAGGTGCTATTCAGCATAAGACAGCTTCCTATGTTTTTTAATGGTAAAATTTAGCTGATCATAAACCTTCATAATGCCTCTACCTGAAATTCACCTGCCATCAAATTCTGCAGAAGAATCTTAGCTCACAAAGCCAGTCTGCTTTCTGACAGCGGAAAATCCAGATGCCCAGCTAACTTGATCTTTTACATTGCTGGAGAGTTTGTTTTCATTCACATAAATGACAAAGGATAGGAGAGGTTCCTAGTTGAGGCGAAACCAGTGATGCTAGATCTGTGATGCACACATGTATCTTCCTGGCATTCTCCCAACTCTTTTCAAAGATAAAGTACAGGATGAACATCTGGTTCACACTATTAAAACCTTAATTAAAACTGAATTTCTTTTCCAGAATAACACCATCTGTCACAGCTCAGTCTCTCACTTTCTAAACAGAGATGCTACTCTTTCCTCCGCCCCTCCCCTGCAAAACAAATCTCCAGTTGTTACTATCTCCAGAATCTCTTTTCTTGAAGAGCAAAAATAAATAAATGTCAAGACTTGATTTTGCTGCTTTGTTTTTACTTGTTCCAAGGAGCCACCATGTACATTTCATTTGTCTCAGTACAGGAAAACATAATTTTACCAGTGATTATCTATCTAGGTTAGAGCACCCCTGGGCTAATTTGTGAATAGTTTCCCATTAAGTGTTAACACTCTAAGGGATTAGGGTTTAAGATACTCAGTGCTTATCCATCTAAACATTGCATATTGAGTGTGTGTGCGCACGCACGCATGCACACACACACTTCCATGCTTTTAAATGGAAATATGGCAAAAACACAGGCTTCTCTAAGGCAACCAACTAAAGCAAAAAGATTACTATGGTCACAACTGCACCATCCATTTAAAGCACATAGCTTCCCTCAAATAATTCTTGCAAATGTGGTTTGTTAAGGGTGTTAGGAATAGCTCTGTGAGGGTTAAACTACAGTTCCCAGGGCTCTTGGGGGAAACTATGTCCGTATAGTTAAAGCTATGGTTTTCCCAGTAATGATGTATGGAAGTGAGAGTTGGACCATAAAGAAGGCTGGAATTGATGCTTTTGAATTATGGTGCTGGAGGAGACTCTTGAGAGTCCCATGGACTGCAAGAAGATCAAACCTATCCATTCTGAAGAAAATCAGCCCTGAGTGCTCACTGGAAGGACAGATCGTGAAGCTGAGGCTCCAATACTTTGGCCACCTCATGTGAAGAGAAGACTCCCTGGAAAAGACCCTGATGTTGGGAAAGATTGAGGGCACTAGGAGAAGGGGACAACAGAGGATGAGATGGCTGGACAGTGTTCTCAAAGCTACGAAAATGAGTTTGACCAAACTCTGGGAGGCAGTGGAAAACAGGAGTGCCTGGCGTGCTCTGGTCCATGGGGTCACGAAGAGTCGGACATGACTAAACGACTAAACAACAACAATAACAACATGTGCTTTAAATGTATGGGGTGAAAACAGATATTTTCATACCCTCCAAGAATCCTAGCTTCTGATTTGATCCTGGAATGTCCAGATTTTCCTCGCTGGCACCAAGCTTGGGGAGGAGGAGGAACTGGCACTTTTTTGAGCAGCAATGGCAGCAGCTGCTGAGAGGGAGCATCCCATTGCCTCTCCATGGGTAAGGAGGAGAAGAGGCTCCTGCCCTCCATGACACGCCAGCTCTGAAGTGCAGGCAGAGGGCAGGGTTGCCATGGGTGGGAAGAAAGGTGGAGCGGAGAAGAACACAAGGAGCCTTGATTTTTTAAAACAAAAATGCTGCGTGTGTCCCTGTCTAATCTCTCTCCTTAAATATATACAGTGGTACCTCTACTTACGAATTTAATGCGTTACGAACGCACATTCGTAAGTCGAAAAAAATTGTAAGTCGAATCCCATAGGAATGCATTGGGAGAAAAAATCCGTAAGTCAAAGCAACCCTATCTAAAAATTCGTAAGTAGAAAAAACCCTATCTAAACCGCATCCAAGATGGCGGACGGAGCTCCGTTCGTAAGTAGAAACATTCGTAAGTAGAGTTATTCGTAAGTAGAGGTACCACTGTAGATATATATATATTGGTGTGCATTTTTCTTCTTGTAAATATAAAGAATAAAATAAAATAATAAAATCAGGATAGAGGGGTTTTCTTGGGACGGTGGTGGCAGAGGCGTAGGAAGGGGGGTTCAGTGGGTGTGGGCCACCCCAGGTGTCATGACTGAGGGGGGGGTGACAAAATGGCAGGCGAGTGGGCAGCACACCTCGTACCTGGCGGCAGCAGCTCTTCTAACCTGGCGG
The DNA here is from genome assembly GCF_963506605.1 of Zootoca vivipara. Classification (NCBI taxonomy): domain Eukaryota; kingdom Metazoa; phylum Chordata; class Lepidosauria; order Squamata; family Lacertidae; genus Zootoca; species Zootoca vivipara. The sequence goes on from NC_083283.1 coordinate 23,796,329, forward strand.
CAGAGAGCAGCTCTCCTCAGCGGTGGCAAGGCACACCCGGCCGCAGCAGCTCCATTGCCAGGTCATGTCTGACCCGGCTGCGGAGGGCAGGAGGAGAGTGAGCAGTATCTTCCCCGCCTCTCTCCTACCATGAACTGTGGTGCGTGGGAGGGCACCCTCCATGCTGCGCCCCCCCCCCTCGGGAGTGCCCCCTCCCCCCTCGGGCGCACGCCCACCCTGGGCAGCGTGGGCATAGGCTCCGTCGCTGGGTGGAGTGTGTTTGTGCTCTGTGGCACTCACCCTTCTTCTGACAGGAAATGCTCTGCTGGGGGAGGGTCGCAAAAATGGGGGAGGGGTGTTGAGAAGGGTCAGTTGAGGGGAGTGAGACATGTCCCTATTTTCATCTGAGGAATGTTGAAGAGTATGCATTTTGCGTGTATCTGTCTTTTATGAGGCCTACAAAGGCAAGGCATTGCTTCATCAGTCAATGTTGCTTTTCAGTCTCTTACTTCCCACCTTTAACCAAAGAATAAATAAGATGCCCATCAACCTGTGGTCATTTAATCACAAGTCACAACCAGTGACCCTGGGTACAGATACACGCTCCCATAGGGGCCAAGGACCCTGGGTGTCATGGCTCCCACAACATTTTAAATGAGGGGGCCGGGCATCCACAAAGTGTGGTGGCAGCCGCACATGGATGCCACAGGGAGCATGCACACAATGCCATTATGGCCTGTGCGATGTCGCCATGCCACATGCACAAGTGGCACACTGAGGGGGCGTGATGACGCCACACATGCACACCAGGGGGCATGATGATATTGTGTGCATGCCCCACAGTTTGTGTGCATGCCCCAGTGGCGTTGCACAGGGCAGCCATGGTTACAGGGGCAAGCCAGCGACGCTGCACGCTCCTATTTCCATTTTTTAAAAAGAGGATAATGCTGGCACATTGTGCATCACAGTGCAGATGGGGACTGTGTACACAGACATACTTCCACATCAGCAATGTATCACGCAGAAGACCTGCTTATGCGCATGAATCTCACTTGTTGGAATGGGACAACCAAAACTCACACACGTACATATAGAAAACAGATTCAAAACAGGGAAAGCTGTGTTTTAATGTGCCAAATCATTGTTCGATCTGGCTCAGTATTGTCTACAGCTCTCCAGCAGCAGCTCTTCAGACAAGGTCCCTCCCTCTGTTATGGGGAGATTCTGGGGTTTGAACCTGTGACCGTCTGCATGCAAGGTGGTTGCTCAGTGGCAACTCAGCTATGGCCTTTCAGCTTGCTGGGTCTGATGGGACGTCATTCGTAACATCTGGAAGCCATCAGGTCGGGCAAAGGTGCTCCACACAATGTATGATTTTATAAATCTCTGCCTTGCCCAGCAAGTTCTTTTTTTCCTACACAAAACCACAATCTTATTAGCCTTTCCTCCATACGGAATAATTTTGGGTTGCCCTCTTCTGCACCTCCTCAAATCCTAATCTCTTCCATTTGGGGCAACAATGGAAACGTTTTTTCAAAAAGTAATGGAGAAAAGTTTCGGAGCAATAACTTCAAAGAAAGTGTATTTTTTTTCTACAAGTCCTCATAAATAATAAAGCTCTAAATAAGGCAAGCCAGCAAAGAGCCCTCTGCAGGATTCTATCACCTCTGAAAAACAGTAAACTAGTATTGGGAACAGAACTAGCTCAAAGCACCACATCTGTGGTTATTCTCAGCGGACCTGCCCCATAAATAGCTTTTTATATGGATATTTACACCCCCTTAAGTGGGGATCTGGAGAATTGGAGCTGGTTGGGCTGGGCTAAATTCCCTTGGCTCTTATTCTTCTTTACAAAATAACATTGCAAACTGTTATCTTTTAATGAAATCTGAACTAGTGTTTGCGAGGGATTTAATTGCATTTCCTACATTCCAAGGTTCCTACCCCAGTGACAATGAAATGCAGTATGGGCATTAATAGCTCCATTTTGCACTTACGTCATGTCTTAACACCCCAGCCATTTGCACAAGCTCCATTGTGGAGCCTGTTTCAAAGCACAGCTAATCCCCCTTTCTCTCCCAGAGTTAGCAAAGGGAGGAAAGCGAACAGCAAAAGAACCAATGGCCTGATAGGGAGACTGTGTGGTGTAGTGGTTGGAGTGTTGGACTAGGACCTGGGAGACAAGGATTCAAATCCACACTTGGCCATGAATCTCACTGGGTAACCTTGGGCTTAGGTACCTAAGGCTCCCTAGCGCCGTCTCATAGCCCAATCAAAAGATATAGTTGGAGGCAGTCAAGGAGGACACCTTCCCTAGTGATGACTTATCCGTCTACCTGCCTAGGAAATAAAAGCAGAATGCAGACAGGTATATACTGTTAGGTTTGGCAGACAGCCACAACAGCATCAGGCTGGTTGTCAACAAAGGTGAAGCAAGGGAGGCATTGAGCAGAAAAACACACAAGCTTATTCTCCTATGAGTTGGCTAGCAGACACAGGCTCTCTGATGGAGAGCGAAGGAAGAGGCAGGCCTGAAACTGGTGCCTGGAAGTAGTCGTCTGTGATATGAAGATTGCCCAGTGCTGCAATCTTGACGAGAATTCCCTCCTCAGAGGTGAAGGGTCTTCATGGGTCCAGTGAAAACAACACTTTCAAGTGATGCACAAGCGTAAGAAACATGAAGATCCATTATCCTCCTTAGGAATATTTATAATCAAAAGACACTGGGCAGTGTTCACATACAGGGCATTCTAGTTTTGAGGGGGGGGGGGTTACGATCCGGACATCTGCATGCACATGTAAAGTGTGCGTAAGCCCGTTCCCCTCTCCACCCCATTCTGTCCCTTTTTGTGTGTGACATCTTTATGACGTTTGGGGGCTACTCACTGTCCTTTCTACATTTGAACACATGGCTTTTAGTTGTTGACAGCGGCAGGTTTAGGGCAGCGCAACCAGTCGTGCCGCACTGGGCACCGAGCCTAGGGGCTCTGCAGGACGTCACAACTATGATGCAGCTCAGGAACGCCCAACTACCAAGAGTTAGCGATCTACTCCCAGGCTTAAAAGGGGGGGCAGTGATCGATCCATGCTAGTGGTTGGGGGGGAAGCGAAAGTTGTTGAGCTTTTTGGGGGGGGGAGAAAGGGCATGGTGATCTACCAAGAAGGGCATGGTGATCTACCAGTAGATCATGATCTGCCTGTTGGACATCCCTGTTAATTGAGCAGAACAGAAGGCAAGAAGTGGGTGTGAGTGCCGAATTTTGGGCTCGCACAGCCATTTGCACAAGACCAAAGTTGGCCATTGCTGTTGATCTCATTTAGATACCTAATTTGGACTTGTGGACTGGCTGTATTAATTTACACAATCAAGTCAAGATTCATAGAACATCCTTAGTGTTCATGTCAGCTTCTTCTCTCTTTTTCTGCTGCTGTACAACAGCTGCATTCACATGTAACACTAAACCATGGTTTAGCACTTTGAAGATGAGCCACAGCTCCCCCAAAGAGAAATACAGTGGTACCTCGGGTTACAGTCACTTCGGGTTACAAACTCTGCTAACCAGGAAGTGGTTGTTCCAGGTTAAGAACTTTGCCCCAGGATAAGAACAGAAATTGCGCTCCAGCAGCGCAGCAGCAGGAGGAGGCCCCATTAGCAAAACAACCCCTCAGGTTCAGAACCATTTCAGGTTAAGAACAGACCTCTGGAACGAATTAAGTTATTAACCCGAAGGTACCACTGTAATAGTTAAGAGCAGACACACAGGTCACCTGGCTGCAAATTTCCCTGCTATGGTGAGGTGTACATTACTGTGTTTCTGGTAATGACTGCAGTAGTGAGGCAGAGCTTCAGAAAAGCCCTCCTGATAATGGTATGATGGCAGTTTACCTGGACGGGGCAGAGGAGCAGGAAAATGGAGACTCTATCAATACACCACCACTGTGTCCATACAGCGCCCAACCTCACCCCATACAGAATGCTGTTTATTTTTATTAAAATCACAATTATAATTTTCAGAGTTACATCTATGCATATCAGTTGTTGTTGTTGTTTAGTTGTTTAGTAGTGTCTGACTCTTCGTGACCCCATGGACCATAGCACGCCAGGTACTCCTGTTTTCCACTGCCTCCCGGAGTTTGGTCAAACTCATTTTCGTAGCTTTGAGAACACTGTCCAGCCATCTTGTCCTCTGTTGTCCCCTTCTCCTAGTGCCCTCAATCTTTCCCAACATCAGGGTCTTTTCCAGGGAGTCTTCTCTTCTCATGAGGTGGCCAAAGTATTGCAGCCTCAGCTTCACGATCTGTCCTTCCAGTGAGCACTCAGGGCTGATTTCCTTCAGATTGGATAGGATTGATCTTCTTGCAGTCCATGGGACTCTCAAGAGTCTCCTCCAGCACCAGAATTCAAAAGCATCAATTCTTCGGCGATCAGCCTTCTTTATGGTCCAGCTCTCACTTCCTTACATCACTGATATGCATACATGCATATCAGATACCGTGTTTCTCATATTATAAGACACGTCTTATATTTATTTTTTCCTCAAAAAAACACACTATGGCTTATTTTCAAGGGATGTCTTATTTTTTTCCTCCTCCTCCTGCCGCGGCCGGCATTGCTGCTGCGCCTATCACTATGTCTTATTTTCGGGGTATGGCTTATATTCCTTGAATGCTTAAAAATCCTGCTATGGCTTATTTTATGGGTATGTCTTAAAATATGAGAAACAGGGTAGCATATACAAATTTTATGCTGGTTGGTGCCCTCTTCTTCTTCTTTTTTTGCATTTCCTCTTTGGCAATGTACAAGTGTCCAACCATCCGTCCCCCCCCCCCTAATTCTGGTTGTCCTTTTGCATGGTAATAACATGGAAAAGAAGCTTTAAAAACCTGTCTCCAGGCGATTTGATTTCAGGATCTATTATAATGGGGTGCTTTACGTGTCTCAAATCCGTTGTCCTATTGCTTAAAAAGGATCTCCTGTGGGTGTACAAACTTTAATCACCATATTTTTAGAAAAGAAAATGAAAATACAGATTACTTTCCCAGATGAAGGAGATGGTAAAAAGAAGAAAATGCTTAATGATATGATTCCCCTGATGGAATCTGCTACAGACTATTTAACATACTATACTTCAAATGTTCTCTATATTTCAACTCAAGAATTTCCTTTGAAGAATAAAACATGCCATGGAGAGACAGTACACCTGAACGTCTTTATACCGTCTTTTTTGGGGGGGGCATACTTTTTACTCATTTTCATACTTTAAAATGTTTAACGTAGGACATGCTGTGTTACAAAAAATTAAAATCATGTGAAAATGAAAATAAAACAACAGAAAAAGTTCAGGCAAACCTTTCTGAATATATTAACGAAGTTGTATCAAAGTTTATATGCCAAAATTATTACAATTATTCCCCTCACACAGCTACAATTCTCAGAATGGTTGAACAAACCATCCCTCTTCACAGGGGACTCGGGTAATTGCAGCTCTCATTGGTTCCAACTCCAGGGGGCCCAGGGGGCCTGGGCACCAACAAATTTTTCGCTGTGGGTGCCTGGCCTCCACCACCCCTGACTGCTGCCTTACCTCCAACTCTCCAGCACCAATGTGGTGACTTAACTGGGGCCTCTGCCTCCACTGCGGGGCTTCTTTTGGCCTGCTGCAGCCATGGATGTGCTTCCAGGGTGTGGCTGCAGCAGTTGCAGGCATAGCTGCCAAGTCTCCCGTATTCCCCGGGAAACCCCCGGTTTTCCAGCTGTCCCCAACCGAAAAAAATGGATTTTTTCCCCCCAGTTTATTCTGGCGTGGCGGCCATTTTGGAACTGGGCGGAGCATGCTCAGAAGTGACTTTTGATGCTGCTTTGCCCAGTTCCAAAATGGCGGCAGCGCTACTTCCGGTCTGCTACTTGCGGTCCAGTCCTTTATTTCTCAGGCCGGAACTTGGCAGCTATGGTGGCAGGGCCCAACAGAGGGCGTGTTATGGAGGCAGACCTTGGCCCCACAGCGGTGCTAGAGAGCAGCAGCAGCGCATGGAAGCCAAACTGTGCGCATGTAAAGTGACGTAATAACTGTCGGCTTTTGGGTCAAAAGGCCAGCTGGCTACCCCCCCCCCCCCCCAGCTGGATCGTCTTCTTCCAGCCATGCTGCTGCAAAGATCCATCGACCTCTGGCTCCAACATAAATCAGTGATCCATGCCTCCCAGACTTGGGCACACTATACTTAGCAGTGTAACTGTACAACAGATGAGGCTGAGGCTTGTGAATACATACTATTAACTACGGATTTATTAAATATAAATCAAGACAAAGAAACATGTCGTCTCTCCTTGCCGTCTCCTCGGAGAGAGGGTCTAAAACGCAAAAGCAATACAGCGGAAGTTCCGCTCACGCCAGCAAACTGTAAACAGACATGTGATATATAATAATCCCATCTCTGCAACTAAAGGTGGAATGGAAAATCCCAACAATAACATGACATCACATTGTGTGTTGCTGAGCATTCACAGTCTGGGGCCCAAGAGCCCCTAGCAGCTCTGGAAGGCCAAAAGGAGCCCCTGAACAACTGTCACCACCCTTAACAAACTCCAGAACCTAGGGTTCTCTGTGGGAAGCCATGACTGCTTAAAGCGACATCATAGTGCTTTGAGTGTGGCCCATGCCTCTTCCCCAACTACTGCTCTTCCTGGTTTGCCGTGCGCTCTGCTGCAACAGTTCCTCATGCCTAGCAACATGTACAACTTACTAAAACTTTGAAACATGGTGTGTACAAAGGCAAGGTTTCTTGCAGGCTGCTCTGTGGGTTTATTTAGTTATTTGGTGAGGAGAATCTTTGATATCTGAATGCCTTATATGCCTGTCATTTCCTCCCTCTCCCCTTTCATGGCAAAAACAAAACAGGATGCTCACCCACTGGCTTCTCCTACTTCTCCTCCAAGAACCCCAAATGATTGGCCATCTGTGCACTGCACTCATGTTAACTTGTTTTAGGTTTGGTAAGCACTTTCTGGGAAAAGCTGTTAACCTAATCAGAAAAGTAAATAACTCGCTTCTGTTTTGCTATTCAAAATACATGTGAACCGCAACCCCTTGCCCCATTCCACACACACACACACACACACACACATACACCAACAGCAGTACAAAGCAAACATTGAGATTATAAAAATCACACTTGTTCAAACAGTGTTAGAAAAAAATATTTTAGCTGAATTTACAAGAGAAAGTAGCATTCCCACCCTCCCTTCATTTGCTAAGGTGGAATGTATTGTTATGAGTTGGGGGGGCAGAGGGGGAGGAAGTAGGCTGTATGTGAGATCCTTCCAACCCCTGGATCCAGCAAGTGTTAAAATATAAGCCACGCTAGCTTCCTGTGTGGAGGTAATAGCCTGGGTGATGGGCCATTAAGGGATACAAAGAAAAGGAGGCTCTGCGCGAGATGAAAAATGGGTGGGGGCTCTCCCTCAACTCAGAGATAGTTAGGAGGACAAAGCCTGAGTTTAGATCTGAAAGTGGGAGTAATGTGACCTAGACATAAAGCAGCAAGCTGGAGAGAGAGTGAGAGCAATGTTTCTGTTTGAATCCAAGGCTGTGGCCATAGGCATCAACTTCTGGAGCCCAAGGCACTTCCACCCCCCTGAATATTTCTTTTGAGGGGGCCGGGCCCCCTCAATGTTCAGAGGACATCTTCAGGATGTTGTACAACGTTGAGCCGGGCCCCCTCAATAAACTTGAGAAGCTGGCAGCTCTGACTACAGCTGTGGGAGAAACAAGATCCTTTGGGGGTGCTGATGCTGCGAATTCCTCCATTGTAGGCTCAGGTTGTAGATATGCATAAATAAACCATATATCATAAAGACACCACAATCTCCTCTGTGCCTCATTTCCAAAAGGAAACACAGACCCAGGGCCTGGAACCCCTGGAAATTCACACTGCTCAGAGATTGAGGTGGTGTGCAACAGTGTCTTATGTTTAGACGTATCTTCTAAGTTCCCCTAGGACAATACAGTTCACACCCATGCTGTTTTTCAAGACACCTTCTCTGTTCTTCTTACATCCTTGATACCCCTGATGCAGTGAACTCCTGCTTAGAGCAGTCACCCTAGGAAGCAAAGTGTCAGGAAAGCACAGCTGAAGCAGGAGAAAGTCCTGTTCAGAATTCAACCCCACTTCTTGTGTATTCTCTGTAGGCATGAAAGGAGAGCAGGGCTGCACCAGCTGTCCACACCCCAAAACTCAGTGTGCCCCTCTGTCCACACTTCTGATGTCAGCCTATTCAGTTAAATGAATGAAATGAGCCCCTATCTGCACATATTTATTCCATAACTGGGGTGCCACTGCTCAAAAGGCCCTGTGTTGATTGCTACTCACCTTACTCCAGTACCATATAAAGTGCCACCCAACCACTTGCCCCCAGTGAGCCAAACTGACCAAAGACTGGATCAGACCAAATTGGGCAAATTTGGTTAGCAACCTGCGCTTTGACAGATCTAGAGCATGGCACCAATAAATCCTTGTTACTGGAAAACAAAGGCGGATGAGATATTGTGGCTCTCTTTGGACTTACCTTCCAAGTCCTGGACTGCAGAATCTGGGACTGGCAGCCATGTGACACCGGAAGTTGCGTCAACGTAACTTCCGGTGTCGCTTTGCCCTTCTATGGGCACCAAAAATGGCTGCCGCCGGCTTCGAAAGCCGCTTGTACGCATGTCAGGAAGTGCATCGACACAACTTCCGGTGTCGCTCCGCCCACCTATGGGCACCAAAAATGGCTGCCGCAGACATGCGTAGATGCGACTTTTGAAGCCGGCGGCGGCCATTTTTGGTGCCATAGAAGGGCAAATCGGAAAGAAAAAAAATGGCAGGAGAAAATAATGGAGAAAAACGGGAGACGAAGTGATACGGGGGACCACCGGGAAAAGGTAAGTAAAAACGGGGTTTCCCCGGGGAAAACGGGGTACTTGGCAGCTATGTCTTTGGAACTGAATGGAATTGGGCTACACTTGAATTCATTTATGCAGCTAAAGAAGGAGGCAAGGCCTCCAAGTATTAATAATCCAGTAATTCATTCATTATTACTTTTGCGGCCTAAAATTAGGAAGAAAATTACTTCCAACTGATCACCGACAGTGACTTTATCTTAGAACAGCATCCTGAAATGAGAGAATGGCAAGGATTCTATCTGAATGGGCTATGTATGGCAAAAATAGATTTATAGGTTTCTTGAAAATTGCCACTTGTCTGGTTTTGGAATATTTTATGTGCTGTCAGGAGGAGTAGGCCCTTTTTAGTTCAACAGGCCGTTGTGGCAGAATTTTTCTAAGAGTGGGTGTTGTTCTCCACACCACCTTTTTCATGTGCTTTTAACTATTTGCAAGTGTTTTAAGTACTATTTTTAATGGGGTTACTTATTTATCTATTTTTAAAAATTATTTCTATTATTGTGCGTTTTTATTTGTATCAGTTTAAAATTTTGAGCCAGCTTGGGTCCTGCACCAGGAGAAAGGCAGGATTTTAAAATAAAAAACAATTAATAGGATCATAGGGTCGGAAGGGACCTGTCAGGAGTATGGGCAGGAGTCAGGCTCTGGGGCCTGTAGTGCTTTGCAGGACTGGGGCCTGCCTCAGCTTGTGCTGGAGAAGCAAGGAGTGGCCACTCAGGTGAAGACCTCAGCTTGTGCTGGAGAGGCAAGGAGTGGTCACTCAGGTGAGGCCACTTGATACCTCACTGCACCTGGTGGCAGGAGCTGGGAGGGATAAAAGCTCAGCATTTCCCTTCAGCTCTTTGCCACGCTACCCCTGCCTGGTTGCCTCTGGCCTCTTGCTCCTTGGACCCTTGCCTTGCTGATGGCTTGATCCTTGACCCTTGGACCTCTGCCTTGCCAACGCCTTGATCCTTGACCCTTGGACCTTTGCCTTGCCGATGCCTTGCTCCTTGACTCCCAGACCTTCGCCTTTGCCTTGCTCCTTGACCCTGCGACTGCCTGACACTGGACCCTCAGCCCTGCACCTGTTCCTGCTTCTAGACCTCCATCTCGCCTCTGGTCCTGACGTCCCCAGCCAGGGCTTCAACCGCCCGCCGACCGGACCGTGACAGGACCCAAGGGTCATCTAGCTCAACCCCCTGCAATGCAGGAATCTCAATTAAAGCATCCATGACAGATGGCCATCCAACTTCTACTTTAAAACCTCCAGGGGAGAAGAATCTACCACCTCTTGTGGGAGTCTGTTCCCCTGTCAAACAACTCTTAATGTCAGAAAGTTCTTCCTGGTGTTGGATTGAAATCTCCTTTATTGTAACTTGAATCCAGAGCAGGAGAAAACAAGCTTGCTCCATCTTCCATGTGACACACTTTAAGATATTTGAAGATGGCCATCATGTCTGCTCTCTGTCTTCTCTTTTCCAGACTAAACATACCCAGCTCTTTCAATCGTTCCTCATAAGTCTTGTCCAGACCCTTGATCATCTTGGTTGACCTCCTCTGCACACATTCCAGCTTGCCAATATCCTTCTTCAATTGTGGTGCCCAGATCTGGACCCAAAACTCGAGGTGCGGTCTGACCAAGGAAGAATAGAGCAGGGCTATTATTTCCCTTGATCTGGACACTATTCTTCTGTTGACGCAGCAGCCATTTGCTGCAGCCATTTTAAGGATATATCATCAGAGATGACCTGTACTTTGGGCCTGCATAAAACAGCTTTTACATTCATGGGCTTGGTGCTGAGTCCCCTTCCAATAAAAGCAGGTTCCAGGGTTAAAAGAGGAAAGGGCATAACTCAGTGCAGTTAGCATGCAAAAGGGCCCAGGTGCAGCTCCCAGCATCTCCAGGTACGAATGGAAAGGACTCCTGTCTGAAACTCTATGGAGCAGTTTAATGATCTCAGGCAGGCAAGCAAGCCCCAATAAGAATTAATGAGTCTCTGGCAGTTTTATGATACGTTTATTTACAATTATCTTCCAGCGCATGGCTCCGAGCCTGCCACACTTTGCTACGAGTTGGTCACTCTGAGTCTCCACCCCTTTCGCAGCACGAAGGGCGCCAAAGTCCAGTCCTTCCTCTCTTGTACTTCCATTGCATTTTAACCCTTTCATCTCTTCTGGTTCAGAGAGAATGTGGGTGAACTCCACTCCCCACTATCAAACGAAGATCCTTCCCAACAACGCCTCTCTCCTGGTTGCATAGCAACCCCCTCAATGTCATCTATCTCCTCCTCTCCCTCTGCCTGTGAGCTTCCCGAGTCTGCTGCTCTATCTGACTCTGGGAACTATTGATGAAGGGGGCCTGAACTAAACCACTCCTGCTCTGTTTGTGGCTGCGATCCCTCATCTCCAGAGTCAGACTCTTCCCAGGCGTTCGATTCAGCCACATCCCTGACAAGCAGCTGCCAGACAGTGTACACAATAATGGCCTATAAGAACCAACAATCTGACTTGGCATATGGCAGCTTCCTGTGTTCCTAAAACATGGTGAGCCCTGTCTTGGAAGATGTGGATAATTTCCCATCACATGGGACGTGTTCAGCTAACATTCCTTTCTCAGCTACATTTTGCTGCTGGCTGTGTAGATGCATCACAGAGGATCTGTTATCTAAATAATGTCATCCCCCCGATTTGATGACAAACATTTTAAAGTCGAAAATTGCCCAGAGACACTATCAACCAGTAAATTCACATCTGCTACAGAAACAATTGAAATGTACTTCAGATAAAAACCCACACTGCCACAAGTCATATGCAGTTGTTCAAACACTTGCAAAACCTTCGCTCACAGCAAATGGAACTCTGTACTTTTATTAAAAAATATAGCCTTTGTTTACTATTTAACCAGCTGGATGTGATTGCGGGCAGACATGTGTGATAGATTTACACACAGAAGAAAGAAAATATTAACTGTACACAGATAGCGTAATTATGCCATATTCTTTCCTTTCAGTTTTGCTACCAGAAAGTATAGATTGGTTTCTTTTACTTTATTCAGGTGCAAACTCAAAAAAGTTAAGCATAAACTACGCCCATTTCTGTAAAAAAAGAAAATGAAAAAATGAAAAAAAGATTTAATAAAGTCAGACGAAACAAGCTGGAGAGTTGCATTCTCTGTGTTCTTGCTGCAGATCAAATAATATTTAGTTGCCACAATAGGATCTAATTAGGCCTCTTGCTTTAATTCATGACTCTAGGATGCCCTTGAGAGCTTGCATAATAAGAGGGAGAATGTATGATCAGGTTTAAAGCAGAATATTACCGTCAACATAATCCGCCTGAAAGGAAACAAAGAATATTTATTCACATTATATGTCTGCTGTGAACAGCAGCCCTCAGACAATTTGATTATAGGAATGTGCAGTGCCAAAATGAAACATACTTGTTGTCTGAATTAAACCCATGACACTCCTCAATTCTTCCCAATTAGAAATATGTCTGGTGTTTCTTCTAAAGTACCATAATAGTTTCGCAGCACAAGGCTGTCCCAACCTGAAGATTGATCCACATGCGGTATTCTATTCATTGTGATTTTTCAACTGAATTTGTCTAAATCACAGACTGAAGGATCTTTTATATGTGATCATAGCACTGGGATTGCAGATAAACCTGCCCTGCTCTTTAAAAGGGCAACATTTCCACTCTCATCCCAGCACTTAAACTCTCCCAGTAGCTGTGCTTTGGAAGCCAGGTGTAAAGGGGAAAGAGTTCTGTGCTAGACTAGCTTTGCTGCTTTTCTATGTTTCTCCCTCTTCTCCCTGGCACCATCCCCATAGCTGCCAAGTTTTCCCTTTTCTCACGAGGAAGCCTATTCAGCATAAGGGAATTTCCCTTTAAAAAAGGGAGAACTTTGCAGCTATGACCATCCCTGGGGGAGCATGCGATAATATGCAAGCAATGGCCATTTTAGGTGTGTCCAATTGACACATGATTGCTGGTGTGTGGGTCCTTTAGGACCTGGAAGAAGGCAGAATGGGGGTGCAAGGCGGAATGGGGCATAATGGGGTGGGGGTGCACTTATACGTGCTCTACCAACATGGGTGGGGGCCGGGGTGGAACCCCCGCATGAAATGGTTGCTGCCTGTAGTTAGAAGTGCTACATGACAAGGACAGTTTTTTCTGCAGGATGAATTGTTTGCTTGGAAAGGTTCTCTGTTTGCATGTCTGTAATTTCAAGAGCATATGGTCTTTGCCAACTAGGGGTCAGTCTCCCCAGTTCAGGAATGGCTCTGTGCTGGAATTTGTAGCTTTAAGAGAACTGTGGCTTCAGAAATGAAGCGACTCAATAAAGGAGTTGGACGTTCGACTCCTGTTTGATTCCTGATTATCTCTTCAGGTGCTGACATGTGTTTTCCTCTCTTCCTGAGTAGGTCTACATGCACCTAACTGGGTACATGTGACTGGGCACAGGGTTAGAAAGCATGTGGCCCTCCAGGTCTTGCTGAACTCCAATTCCCATCAGCCCTGAGCAGGAACGCTAATGGTCAGGGATGACGGGATCTGTAGTCCAACAATATCTGGAGGTAAATAGATTCTTGAGTCCTGTTTTAAGGGATTCTATCTAAGATTACAGTGCCAACTTCTCTCTTTTTTGCCAGACCTCATGGAATCTTCTGAACTGTATATCCTTTCCTCAGCAAGACTCCAGATCTAGAAAAAGGTATTGCTGCCTAATGGGAGCTTGTGCAGGACGACTTGACCTTGCGAGGTCAACACTTAACGTGTGTCCAGGCGAGAAGCCATGTTGCTCTTTTCTGCAAATAGCTCTGTTGGGGTAAGACCTATTTTAAAGCAGCTACTAAATGGCACAAGGAAATAAATAAAGCTGCTAACTGCTCTTAACTGAACTCTTGTGAAAGCAAAACTTAAGAAAAGAAAAGGAGCATTTGAAGAGTGGGAGGGTGATGCAGAAAGACGAGTGGAAATCTGGTCAGCTCCATTTTCACATGTGACTGCTGAACTATATTTGCAGTATTACCAGATCTGCAAAGCGGGGAAACCTGCTTTGACTAGAATACATTTCTTTTGTTATTAAATGTGAAATGAAGCATAAACAAAATCACCACAGAATACAGGTTAGAAATATTGAAACAGAAAGGGGGCCAGAGGCATCGTTACAGAATTTTGATATAAATTATTACAAGTCTGTTACAATGAAAACACCATTAACATGAAGATCCAGTGGAATGCATATTTGGTTTTAAAACGGCTCCTTTCCTCTTTCTATCCATCATTATTGCCAAGAGTCCCAAACCAAACTCGAAAGACGCCCTTAGCACTGCTCGTGAAAATTCTCTTATGAATATACCGTAAGACAAAAATGGCCCTGATCTGGGAATGTTTGTTACGTTTGAGCCCCATTCAGAAATCAAGGGGCAAGATGATTGTGACTAACTGAAACCTCATTGATTTCAATTCAATTTGAGCAACCAATTTTGTGCAACTGATCAGGGCTATAGTTGTTGGTTGAGAAGTTGGCTTTGTTTAAATGGCAGCACAGTTTTTAATAGAGACACCGGGCTTTCTGAGCTAAGCACATTCATCACTTGATGACAAGCAACATCAAGCATTAACTTGAATGTGCTATCACAAATTTAAACAGAGACAGAGATTTTGTATCATCCAAAGTCACCTCCAATGCAATGCTTTTCAATGGAGCTGATTCACCTGTTGATTCACACAGATGAAATAAAGAAAGCATCGTGTCCCCTTATTCCAAGTTCCCTTTCCACAAACTCATGGACCAATTGCCTCTCACATTGGAGCTGGAAATTACAACACACTTGGCACTTCAATGCCCATGCGTTCAGTGATGAAGGAACAGTAGTTGTGGTCATTTGGCCTGGAGACTGGGAACAACATGTAATACTTTCATATCCAGTGATGGCTGTTTTGGCTCACAGCTTCACCACTGTTTAAATAGCCAGAACTTGGTCAATATTACACAGCCCTATTTGAGCAGAATGAGGCAACTACCAGTTGATGTTCCCGGATTTCTTAAGTGGTAAAAAGTCCAAGGTAGCCTTTTACATTATCCAATTCCCTGTGAGGAGAAAAGTACTGGAAGCTTGTGGTGTTTATGTCATACATTTTATTGCACAAGCTGAGCCTCAGCCTAAAGAAATATCCAGCCTGCCCTTCTTCTTTCTTCCTCTTCTTCTTCCTCTTCTTCTTCTTCTTCTTCTTCTTCTTCTTCTTCTTCTTCTTCTTCTTCTTCTTCTTCTTCTTCTTCTTCTTCTTCTTCTTCTTCTTCTTCTTCTGTAACGTGTCTGTTCCCCCAATGCAACAACAGCTTGTTTTTGCCAGACAGTTCCAAAAACTCAAGACTTATTTTTCCGTTGCAGGGTACAGTCAAAATGGTTTCCTCCACATCAAATTAGTGGAGAAATGATGGCTGAAGTAGATGGAGTACCTCAACCTTACATCCCCATCATTTCTTCCCTGCACCCCTGTTTCCCCAGCTGTTTGATTGAAGTGCAGAGTGTTTGAGGACCAGGACATTCACAGGGAAACCAAAATGCTTGTTTACAAAGCTATTGTACTACCAACCTTACTGTATGCTTGTGAAACGTGGACCACTTATAAACGCCAACTCCTCGAAAGATCCCATCAATGGTGCCTCTGAAAAACTTTACACATCACCTGGAAAGACAGGTGAACGAATGCCAGTGTACTGGAAGAAGTAAAGATCAGTGTTGCAGCAATGATTCTTCAACATCAACTTCTTTGGACTGGTCATGTTGTGTGGATGCCTGATTACCATCTTCCAAAGCAACTACTCTATTCTAAACTTAAAAATGGTACGCATAATGCTGGTGGTCAACAAAAGAGGTTCAAAGACTCTCTCAAGGCAAATCTTACAAATGGAGTATAAACACCGACAACCGGGAAACACTGGCCTGTGAGTGCTCCAGTTGGAGAAGGTGTCATGGGCTTTGAAGATGCTCGAATTCAGGACGAAAGGGAGAAACAAGCTAAGAGGAAGGCACGCTTGGCAAACCCTCACCATGATCAACTCCCGCCCAGAAACCTATGTCCCCACTGTGGAAGGGTGTGTGGATCCAGAATTGGCCTCCACAGTCACTTACGGAGCCACTGTTAAAACTATGTTTATGGAAGAGAATCTTACTCAGCTACAAGGGATCGCCAAAGAGGAAGAAGACAGCTGGAAGCAAAGCTTCAGGGGAAATGGCAGTGCAGGCAACGCTTAAGCAGTTCTTGCATTGCTGCTTCTCCTTTGCAAATTGATTGTTCCTTTGCAGTATGATAGATGTTCATCAGAGAGCCATATATCCTCTATCATCTGCCCCCTGAGGCAGCCATCTCACTCAAGACTCCTGAAGGTCCCAGGCTGCACAAGTAACTATCAGGGAAACAGCAAAATGAATTCTCCTTTGAAAGGAGAATAGCTTGTGTTCTTGGTTGACTCTGGCACTCAGAAGCAAAGGGTCCTCTTGCTCTCTCTTCAATTTTTGCTATTCATAACCCCTTACATCTCACAGCAGACCTATTTTAAGCAACAGATGGATCAAACATAAATAAAGAACAAACTACAAGGGCTAAAAGATATTATTTCAAATGCTTGCTTTGTTCAAAAGTCATGTTGTTCCTGAACATTGATGTAATTGCTGCTTATTTTGAACACTCCACAGCCTGGCTTTGGTTAGAGACAGACAAAACATAACTTAGAACTGTAAACCGCATCTTCTGTGCCAAGAAGAAACGGCTGTAATTTACATTATGCTTCAGATTTTAAGGCAAAGGATGCAGCCAGATGGCCACTGCCCATGCTTTTTGGTAATCTGTCTATCACATTTGTATCGCCCACCATTCTTCCAAGGAGCTCAGAGCAGCAGGGGTTTTTTGTACTGTCTCGCTTCTTGGCGTAGCCCCTGACGTGGATTCCAAACGGAAACACCAAATCAAACAGAGCAAAAGCATGCAAACAAATTCCTGAGGACATCTGAGAAAAATCACCTCCATCCTAGGGTGGCCACTTACAAATGGCTCAAAAAAGGGTAACAAATGCATTAACCTCCCCAACCCCCCGAAAAGAAGATGAAAGAGGAGGCAGGTTTGCATAAAAATTGCATATGCAAATATTATCGATGAAACTTTAGAAATCATAAGTACAATTTGAGGAGAAATGCAATGCCTTTTGCCATAGCAGGGAAGACTGTGACCAGGTGTCTGCCTAGCCTGCTGTCCAGCAGGTGCAGGTGCAACTTCAAGACTCCTCCTACTTTCCCATCTTATGGTTCTGTATCTATAAACAGGGCTTAGATTGGCCAGCCCTTACAATAGAGGATGGTCCTCTGCCAAGTTGGACACATGGCCAGCCTATCACCTCCTCCCATCATGAACCTATATGAGATCTTCGCTCTTTTCTTGAGGTCCTTCTTATTGTTTTCCAGCCAGGTGCTGTTGATGAGGACATAAGTAGTGGAACCGCCAAGGGAAGTCCATCTGGCCCCTTCTTTGCTCACATTTAAATGAGTTCCTAAGATGTCTTTCCTTGGGCAGGCATTTTTTAATTCAGGGATAGTCAACATGGTGCCTTTGAGAAGTTGTGGACTACAACTGCCATGGACTCCAGCTGGCATGGCCAATGGTCAGGGATAATGGGAGCTGCAGTCCACAACTTCTGGAGGGCATTGTGTTAAACTATTCTCAAAAGTGGTTCAACAGTCAACCCCTCTTCCTAGGGAACTCTGGGAATTGTAGCTCTGGGAGGGGAATGGGGGTTTCCTAACAAGTCTCAGCACCCATAACAAACTACAGCTCCCAGAATTATTCGGGAGAAGCTATGACTGCTCAAAGTGGTGACATGTGGTGTGAATGTGGCCTACAACTCCCATCCTACCTGACCATTGGCCATGCTTGCTGGAGCTGATGGGATTTGGAGTCCAACAATACCTAGAGAGCCACACAGGCATACCTCCACCTCCATCTAGGGAACAGAATGACCTCCATGATACAGAGCCTTTGCTCTATGACTCAGAGTGTGTCCATTTCTATACGTAGCACAAAAATAGCCAAAAGCCATGGGGTTGTGGAGAAGGACTCTAGATACAACTTACCATTGTGCCCATCTGCTATCCTATGTAGGCACAACTCAACTGGGAATCCGTGATGGATTTCTAAGCAAATAAAACGGCACTCATAACAGACATTTACATAAGAGATATTAAATAAATGTTTGCTTAAGTAGCTCAAAGTTATTAGTTAACGTTCGCTCCTTCATAACTCAGAGTGCAGTTAATAATTATTAAGCCTGTTTTGGCCACAAAAAAGTCAGGATAGATTGTTTTGACCTGTGTTAACCATTAACGTCAACAACTACTATCATAGTTTGTGTGTGACGCTACCAGAGGGATCCAGTGTAAGTGATGAGAAGTTATGGTACAGCTGGAGAGCTCTTAGTGGCATAGATGGCTCTAATCTGCACCACAGCAGCAATTTTATGATAGAAAGCTCTGGGTATCCATTGTTGTTATTTGATTTGGTGCATTTCAGCTGTTGATTGAAAGGAGAGCCTAAACTGGGCTGCAAACTGAGAAAGGGAATTACGAAATGCTATTCCAAAAGTTCTGGTAGGGGCTGTGAGTATTTGGCCAACTTTTCCCAATAACTGGATTTATTACACAGTAGTGTCACTGACAACAGCCCCCAAAAACAGCCTTACTGTGAACCAAGATGAGATGGCTGCCTTGGGCAACAGATTAAGGGTGCTGGCGTGGATTATAAGGTTCGAGACTGACCAAGCTAACTCTTGGGGCAAAAAAGACTGGGGGGTTCTCCTGAGTCCACTGAAATGAACAGGAACTTTGTGATTGTTGATGCCCTTGTTTGGTGTGTTGAAAGGGTGCTATTTGGATTTTCTGGCACCAAAATGTATCGAGATCCTATCTATGATTTGCTCCCAGTAAGCAGTTAAAACATAAGCAATGACTATCTGTCACTGCTGTTAGTGTGGTTTGCGCATGGGAAGTGTTTGCTTGTATTTGGATATCTGTATTTGGAGTATTTATTTTAAAATGGCAACTGGATCTCAGAAATGTTGCCAACATTTACTGAATGCACCTATTAGGTTGCAATCGCAAACAGTGTCCGGGTGGAAATTGCTGAAGTGTCCGGGAAAATCCGGACGTATGGCACAACCCATGTCAGAAGTCTAAAAAGATCTCAACAACTTTGCCCCCTCCCCCAATCTCAACAATTTTGGTGTTTGTTTGTTTTTTCACTTTTTGAAATATGGCAACCCTAATGTTCTTCTATGTTCTCCTAGAGTGGACTGGTTGAAATTCACAGACCAAAGTTAGTCATGCCCATTAATTTCAGTGGGTCTGCTCTGAGTCTGGCAAACACTGAATGAAACTGTGGACCAGCCCTTTATCAAGCCAGATCTCCGTTGTTTCCAAGATGGTGAACGAGGCGCTGAACAAATCAGTTAGGGATCCAATTTTTACAAATGCTGACTGACAATCTTGCATTAAAGATGGAGAAACATGGCTGCAGATTGATTGATTGATTGATTGATTGATTGATTGATTTTTACCTGAGAGGGGTCCCAGAGAAAGAGAGAGGTGTGAAATATGTTGTTGAATGGCCTGGGTTTCTTCCTCTAAATTTCAGATATTGAACGTATGCTTCAGATCCCCGGTCCAAGAGCCCAAACAAATGGTCCAAGCAGATATTGCAGGTCGCTTTGAGCACTATTGACTTAAGGACTCCATCTTCAAAGCACTAGGTAACATTTATGAGCTCAGATGTTAGGATTTTGTGTACCCGATGCAGGGTAGTGTGATTGGTGGGAATCACATGAGCTGTCAGAGAAGAATGTGGGAACGGAAGACTGTCTTATCTCTTCCGTCTGAGAGTGTTATTGGATTGTACTTTCACTTCTCCTGTGTGTGTTTTAGGTCTTGTTCGGCCGGAGCTGGAGAACACAGACGTGCTTATGGATCCTCTGAATATATTGAAAATAAAACGTGGTTTAGACCTACGGATGTTTCTTTCTTCTTGCTGCAAAATGCCAGAAGACTTTCGTGCACTTTTCCAAGGAGGAGTGTCGCAGAGAGGCACTCTGGAGTGAATGGGAATGCCATTGCAGAGACGTGCCTTCCTGGATACGCTCAGAGGTACTGGGGGTCTGCCATCTCTCTCCCCCCCCCCCAGGAACGCATTCCAACAATAGGGCTGTCTCTTTAGACGTCTTCTGAGATATATGCCCTGAAACTGTTGGGCAAGCCTGCCACCCATATACAGCTGCTTTATAGGCAGCAGGAATTCCATATCCTAGATGAACAAATAATAAATACCTTTTAAAAATTGCTTTCGTAGCCCATTTCATGATTTCCATCCTCGGTTTGTATGTATTCTGGATTTCTACCCTGTAAGCCGGGGAAACATTTTCCAAGCTTGGATCTGAAAATATGTATTTCTTCTTTCTGCCATTTGAACTATTTGTGCTTTTTGTTTCAGGGGATAGTCGCGTCACGAGTCCAAGACAGATTCTGAGCCGGGCATCCCACAACCTGCCCCTAAATCCAGCCTTGCCTGTTTTCATCTGGTGCGCATCCTTTTCTCTGAACACACCCCCTGAGGCCCCCAAACCATCTTAGCACAGATCTATCATCCCAGCTGGCTTTTTGAATGTGGAGGTGACGGTTCTCCCCCAAATCAAAGCAAGCATTGAACGAAACCCTCTCTTACCCCCAGCCTGGCATGAAGCAAAACATAAAATAAAAATAAGCCACCTAACCAAGTTGGCCTCTGGCTCATAAAAATAATCCATCTCTGTATGAAAACCAAACGCTTCATAAAACCGTCATGCTGATTTGAAAAACAATTTTACAGCTAAAAGGAGGAATGCCCAGCCAGTATAATTCATTACACTGAGGAGGCTTTAATAAGCCAGCCAAAAAGCACAAGGGAGTTCCCCTCCAGCTATAATAGAACGCAGATGCATCCCTTCGTACAAGTTGAAGGCCTAATAGCTGTGGATTCCGAGGCAAAAATTTCTCCTCAGAGGTCATTCCTCAGGGTAACAAGCAGACACAGAGAGCTGCTGCCAGGGTGGAGCTGGGTCTCGCCCTAGCTAGACACAGCTTGAAAGTGAGTGGTTGCAAAAGGAACCTCACCTGGTTTTGACACTACAAATAAAGCTCAGAAGGGCACCGGATA
The DNA here is from genome assembly GCF_963506605.1 of Zootoca vivipara. Classification (NCBI taxonomy): domain Eukaryota; kingdom Metazoa; phylum Chordata; class Lepidosauria; order Squamata; family Lacertidae; genus Zootoca; species Zootoca vivipara. The sequence goes on from NC_083283.1 coordinate 23,817,472, forward strand.
AGGATACACATCAGGTGCCCACGTCAGGGCACCATCGACAAATTGGAGGATATTCAAAGGTGGACAACAAAGATGGTGAAGGCAGAAACCAAGGCCGCATTTGCACCAGACACTGAAAGTGTTATTGTGCCACTTTTTAACTGTCATGGCTTCCATCCTATGAACTGAAGATTGATAAGGGCACTGAGAGTTGTTAAAAGCCCTCGATTTCCCTTGCAGAGTGGTTTAACCGTCAGTGCCTCTTCCCAGGGAACTCTGGGAGTTGTAGCTGGGTGAGGGGATTGGGGGCCTCCTAACAACTCTCAGCACCCTTAACAAACTACAGCTCCCAGGATTCTTTGAGGGAAGCCATGACTGTCTATAGTGGTATAGGTAAAGGTAAAAGGACCCCTGACCATTAGCTCCAGTCGTGACCGACTCTGGGGTTGCATGCTCAACTTGCGTTATTGGCCAAAAGAGCCAGTGCACAGCTTCCAGGTCATGTGGCCAGCATGACTAAGCCGTTTCTGGCGAACCAGAGCAGCACACGGAAACACCGTTTACCTTCCCGCTGTAGCAGTATCTATTTATCTACTTGCACTTTGATGTGCTTTCGAACTGCTAGGTTGGCAGGAGCTGGGACCGAGCAACGGGAGCTCACCCCGTCACAGGGATTCAAACCGCCAATCTTCTGATTGGCAAGCCCTAGGTTCTGTGGTTTAACCCACAGCGCAACCCGCGCTTTAAATGTATGGTGCAGATGCAGTCCAAGTCTTGTGAGGAGGGAGCTGGATATATTTAACCTGGAGAAGAGAAGATGTGGGCGCTGGGGTGGGGGAACAGGACATGCTAGTGGTCTTCAAATATCTGTCCTGTAGTAGAATTTGAGAGAAAGGCTGAATCTAAATATATTAATTAAATAAGTGTCTCTCCTGGTTCTGCATATTCTACTTTACATTAATTCTCCTTCATGTTCATTCTTGCTTCATTAGAAGAAGATAATACGTACTGTTGAATTGTGGGAAAGATGGGTTAACTTAATACATAACACATACATACATACATACATACATACATACATACATACATACAGATGTATTGAACGCTGAAGCTCCACTGGTGTCCCAGACTTCCCCTCCTGACCCCTCCAGCCTCAAAATCTGTTCCTCAGGGTTGGGGGACACTCTGGAGCAGATTTTGGAAATACACAGAGGGAGCCCTGTTGTGCCAGCAGAAATCTGCTGGCACAGCTTCAGATACAACGCAGCGACAGGAACTGTGCTATTTTTCTAGAAAAAATAGGTGGTGGAACTCACCATGAACGCCTTCCTTGTTCTCTTAGAATGGCAATGGTGCCCACCTGAGTGGTGCGGGAACTAAAACATGAGAAACCGGGAGAAATCAAAATTCGCCCATCCCTAGCTATGCCTATTGCTAACCACTGCGGCGCATCATCAGTGCTGGCTATAGCAATATCAAAACTGCAGTTCGTTCCAAGAAAGAAAGATGAATCATCCCACCTTGAGCCAGAAGGCGATATGAGTTTTTGTGAATCTGCCCACATTCCAGACCAGATCAAAGGCTTCTCTCACGGACTGACAGGGAGCTGGTGCAGTGTGGTGACTAAGAGATATGAACCAGGAAGCCTCTGCTCAGAGTTTCATCTCATAGAATCATAGAATCGTAGAGTTGGAAGAGACCACAAGGGCCATCCAGTCCAACCCCCTGCCAAGCAGGAAACACCATCAAAGCATTCTTGACATATGCCTGTCAAGCCTCCGCTTAAAGACCTCCAAAGAAGGAGACTCCACCACACTCATCTCTCCCAAGAACTCAGATGAAATCAGCATCTCTCAGCATCTCTCCACCCATCAGTAAAATGTGGGGGGGGGGAATAATAACACAACAATGTGGGTGGGAATAATGACACAAATAACACTGTCCCACCTTACAGGGTTATTGTAGATAATGCGTCTGAAGCAGTTTGAACACACACTGCAAATGTTAAGGAATATTAAGGACTGGTTTGGAGAGCTTTTGTTCAGTCCTGCCGTATTCAAGAGAGGTTATTTGAGGGCACTGCAGACTTCGCTTGGGGCAGGCCGAAGTTTGGGCCCAATATGCTGTTTCATACCCAAAATGCAAAACTCTGAAAACATGGAGCTGCATAATGGGTGTGCTGGCAGCTCTCAAGCGTCAGGAGAGCTAATGAAAGCAGCCCTGCGCACAAAAGAGGTTTTCAATGCATCTGTCCCAGTTTTACTTTTAATGAAATTCATGCATTTAAGCTACAAAAACAAACAGTTCCCGGGAACTCAGAGCTCTCTGGCTGGCAGGGTAACATTCCTTATTCCCAATCCGATCTCATCTGCAGCGAGAGAGGGCAGTTTAGGAAGGGTTGCAACATCTGGACAACAGCTGGTGCCGACCCCAGGGGACTTAATCAAGATATCCAGGAAGAATATATTTTTCCAGAACTTGAGACAGTATTATTGAATCCCAGAGAGAAACCGATCTTTCATGTGACAGAGACTTTTTTTTAAAAAAAGTCCACCCACTTGTTTACCAAACTTCCTCCTGACACAACCTCTGTATGTGCAAGGAGCAAAAACTGACAGTCTTACACTTTTCAGACAGCGAGAATAAGATGCCCAAAATATATCCATATTGAAATAGAGCAATAACTTCTTCTGCTTGGGAGAGTCACACGTTTGGCAACTTTCCTCCCCTTTGTTTTCAAAAATAAAAACAACCGCCTGAAGAGCACTTTCTTCCACCACATCAGATTATTCTTGCACATGTAGACGAAGCAATGTGGTCTTTTAAAAGTGTCTCCTGAGAAATCACATAGAATTATTTGTCCCTGTTATTAAATACAGTGGTGCCTCGCAAGACGAATTTAATCTGCGAAAAATTTGTCTTGCGAATCGCGGTTTCCCATAGGAATGCATTGAAATTTCTTTTTTTGCCCATAGGAACGCATTAGTTAAATTTCAATGCATTCCTATGGGAAACTGAGATTCGCAAGATGAATTTTTCGCAAAACGAATTAGTCTTGCAAGTCACCATCAGATCGCAAGACGCATTCGTCTTGCGAAAAATTCGTCTTGCAGGGCATTCGTCTTGCGAGATACCACTGTAGCTCCCTTTGGAACAGCCTTCAGCAAACTACAATTCCCAGCATCCCCGGGCGGCATGGCCAGGCTTTTCAAAAATGTCTGGAGGGCACCAGGTTCTGTGGTGTAGTGGTTAAGAGCAGTAGACTCGTAATCTGGGGAACCGGGTTCGCGTCTCTGCTCCTCCACACGCAGCTGCTGGGTGACCTTGGGCTAGTCACACTTCTCTGAAGTCTCTCAGCCCCACCCACCTCACAGGGTGTTTGTTGTGGGGGAGGAAGGGAAAGGAGAATGTTGGCCGCTTTGAGACTCCTTCGGGTAGTGATAAAGCGGGATATCAAATCCAAACTCTTCTTCTTATTATTATTCATTCATGCATTCATTCAATTTATATCCTGCTCTTCCTCCCAAAGGAGCCCAGGGTGAAAGAGAGAGAGATCTTAAAAGTATTCAAGAAACAGCTAAAAACATCCTCTCAGCCAATGATTTCAGGGTTGCCAGCCATCTTTCAGCGATTAAATGCCTGGCTAAACTGGAATGTTTTAAAATTCCTCCTGAACAGTGGCAACCCCAGGAAAATACGGTAGGCTGGTTTCTGCACAGACTCTCACACCCCTTTCATTCTGATGAGCAAGAAGCATGATCAGAGTTCAAGGGCACATTGCAGCCAGGAAAAAATATTTGGGATGCAAAGTTGGGCCAGTGTGAGAGGTGGCCTGTGTAGCGTTCAAAGGGCCAGGTATGTAGGTCTGGAGGGCTGTATTTAGTCCCGAAGACATGAGATTCTCCATCCCTATTTTCAAGGAATCGAATAAACATGCAAAAAAATGTGGCAGCCTCCCCAATACATGTGTAAACTCAATCTAGCTGAGTGGAGAACTTTAGCACACTCCCTCCTGAACATCTGAATAAAAGGTAAAAGGTAAAGTCCAGTCAAAGGCGACTGTGGGGTTGTGGCGTTCATCTCGGTTTCAGGCCAAGGGAGCCAGCATTTGTCCACAGACAGTTTTCTGGGTCATGTGGCCAGCATGACCAAACCGCTTCTGGTGCAATGGGACACCATGACGGAAACCAGACTGCACGGAAACACTGTTTACTTTCCAGCCACAGCGGTACCTATTTATCTACTTGCACAGGTATGCTTTTGAACTGCTAGGTTGGCAGGAGCTGGGACAAAGCAACGGGAGCTCACCCCGTTGCCAGGGATTCGAACCGCTGACCTTCTGATTGGCAAGCCCAAGAGGCTCAGTGGTTTAGACCACGACGTCACCTACATCCTAACATCAAGAGTACATCAAGGCTAACATTAAGAGTGCAGGAAGTTTCAAACAAGCTTGGTCACTACTAGCTCAAGATTACACATAGAATGAGAAACCCAGGCACTTGGGAATGAAATCTGATTTCCTGCAGCCATGGACAAAGGAGATCTGCCAATTTAAATGCCTAATCTCCCAACACACACACACACACACAAAATCCAAGAGCTGTAAATGTTTGTTAGGTACCAGAGTGGGAAAGCATTAAATGTAATTATCACACATTAGCCTTTGATTCATTTTTTGTTTAGCTGATTTGAATAACTCACACTTTGAAAGCAAACACTGACACTCATTTTGAAAAAGCAGGTGCTCTCTAGCCTTTAAAAAACATTAACATATTGTGGCATATCTTCCCAGCCATTTTACATTTTAATGGAGCGTACTGTTTCCAAAGCAGCCTAATCTTTTCCTTTAAAAGAGGTTTTAAAATGGCAATTGAGAGGCTTAGAAAGTTCTTATCTTTGTCTCCAAGGGATTTGTTCTCCAATGTTGTCTTTAGGGGTTGTTCTCGCTGCACCCCCAATGATTGGATTATTTTTTCTGGTGCCTGGATCTCAAAAGTAGGAAACCTGTTAATAATGAACGCCAGACAATTAGTCCCTTGATGCTTTCATTTATTAGGTCAATTAACAACTTCCAGAGCAAAAACAACAAAGAATCTATGTAGATTCTGAAACAGAAACAAATTTATTTTGGCAAAGCTTCATCAATTGCAAGCGATGCAAGAAAACACACTGGCACAAATGTTTATGCAATGATATATTTGTTAGTGTTTACTGTGCTCAACGCTATTTTTCTAGAAAAAGAGGTGCCGGAACTCACCACAAATGCTCTGCTTGGCAATGGTGCCCACCTGAGAAGTGTCAGAACTGAGTTCCAGTGAGTTCCGGCTGAAAAAAAAAAAAGCTCTGATGGTGCTATGGGAGTAAAGTGATGGTTTTAGGTCAAGTCACTGCTTTCAAATACAGTGGAAGCTCAGTTTTTGAACATAATTCATTCCGGAAGACTACCAAAATGTTTGAAAACTGAAAACTCAACATGGAAGCCTTAATACAATAGGGAAACTCAAAACGGAAGGCGCGTAGCATGTCTGGCTTCCAAAAATCGTTTGAAAATCAGAAGAGTTACTTCCAGGTTTTCGGTGTTCGAAAGCCGAGGTTCCACTGTAATGAGTTATGGACCAATGGCCTGGCTCAGTATAAAACAAATGCATCCAAGACTATCCAATCAGTAGCTGAAACAAAATAAAAAAAAAATCCTTCCAGTAGCACCTTAGAGACCAACTAAGTTTGTCAATGGTATGAGCTTTCGTGTGCATGCACACTTCTTCAGATACCACACTTCTTCAGTATCTGAAGAAGTATGCATGCACACGAAAGCTCATACCAATGACAAACTTAGATGGTCTCTAAGGTGCTACTGGAAGGAATTTTTTAAAATTTTGTTTCGACTATGGCAGACCACAGCTACCTACCTGTAAGCCATGTCAAATGGTAGCTTCATTCACACCATGAAATGCAATACTGAGGTTCTATTGCACTACTTGTGTTGCGTAATTAAGGTGGGGGGAATTCCTTTTCTGACTGACTGTACACAGTCTAGAACAGGGGTCAGCAAACTTTTTCAGCAGGGGTCTGGTCCACTGCCCCTCAGACCTTGTTCAGGGAGGCTTTTAATGTTTAATAGATTATTGTGTTTTATTTTTCTGTTGGAAGCCGCCCAGAGTGGCTGGGGAAACCCAGCCAGATGGGCGGGGTATAAATAATAATATATTATTATTATTATTATTATTATTATTATTATTATTATTATTATTATTATTATTTTATTATGGGGGGCCAGACTATATTTTTGGGGGGGATGAATGAATGCATTTTAAATAAAAGGACACATTCTACTCATGTAAAAACACCAGGCAGGCCTCACAAATAACCCAGAGATGCATTTTAAATAGAAGAACACATTCTACTCATGTAAAAACATGCTGATTCCTGGACCGTCTGCGGGCCGGATATAGAAGCCGATTGGGCCGCATCCGGCCCCCGGGCCTTAGTTTGGGGACCCTGGTCTAGAAGATGTCTGTTACAGGAGCAGAAAAGACAAAGAAGCAAAGAAAAGCTATTTAAGCATCACTCGTGAAACCATCCAGCATTTTTGCATTAGGGGGGTGGCTGTGAGGGACAGCCACTTCAGTTTGGCAGCAGTTCTGCAGAAAGTCAACACAACTTTTATCAAACTCCATGGGCTCCATCACAGCCCTCTGGGCTTGGTTATTAGTAGAGGCTTGGCAAAGAACATCAGCCCCTCTTTGAAAGGGGCAGTGGGTTTTAAGAAGAAGAAAGGGAAAAACACTCTGAAAGCAGGTAATTCATCTTAGAAGATTTTAGATTTTGATAATAGCTCCATTTATTTCAGACCAAGCAATCTCCTGTGGTCTCCAAGACTCCCCCCCTCCCCCAAACAGGATACCTGCACTCTGGGCTTGTAATGTACTTCTAATTCATTGCCATCAGCAACAGGAATAAAAGCACACATACAGAGACAACAAAAACAACTTTTCAATCACTTGAAGATTCCAAGGCAATCAAGCTTCATACTAATGTCTACCACTTATTATTCCAAGTGCTCCGCATGACACAGATGAGAGCATTCAGTGGTTAGCATAAATCATTCCTACTGCAAAACTGTCACCATTCTACGGGGGGGGGGCACAATTCTCTCCCTACACTCAGAAGCTATATATATATATATACACGTGTGTGTGTGTGTGTGTGTGTGTGTGTGTGTGTGTGTGTATAGGAGAAAGTTTGAGCTAATTTTCTGTTTAAATCAGTTGAGACTAAAGACTTATCTGCTTGTGCATATAGGTTTTTTGGGGGGGCAGAATGCCACAGCTAGTGATCATTCCTTCTATTTCCAATGTTCAAGGTTTGTGTGCCAGTCCTTTTGCATCCAAAATGGCAACACGCATACACAACGGAGAGGTTTTAAGAGGCATGAGGGAACCGCAATCCTAACCAAGTGGGGGGGAACACTCTTAAAAAAACAGCCCAATGAAGACTTAAGTGTGCACTCAGTAGCTGCAAAATGCTGAGTGACTTGGGAGAAATGGAAAACTGGAGGAGAGGGGCAATGGAATCCAGTGACAGATATCTAGAACAGGGAACATTTTGTTGGAGGTTGCCTTGCAACATTGTACTAGCCTTGTGGCAGCACTGTACATTGCCTTGTGTAGAGGGGACAGAAACATCCTGAGATTGAGATTTACCTTGCAGCTCCTGCAACTTCTTAAGTCATTCTGATAAGGAGTGAAAGGCTAGCAAAGTCTCTGCTGTGTCCCCTCAGGTGTCGGCATATACACAATGGGCCTCACCAGGGCTGGATTTAATTTTTATGAGCCTGGCGTGCTCTGGTCCATGGGGGTCACGAAGAGTCGGACATGACTAAATGACTAAACAACAACAACAAGCTACTGAACGCAGGTGGCGCTGTGGGTTAAACCACAGAGCCTAGGGCTTGCTGATCAGAAGGTCGGCGGTTCGAATCCCCGTGATGGGGTGAGCTCCCATTGCTCGGTCCCAGCTCCTGCCAACCTAGCAGTTCAAAAGCACGTCAAAGTGCAAGTAGATAAATAGGTACCGCTCCAAGCGGGAAGGTAAACGGTGTTTCCGTGCACTGCTCTGGTTCGCCAGAAGCGGCTTCGTCATGCTGGCCACATGACCTGGAAGCTGTACGCCGGCTCCCTCGGCCGATAACGCGAGATGAGCGCCGCAACCCCAGAGTCGGTCACGACTGGACCTAATGGTCAGGGGTCCCTTTACCTTTACATTTAAGCTACTGAAGGTAATGGAGCCCTTTATATGTCCAGCTGTCCTTTGTCAACAACAAATTGTCACTGTTTTTGTGTTGAATATATGCTGTATGGTAATTTACCTAAAAGGTATCTAAAACCATTTGCACATGCAGAATGTAGGCACCCTATATATAGCAATGAGCAAACCAGTGATATTTTAGGGAGCAGGCTAGCAGGCGGGGCCCATTACTTACATCACAGGAGCCTACACAACACAAAACACTGTTGCTGGATGTAGGTTTCATTTTATTTGTTTTTTATCTTATATTTTGGAAATATACATCTTTTTTTCCTTTAATTTTTTGGGGGCCTCCCAAGAGAGTGGGGCCCTAAACTATAGCTTGTTTAGCTTATACGTAAATCCAGCACTGGGCCTCACTCTTGGGTAGATATTAGGAGTGCGCATTGAATCTGTGCATCCCTCAAACTGCTGTACAAGGCAAACAGTCCTCTGGATCATTTCCTCATGTTCCTGAGTTGAATCAAACAAGCTCCTTTTGCTTTTGAATTGCGCTTGCAGGGTTGAGTGGCCAAAAACGGCAAGAAATGAACAAGTGGGGCCCTGCTCTACCACACAACGCAGTAGTGGAGGCATTCTACCTCATACATCTGCAGAGTTCTTGGATGGGAGAAGCAGATTCTTGGTGGAACATGCGTATGCCAAGAGGTAAAATCAGGAGTGGCTCACCTGGTGGGGCGGAGCCAGGACAAGGACCTCCCAGTAGCAGCATCTCTGTCAGGCATACACACTGTCAATGGTGCTGCCTAAATCTTCCACTTCCCAGTACAGTATGCAGCAGCAGCAATGCCACTGCTGGCTTGTGATTCTTGCTGGTCTGCCCCACTGAGCAAGACGTTCCTGGGCTTGGAAGGAGCCCAGGCTGGCTGAGAAAAATTGCTGTTATTTTCTGAAATGCTCACACATTATACATGCACTGCTGGAGCCAGAAACAAAATCACCTTGCTGTTAGAGGTGTTTGCTGCGTTCTGCTTAGTCCAATGATCTGGTTGCATTAAGTACATTGAGTACTCAAACCCTGAAAGATCCTAAGGACAACATTACCTTTGTCACATTGGCAAGCACGCTATTTTACGAAGGCAAACTGTTTGGGTCCGAGTGGTCATGTACTGTTCTCACATTTCCTAGTATGGTGAGGTCATTTTGTGATTAAAGTGGCTTCCTTTGGTTCACTCCATTCGTTTGTCACGTTTCCCAGTGAAATAAAAGTCAAGCCACACTCTGAACCATTCGGAATGAAACTTACAAAACGGGTCTTGAGAAACGGATGTGTGTGGGTAGACAGCGAGGGATTAATAGACCATTAATAGGCTCTTTCTAAGTTCTTAGGTTCTGAAAAATTTATTACATAATTGGGAAACAATGCAGTCCAGCGAAAGAGATATAGAATGAAGACAGCCAAGTTACAATCCCAATTTTACTCACTGAGTGGAGTAGAAACAGACGTATCTGTTAATTTCTTACTTTCCAGGCTAAAGTTCAATTCTCCACATTTGTGCATCAGTTTTTAATTATTTCATTTATTTATTTATTGCATTCATACCCACACTTTTATCCACGGAGCGCAAGGCGGTGTAGATGGTTCTCCCCCCCTCCTCATTTAATCCCTACAACAACCTGGTGAGATAGGTTAGGCAGAGAGACAGTGACTGGCCCCAAGGTTACCTGCGGAGCATCATGGCCAAGTGGTTCCCAAGAAGGCATCCCAGGGGCAACAGGATATGATGGATCTCCCTCTTGTGGGTGGGGAGAGAGAGATCCATGGGAAAGCAGGAAATCTACCCATGGAAGCATCCTCTTGCCAGCTACACAGACTTCTGTGGCCATTGAGCCTCCAGTGCCATTGCTCCATTGGAAAGGGCAGAGAGGAGGCACTTTGGTGTGGGTCGGAGAAAGATGGGGGAAGGCTTTTGATCTGCTGGATAACCCTTGGGATCATAGAATCATAGAGTTGGAAGAGACCACAAGGGCCATCCAGTCCAACCCCCTGCCAAGCAGGAAACACCATCAATGGGAGGGGAAATTGCAACATAGAACTGATGGTTAAAAGGGGGGATCATGTGCCTTCCCAAATGTCCATCCTACTAGCACAAGCTCACCAGGGCTTATAATGATGATGATGATGATGATGATGATGAATTAGATTCATATACCACCCTTCATCATAAAATCTCAGGGCGGTTCACAGAATAAACTTAGGCAGGTTGTATGCTTTCAATTCTTCATCTCCCACCCTCTCCTTAGATTGATTTGCCCATTGCCTAAGAAGGTGTCCCCAGTTAACTGGGCAGAAATCTTTTTTTTTTAAAGAAAAATATATTGTTTTAATGCAAACAAGTCTAAAATCTACAGATGGAAAGTAGCTTCTTGAAAGAGGCATACTCCCTGATCCCTGACACAAAGAAACGTCTCTTCCAGAATACGCATGTGGATCGCCTAAACACAAAAATGCATATGTTGTTTTTTTTGTTTCCAAACTATTGTGTTTCCCTTAACAATATGCAGATTTAATCAATCGATTAGTTAGTCCATTAAGGCTCATACAACTTGTTGTTTAAAATTGCTTCCAGATTAGATTTAGAAGTTTATAGAAACTGCAGGTTTGGGAATTATGTGAAGTAAATTGATGTATGAGAGATCTGAAATTATAAGGAGTTTTAAATAATGAATTGGAAATTGCTAAAGATAAAGGAGTAATGAACCGCAGATGGAGGGAACTTGAGGAAGTCCCCCCCATACAATGTTAAAAGAAAAGGATTTTGCATTTGGATTTTTGTATTTGTCTTTTTAATGTTGTCTTATTGTGTTTATTGTTATTTTCATATTGTGTTGTTTTTTCTGTTGTAAAATCAATAAAAATCATTATAAAAAATAAAAAAATAAAAAATAAAATTGCTTCCATCAGGCTACAGCCATAATTCATCTTTATTTTTACATTCTTATTCCATCTTTTATTCAAGACGCTTGTACCCCTTGTCTTAACCTCAGAACGATATCAGGTAGGGTGGCTGAGGGAATATGATAAGTTTGGGTCATATGGTGAGCAATTAAACCCAACTGTAGGCCAAACTAAACGTGTTTTTGTTTTTAACTTCTTTAGCCCTGGTGTGCCAGATATTTAAGGAGCAAGCTGGGTCAAAGTTGTGATATCGGCGAAAGTGGGTTTTAATCATTTGCCACCTACACGATCCCCACCAGATCCCACTGAACTGGATTGGCTCTGCCACTGATACTAGCAAGCCGTTATAGCCATTAGTTATTTTTCTGCTGTTGCCGGTGCCATTGGCAAAACAAAAAGGGTTTGAGGTCTGAATCAGGCCTTCAGGCCAGCAATTTGTCACCTCTAGACTAGACGGTTCCCCTTGAATGCATCCTATTCCCACCTTCAACACATCACCCATGAGCGGATGAAAACTGGAAATAATACTGACATTTCAATAGTACTAACATTCAGCTATAGTTTAAGCAAAAGGTCATGAGAGAAGTCATGCATATTGCGAATCCAATAATCACGATAAATTTAATATGTATGTGCTAAGCCAAGAGCCAAGGTAAACTCTTTGAACAATTGGCTCCGCTTCGAAGTCCAGCAATATAGTTTTAAAAGAATGGCAATATGGTTGTAAAACTTGTTGTGATAAGGAAACCCTATCGATCAGAGAGGCAATCTCTTCCCCTTGAAGGAATATAAGCCAATAAGCAAATCCATTTGTTTTTGGAAAGTTAAATAGAAAGACCTCAAAGGTATGTAAGAAGCGAGCTGAAATAATCATCTGGATCAGATTGAGCTAAATCTATGACAGAGGCAATGGAGCATTCGCTGCCTTTATGATGGGCCAGGCATTTAGTTTTGGAGGGAAAAATGAAACTGTGGTAAGACCACCACTCGGGGGGGGGGGGAACCACTAATAGCCACCCTTCTGAGGAAACGAAAGAGGGGATGTAGTGATTAGTGTCAGATGAAGACTCAGGTTCAAATCCTCACTTGCTCATGAAGCTCACTGGGTGGTTTGGGGCCATAAAGTATCTCTCTGGCTAACCTACCTCGCATGGTTCTTGTGGGAACTAAACTGGAGGACAGCAGGCTAGTTTAAGGGGTTCAGAGCAGGCTCACCAGCACACACAGCTCTTGCATCTAGTAGAGGGGAATACCTCAAACTACCCAATGAAAGGACCGGCCCTGCTACTACATCACATTGGTTTCTGCTGCTATCCAATAGCGCATTCACACCCATCAGTACTGTCTCTTGGACACTCTGCTATGCAATGCTAGAGGAGAGCAAAACACTGACGACTGGTAACATTTATTAATTTTATGGTTTATCACTTACAATCTTCATCTTGAGAGATGACCTGCTACATGAGCCTGCTTGTACACACAACGACAACTTGATTGAGGACAATGTGGTCCCCCCACCCCAAAATGCAGTTCATTATTTCTACTAATGCAATTGGGTTAGCTCCTTCTCAGAAAAGAAACTATTTTATTTATTAAATGGCACAAATCAAAGAGCCCACTCGGCCCCGTGACTCCTGCCTGCTTTGTTCTGCTGTAGTGTTTGATCAGGAGGCTCAAGGAAGGTTTTCCAGAGCTGCTCGCTGTGAGAGAGGCAAATACACAGCAAAACAGCTTGCTAACAACAGCCTTCAAGAACTCCTTCAAGGGGGGTGTTGGTGTTGGATGGGAAACAAGGTACAGTTCTGTATGATCAAGACAGACAGACAGCTGACCATGTCTATTATTAATAATCTCCACCCACCCATCCAGATTTCAGTGGATACAACATTGGAAGGAGATGTTATAGCTTAGCCAGGTCTCTGCCTGAGACTTTGCGGACCTACTACCTGCCAGAATAAACCAGGGATGGGGACCTGTGACCCTCTAGTTGTTGCTGAACTACAACTCCCACCAGTCTCAGCCAGCATGGCTATACCTGCCAAGTCTTCCGCAGAAAAATACAGGCTCAGCAGCAGTAGCGGCACCGGAAGTTGTCCGGTGGCCATGTTGGGGGTGGCCACATGGTGGTGGCCATCTTAGGGGTGGCCATGCGGCCACCTCCAAGATGGCCGCCGGGCATGCATAGAAGCTATTTCCAGCGACGGCCATTTTCTGGTGCCCATAGATGGGCAAACTGGCACCAGAAAAATGGCTGCCGGCAGGAGCGGATTTAAGGGAGATTTATGGGAGAGGAGCTCAAACGGGAGACCACCAGGAAATGGTAAGGAAAAACGGGGGTTTCCTGGGGAATACGAGGTACTTGGCAGCTATGAGCATGGTCAATGGCCAAGGGTAATGGGACTTGTTGTCCCTGAGGGACCAGGGACCTGTGTCCCTCCAGTTGTTAGTGGAACATAACTCCCATCATCCTGGACCAGTGGATATACACAGTGAGCTGTGGCCAGTGTTTTAGTCCAACTGGAAGGTCACAGATTCCCCATATCTATCTGAAGCTTGAGGAATAAATCTTTCCCATCATTGCTTCCGCTCAGAGCCATCACTACCCACCACTGCCTACTGTGTATTAATTGTCATGTGTTGTCAGCCATCTTGGAAGCAGAAAGATGGGATATAAATATTTTAAATAAACAAACGCAACAAAACCACTACCATCATCTCATAGTTTATCTAGACCAGGCACGTCCAACAGGTAGATCGTGATCTACCAGTAGATCACTTGATGTCTGTGGTAGATCACTGGCTCCCCCCCCAACAAGCTCAACAACTTTGGCTCCCCTAAAAAAGTTCAACAGTGTTGGCCTGCACCCCAAAAAACGGGGCTTTCCTTCCTATAAAAAAGCTCAGCAACTTTGACCTGAACCCCCAAAAAGAGGGTAGATCACTGCCAGTTTTTAACTCTATGAGGTAGATTGCAGTGTCTTGGGAGTTGGCAACCCCTAATCTAGACTATGAGAGTACTGCTTTCCATAAGTTTTCTCTACAGTCTTTAAAATAACCCTGTAAGGCAGACCAGTATTATTATCCCCCCAACCCAGATGAATGGCATCTCAAAGACAGCCTAGCAAGTTCAATGCTTCAGCAAAATTTGAAACGGGGTTTCCTGGTTCCCGGAACCATTTTTCTCCTTTCAGATTGGATGAGATCCTTCCCTATTTGTTGGTCATATTTATGATCCTGTAGTTGTCTGTTTTACAGAGAGGCACATGCTTTGGTCTTCTCCCTCTGCCATTTTCAAGATGGCGATGGCTCATGCCGCCATAAGTCTATTTCTAGTGCTCATTGAAGGCCTTCGTTGTCCAACAAGCATCTTATGTGGAAATTTTTATCCAAGTCTGTAACTGTCTTGAAAATTTAATATATGATTTTTTAATGTTTTTATTGTTTGGTTCCTTTGAGATGCTTCATGGGAAGTGATTCGTAAGTGGGAAGAAATATACAAAATATTCTCTTTCAGCTTCCTTTCATAGGTTTATCTATGCAGTAACAACATTTAAAAAACAAACAAAGGGCATTTGGAAAGCCACTCTGGGGAAACTAACAAATATAAGCATGGTGATGTAGTTAACATTGGTTAATTATACATCTTCCGCTTGTCTTTGTTCTATGCATCTTTTAAGATGAGCGTTTTAATGAGTTAATGTGGCTGCTCTAGAATTAGAAGAAAAACATTGATCCCTTCCTCTCTTTCTTTTTTTTAAATTTATGTGCACTGTAGTTAGAAGATTAGTAGCTGTTGTAAAGGGATTATACAACCGTTAATCCTGTTCGGCAATGATAAAGTTCTTTGCTTTCAAGCAAGAAGGTTTAACACTTTTCTTCGTCTGAAATTGTCAAGAGCCCAATGAAGACAAATTATTTCCCCCTTTTCGGTATCAGAAAATAAATGAGCATATCCATTTATTTGCTGGTTTTGCTGGAAATGAACTCTCAAAACAGACACAGGTGAAACACACAGCACTACTAAACTGTCCTTGGCAGAAACTCAGCTTGTAGCATTTACAATGGGAAAGCTGGTATCATGGGTTCAATAAACCAAAGACATTCTGTGCACAAGCCACAAACTTTTGACAGACTTGGTCATACCCTCCAACATTTCTCCAATGAAAATAGGGGTGTCGTGAGGAAAAGCAAGACATTCCGGGATAATATCAGAAACCAGAAAGGTTGCGTGCCGAGGTTGCCAGACATCCCCCCAAATAACTCACACCACACACAGAATTTTAGTTTGGGTTTTGGCATTAATTTGGCCACAACTTTATTTAAATACAATTAAATGTGAGTGTTGGCTTAGGCATTGGTTAATCCATCTGCCCCCCGCCTGGGACAGATCAGCTCCAACTTCCCTAGCAGTATAGGGAAGTCAAGTAAACACCCCATGGGAGAGGAGGTAACTGTGTTCAGGCATTCTCCCCTCGACCAGAAATGCTCCCGAAGGCTCGTGCTCTGTAATGGCCCCAGCCCCGCCCGTTGTGAGGGTGTATGGACTAGAGCCCTGGAGCCCCAGGATTCCTTTAACGGAATACTTCTATGTGGAACAGCATTTTAATGAGGGGTGGGCACCTCCATACCATACCCCTCCACCAACCAGACTTATTAACCAATCCTAACCGCCAACCTAACAAGTTGTGACAATTTGCTAAGCAGTAGGCAAAAACCAATGGCAACAGCCAATCAGCCAAATGGCAAAATTCCTACTGGGGCCTTGCAAAGCAAGCGACCCCATGAGAGGCAAAGCAATGTCAGGCTAAAACCATTAGAAAAAGGCGGTGGGCGGGAGGGAGATCCGAAGCACTTTGCAAAAGTGAAACTAGCTGCAGGACGCTGAGGTTTTAAGGGGCCCTTCCTGTCAATCAAAAATTGCTACATGCTTTTTACCCAAGCAACCCAAAGGGTTCCAATCACACACACTCCCTCTCATCCAACACCACCCCCAACCCGGGAGATGTCTTTTAACCCTTCCGCAACTCTCCCGGATCAGAGAACGCGCTCTCCTGTAAAACAGGGGCGCTTGGAAGGTCTAGACTCAGGCTGCTATCCTAAAAACTACTGGAAGCAAATTTGCTAAACTCAATGTGGTTTACTTGTGAGCAGACATGTATAGGATTGTACTGTCAGACTGCAATTCTATGCACATTGACCTGGGAGTAAGCCTCAGGAACTTAATGGGGCTTGCTGCTGAGTAGACATGCATAGGATGGCCTCGGCCCAGTATACCTGAAGGAGCGTCTCCACCCCAATCGTTCAGCCCGGACACTGAGGTCCAGCTCTGAGGGCCTTCTGGCAGTTCCCTCACTGCCAGAAAAAGTAATTTCTTCTTCTGCATTCCAGTAAACATTTTGACCTTGGAGAAATGTCACTTGGTTCTTGTTTACTTGCAAATTCAGTTCAAACAGAAGGACACCGGAGGAAATCATCTGGTGTGCATAAGGAGCACTTGGCCAACATTTTTTTAAAGAAAAAATACACAGAAACAAGAGGGCCTTGAATTATTTGTATCTATGGCAAGGCAGGACAACAGCCAAATTGTAGACAGATGCAAAAGTTTACCATAAGCAGATGCCAAGAGGAAATGTGCCCTGTGCTTGTAAGGAGCAACGATAATTCAGTTTGCGAGAGAGCCACTTATGTGCAACAGTATTAAGTTAGTTACAGAAAGGGAATAATTCATGCTGCTGCTAAATTACAGTGGACACAGGCCAGCGCTTTCTTGAATCGTGGTCTCCGCATGACTGTAACCTACCAGAACTGTCAGCTGAAGTACTGGCGCAGGAAAGAGACTCTTATCACATTCCAAATGAGAAGCTGTGCAAAGGAGGATTTGCATCACAAAGGCATCTAATCACAAAGTCAGAAATCTCTAAAATTCTTTCATGCTTCGTGTTCTAAATAATGTAATCACACAAAAGAACATTATTAGAAGAATGCACGCTGCCAGTCATCCGTTGGGTGGCTGCGGAAGCATGGCGTGTGTTCTCATGCATGGGCTGAATGCGAGTTTCTCTGCTTCTGCAACAATGATTGGCTCGCGCAGGTACACATCCAGGTGAGAGATGCATTTGCAGAAACACAGCACATGGAAGGTCCGTGCTGGTGTGGGACATGGGCTGAATTTTGCATAAAATCCCATGGGCAACACCTACTCCAACAGAGTGTTGCATACATCTGCCTGTTACACAATAAACCAGTTAAGGAGGTTAGAAGCCAGCAAAAAGTATATAGAACCAGATTTTGGGGGCAGAATTCTGAGGGTCCAGTTTCTGCTAATAAATTTCTAATTGGACCATGAACTTTCTAGAGCTTGAACCTGTGTGGTATATGGGGGCATGTATGGGGTGTTAGGAGAGGGGTAGTACCTCTGGTGGGAGGGCACGTCGTACTCCTTCTGGGGTCATTTGTCCACCTTTGGTCTCCATCCTGCACTCAGCTCTCACCTGTGGCTCCTAGAAGCTGTCAGCACATACCTGCCAAGTTCCTCTCTGAAAAATAAGGGACCGGACCGAAAGTAGCATACCGGAAGTAGCGCGGTGGCCATTTTGGAACTGGGCAGAGCATGCTCAGAAGTGACTTTTGATGCTGTTCTGCCCTGTTCCAAAATGGCCGCCGCACCAGAAGTCGTGCTGCAGCCATTTTGGAACTGGGCAGAGCAGCATCAAAAGTCGCTTCTGAGAATGCTCCGCCCAGTTCCAAAATGGCCGCCGCGCCAGAATAAACCGGGGGAAACAAAAAAATCCATTTTTTCGGCTGGGGACAGCTGGGAAAACGGGGGTTTCCCGGGGAAAACGGGAGACTTGGCAGCTATGTGTCAGCATGCGACAGCGGCCACATCCCAGGAACAGCTTCGACTGACCAGCTAAAACAGAGGGGGGTAGCTGATGGGTTAAGGACTTCCCCTGCATGCAAAGAAAGGCTCCAGCAGATTGAGTGGACAAGACAGTGCTGTGGGGTCAGTGGACTAGGGGGCTAGTCTAGTCTCCTAAGTGTTCCTGGTAAATTTGAGTATTAAAGCCTGGCGTCTGCTTCCCAAAGCTCAGGAAGCTTCTGCATAATGAGGGAAGCACAATGCTCCGTTGGGGTCCAAGAGCCCTCCTGCCACCTTCCCCCCGTCTTTAGGAAGAAGGCAGCAGGGCTCCAGTATCTTATCCTCCTTCCCAGGAAGCTTCTGCCTGGCTTAGGGAGGGAGGTGTGACGCTCACATAGGCAATCATCTCAATTATGGATCTTCTCAATTGGCACCCCCTTTGCTCGGCACCTTGTGAGGGGGAACCGCCTGCACTGCCCTGAATCTGGCACTGCTGGGAGGTTGGCTGTAACCAGTGCACTGCATGCTGTGCTAGCCTGCTGAAAATTGTCATTCACATTCCTTTGCCTTCCATTCTCGTGTTGCCCTCACCCTCTTCTTGCAGGCAGCTAGACTGAAGAGGCTACAGTTCCCTGCCCCCTGCTCTCCTAGGGCAGGGCAAGGGCTGCACCCCTGTGGGCTAATTCAAGGGGCTGCATGGGAGTGGTGGGTGGGACCAGGAGCAAAAGGGGCGGGGACAGAGGGAAAAGAGGGCGTGGCAACAGGTCTGATTCCTGCATTTGTACAGTACACTAAAGTCCAACTGCACACAAGCCATTCAGCCAAACAAGAAGCACCATCAAGTTCAGTGGCACATTCCAGCCCAGGAAACGCACTTGAAGAGGGTGCAGAGGTAAGCCAATAAGGGTTTGTGACGTGGGCAGAGTCCCAAGGGCCAAGTAAAGAGGCCTCAAGGGCCACATTCAGGCCCTAGCTGGATGTTCCCCATCCTTTTCCTACAGAGCCCAATACCTCTCTCCCTGCTTCAAAACTCAAGCTGGCAATGAACTTCAAGAAAAATATTTATTAATTCTAACCAGCAGCTCATCCTCCATATGCTGTAGCTAGTGAGGGAAAGAAAGCTGATGCAACTTGACAATACAGCTGATTGTTTCTGGTACTCAATTGGACGGGCTTCTCCTTCCTTTTCTCCTCCTGTGCTCATTTTCTTTTCATTGAGAGGGTAAAAATAATCTGAGGTCTTGCATTCTTTGCAAGAATGGGAATCAGCTCAGCTTGGAAGCTACGGAGCTGAGAAATAATACCCAGGGGGAGCTCTGTTATAATCCTTCTACTCTACATCAGGCTAAGGAAACTAAAGGAAGGGAGTACTGGGTTGCCCTCTGCCAAGATGGGAGTGGTTCCCTTTTTGCCCTACCTCCCAATGCTAGAGTCATTTGAAAGACCCAGGCAGCACATGTACCATACATTTAAAGTGCACTCACACAGAATCCCAGAAACTGTACTTGACCCATTGCAGAACCATAGTTCCCAGCACTCCCAGCGTGCCATGCTCCAGTGGGCCACCAGCCATGCCCCTGCCTGCTCTCCACCCCCGGTAGCGGAGCATTCAGCTTCGCCACGGTAAATGGCCACTTCCAATTGGCCGTGGACAAATGGCAGCTCTCAGAACCTACAGCCTATTTGCTGTCAGGCTTATGCCCTGCTGGTTAGGCTTAGTAAAGGTAAA
The DNA here is from genome assembly GCF_963506605.1 of Zootoca vivipara. Classification (NCBI taxonomy): domain Eukaryota; kingdom Metazoa; phylum Chordata; class Lepidosauria; order Squamata; family Lacertidae; genus Zootoca; species Zootoca vivipara. Next base: position 23,837,245 of record NC_083283.1, read on the forward strand.
GGTAAAGGGACCCCTGACCGTTAGGTCCAGTCGCGGACAACTCTGGGGTTGCGGCGCTCATCTCGCTTTACCGGCCGAGGGAGCCGGCGTACAGCTTCCAGCAGGGCAGTCTCGAGCAGGTCGCACGCCCTGGCGCTGAGGGACGGAGATTGCTCTGGCGCCCCCGGCCTCGCAGGGCGCAGCATGGTTTCCGCGGTGCACCGTGCCACCGGGGGTCTACCTAGAGCCGGCCCTGGCTTCCAGGTCATATGGCCAGCATGACAAAGCCGCTTTTGGCAAACCAGAGCAGCGCATGGAAATGCTGTTTACCTTCCCACCAGAGCGGTACCTATTTATCTACTTGTACTTTGACGTGCTTTCAAACTGCTAGGTTGGCAGGGGCAGGGACCGAGCAACAGGAGCTCACCCCGTTGCAGGGATTCGAACTGCTGACCTTCTGATCAGCAAGCCCTAGGCTCTGTGGTTTAACCCACAGCACCACCCATGTCTCTGTTAGGCTTAGTATTAGCTCCCATTCCTGTGTTAGCTGGGGCTAATGGGAACTGAAGTTCAAAACATCTGGAGGTTGCCAGGTTGCAGAAGGTTGGTCTAACACTAACCGGCAGCAGCTCTCCGGGATTTAGGCTGTGGTTTCTCCATTGGAAAGTGGAGACAGGGACTGTGTGCAAACCCTGTATTTAAAAGCACCCCCTCCACACACAAAGAATCCTGGGAGTTGTAGTTTGTGAAGAGTGCTAGGAATTTTGGCTCTGGGGGAGCCAAGGTAGGTCTATTAGTACTAGCTGTGTCTTCTTTCATGTCAGCAGGGCAAGATGGAAGAGAGGAGGTTGCTGCAGCTGCAGCAGGGAAAACAAATCACATTAGCATTTACCTTCGGATTCTGTTTTGATGCTCTGCATGGCTTTGTGCTCATCCCAAACCTAATGCATGTTCGTTTTCAAACCAGACCTCCAAAGCCAGCTTGCCAAATGGTGCCAGCCTACGCAACATAATTCATCATTGCAGAAGTGCTTTAAGATCCTTCAGTGAAAGTGCCCAGTGAAGTGTGCTTTAAAATGGTATTTCATTATAGCACAATGGGACTGCCCAGAAAACCCATGAGATTCTAACTGGAAAGCAAGGCTCCTTTCCCCTTCATTCCAGCGCCTGGTGTGCTGATGAAATGCGGGACATTTCAGGGTGGCTGAAATTTTCTGGAGATGCAAAAAGGACCTTATTTCAAAGACACAGGAGACAAGCGGGTTTCGTTGTTGTGCCTGCAGAGATATTTACGTTTTACAAAGCTACAGTTCCCAGTGTCCTTAAAACTACAGCTCCCAGGATTCTTGGTATGTATGCAGCCATAGACTGCAGCAGTGTCTGCTCTGGAAAGTTACCTGGACACTTTGGCAATATTTCCATCCCTTTTCCCGCCACTCCCTTCCTTTTCCCGATACTTTAGAGAGGGGTGGGAGATTGTTGCACACGCGGTCTAAGGGAATGCGCTGGTCCCAGCACTTTCCAGATGTGGCAAAACAAGCTCCGATGTGCAAGTATGAATTATGAACCTACAATGTTTCCTTCCCTGGCACAGTTTCCGCACCTTCTGACACCGCCTGCTTTTACAGCACACGCAGCAGAAAGAAAACACCCAAATCATAACATAGATAGTACAAAGGGAGCATTGAGGAACTTAAGGACAGTTCAAGCACAGGCCACAGCGTTTGTGCCAGATGGAGGAGTTACTGTATTGTGTGGCCTGCAGCCCTAATACCAACTAGTGCCACTGAACAGTTTTGCTACTGCAGGAATCTGCTCACAGGTGCATCTCTAATTCACACAGTACACCCCTCCTGCTGTCCAGTCGCAGGCAAGCATGGAGCTCAGAAGGCCTGTGAACTAGCAGGTGGTAATTCTGGAAGCTTCTGGCTGCAGAAGAGGGTTCCTCCTCATTGCCCTCCTCAGCATTGCCCCTACAGCTGTTATTAGGCCCCATCCACACCATAAATTGAAAGCACTATGATGCCACTTTAAAGAGCTGTAGCTCTCCTCCCAACCCAAGAATTCTGGGAGCTGTAGTTTGTTCACGGATGCCAAGAGTTGCTAGAATACCTTTATTCCCCTCCCAGAGCTGCAATTCCCAGAGAGGTTTAACAAGCAATCCCTCTTCGTAGGGAACAGTGTTTTGCATTGGACAATAAGGAGCTGTCATAACGTGCTTTGGGCACAGCCCACTGTGGAAAAGCAGCATATAAATAAACTCATCGTCTGAGAGCCGCTGAATGCACTGTATAAAATTCATAAGTAGAGGTACCACTGTACTTTTCTCGAGTTTTCTCTTTTCTTTTCCCAGTCACCATAGAATGCTGGCTTGACTGTTGGAGGGTGAGCAGGAATGAAATGGAGTACAGTGGTACCTCGGGTTACAGATGCTTAAGGTTACAGACGCTTCAGGTTACAGACTCCGCTCACCCAGAAATAGTACCTCGGGTTAAGAACTTTGCTTCATAATGAGAACAGAAATCGTGTAGCGGCGGTGCGGCGGCAGCGGGAGACCCCATTAGCTAAAGTCAGGCATCCCCAAACTGCGGCCCTCCAGATGTTTTGGCCTACAACTCCCATGATTCCTAGATAACAGGACCAGTGGTCAGGGAAGATGGGAATTGTAGTCCAAAACATCTGGAGGGCTGAAGTTTGGGGATGCCTGGCTAAAGTGGTACCTCAGGCTAAGAACAGTTTCAGGTTAAGAACGGACTTCCAGAACGAATTAAGTTCTTAACCTGAGGTACCACTGTATCCTGAAAAGGGGGGGGGGAAGCTGACTGGCTGGTATCCTGAACAGCAGCACTCCACACTGCAGCATTCTGTTGAGTGTCCTCTCTAGTTTCTTTTTTTTTAAAAAAAAAAAAAAAGCTTGTGTGTTTTTTCCCACTGATCTGACTCTGATCTCTAGCCTAGCTATGGAGGAAATGCCTTCACCGACAACTTTCCCCGGGGGTTTCTTTAACTTTTATTTCTGACTGCAGTGGTACCTTCCCTTCTCTCCATTTTCCTGCATTTTTGTTTGTTTTTAAAGTCAGGGGGAGCTGCCAACAGTGTGTAATGTCTTTTCTTGTCAAGCAAGGTCACCAAGACATTTTGAAAAATGGGCACGATGCCACACTTACCCTTATGAGTCAGCTGTCACTGGGACAGACAATCCCAAGTGAGACTGTCAGCGCTGCAGTAGGACACCGAGTGAAGGAAAAGGTACAATAAACATTTCTGCCAGTGCTTGATGTTACTTCAGAAAATTGCAGTATCCAACAGCCTGTGTGGTATTTCATTGCAAGTGTTTGCATTCACATGCTAGTAGGGGTCATAGTTCAAAATATCTGGAGGGCACCGGATTGGGGAAGGGTGATAATAGAATAAGGGAAGAAAGGAGCACTCTGCAGTAACAGGAATTAACTCACAGCCTAATGGCAGCAATTATGAGCAGCAATAATGGGATGTACTGTAATGTGGGCTGTACGTTACATACTCCATACAAAATGCCTTGGAACATCTTGGATAGAAAACTTTTCTGTGCATGGAAATTTGAAGTAGCCATAATGATGGGTCTGATTCTGCACACATGACTTAAAATCTTAACACGAGACTCCGTCCCAAACCATTCTCTCTTTAATGGGGAAGAGGTGTGGGCTTTCTGTACTGTATCACAAAGCAGCCACTCATGAACCACTGCATTAAAGCTGAAACTAGCTCTCATGCCTGTATTGATTTCAGTTTCAACATCGTTTTAAGTCCACTCCCGACCCCAAATGCAATTTAATATTGTCAATTGAAAGAAACCGCTGGGCTAAATGATCCAGCAGGACTCTTCCTGCTTTTAGGTTCTTGTTTTTCCTCTTATTAACCCCCCTCCCCCGCCTTGCTCCTTGACTCCCAGACCTTCGCCTTCGCCTCTGCCTTGCTCATTGACCCTGCAACTGCGTGCTGCTGGACCCTCAGCCCTGCACCTGTTCCTGCTTCTACACCACCATCTTGCCTCTGGTCCTGACGCCCGCCGACCGGACCGTGACACTGTGGCTACTTCAAGCCAATGGATTCTTGTCCAAGCAGCTCAAGAACTGTTTAGTGCAGCTTGTCAGACACTTGGCTCGGTCCAAAGCCCTTCCTATTCCAAATCAGATACTTCAGGTGATTTTTCTGAAGAATAGAAACTGAGAATAGAAATCAAATGCCCATAAAGGGCAGGTATTAAATACAAACTCACAAAGACAGTGCAACACAGAAAATGTGCAGAAAACTACCATATGCTTTATGGTAGGAACTCATTATTGCTCCAACATTGATTTTGTATTTTAAAACAAGGAGAAACAAAATCAGAGTTAAAACACTACATCCTGGAGTATTTTTCTGAATTGTATTGTTCAGTCTGCAGGCAAAGGGTTAGAACCGATCCTGTTTGGTCATATGGACCAGACCTTTTATCAAGAGACAAAACAGGAAGTGACAGAAGTTCTGTTGACAAGCAGAATCTATTTTCACAGAATTGCATGGATTAGAACCCATGGATTTTATACTAAAAAACAACCAATTACAGATAGCAAGCAGTCTGTCACACAGGGATAGGGAGCCTGTGGCCCTCCAAATCTTGGTGAACTATAACTCCCATCATCCTTGATCATTGGCAATGCATGCTGGGACTGATGGGAACTTGGGAGTCTAACAAGGTCTTGGAAGCCACCTGCTTTCTATGTCCAGTCTATTCCTCAAGTTTCCTTCCCATACCCAGATTTCAGGGAGACCTCTGAAACAACAATTATAGGTCTGCTACTTTGATTTTTTCTGTTCAACTATTTTGTTCTGAATAAACCTCTTTTGGTGAAAATTTAGTCTTTGTTCTTCTTCTTGTTGTTGTTGTTGTTGTTTAGTCGTGTCTGACTCTTCGTGACCCCATGGACCAGAGCACGCCAGGCACTCCTGTCTTAGCTGTTCTACTCAGCTGCAATTATTTTCTTAAAATTTCTGTCATCTCATTTAACACCATTTTCCAAATAACGCAACGTTAAGGGTTTTCTGTGTCCCATAAACACACACTTGAAGTTATCCTGCTTTCATCTGCAATCTTATGCAAAAAATTTACTTTCTACAATGCATTAATTCCATATGAACATTGCAGTACTTGGCACTTCGATACTAGTTGATAAAAGGAATCCAGTGTTTATAATTTTCATTCCTTCCCATGCATTTGTTTCCCCAAAGTGAAAAGCTAAGGATTACAGCCTTATACCAGAACATCAATCTGATTCTTGGATACAGAATGAGCTAAAGTGCTCCCCCTTGTGGGAGCAAAGCAGCCAGCGGCACCCCAAACTTCAAGAAGATATTTGAACTAGCCAACTATGGGAGTACATTAGAAGCAAGAAGTCTTTTTGTGGGTCAGATTTTCAGTTTCATCATTATCAAGCCTGCAGTACTAGAGATTCCGATTTCCTTTTTATTGTGAGGGGCACAAAGGGGTGAAGCATGTCTACTTCTAGTAGGGACAATGGTAATTCACACAGCATAGCCTTATTATCTGCTTAAATATTGTAGACAGAAGAAAAACACACAATCACAGCTTTAACTAAAAAAAAAAAACACCACCACCAAATTTATCCCAGGTATTCGGGGCTTTATTTTTCACAGGCGAGTAACCAAAAGCCGAGTTGAAACCAGATTCCATGTGTTCATTAGATACTGTCTTTTTATACATAACAGTGCTCCACCCAGGTTTAATACTGGCAGCTAGCAATAGATTTACTTTGGGTGGGTAACTTTTCTGTACTCTTGGCCTCGAGTGGTGTGTGTATATATGTATAAGCTTCTTCGCATCAGAGCTTTTTTGCAAATGCTATAAACCGGTTGCCACTGTTTGGGCTGTGCCACAGGAGGTTAGGGCTCCCCCATCATTGACTGATAATACAGCAGAGTCTCCAGCAGAACCAGGTCAACCTCTCTCTCTTTTCCAATAAGCACACAGTAAATGATTAATTTAAAAACAGCCACCACAAACTGGAGTGTACACAACTGGTGTGTGTGTGTGTGTGTGTGTGTGTGTGTGTGTGTGTGTGAACAGTGGGATGAGGGGGACATGAAGAAGGCAGAAAGCAAGTTTAAAAGCATATAAATGGGAGCAAATACATTCCTTCCAGAATTCCCAACTCAAGGGTGAGAGTGCTACAGCTCTGGTGTAGAGTTCAGTGGTTATGGGGCAAAACATTCGAGTCTGACCACATCGCATATTGGGACCTGATCAAAACCCGCTTTTTTTCTAGTGGTCCGGGTTCCATTTCCATAGAAAGCACAGAGCACACACATCACTCTGAACTGAGTGTGTACGTGCCACTTTGAGATAGGATAAGCGATGGCTCTACAGAAAATGCCGCATTTCACACAATACTTGAAGACTTTTACATAACCGATATTTATCAATAGGGAAACAACATTCGTATAGGGTGCTTTCCTTTCTATGGGCATTAAAGACTGTCCACCTTCCGAGTTCACTCATGGAAGGCATTTTTAAATTCCTCCATGGAAAAAAGTACAGAGCCCAGGATTCAAAGTGCGCATCTAAAGTACATCTGTGTGCACACAGATTTATGTTTATGATGTTGGCTTCCCCTTCCAGCAGCAGTGCAGCCTCCACAGGATGCTACTTCACATGGTCCCTGGATCTTTCGGAGCAGCATTTTGGGAAGGGGGGGGGGTGCTAAGTGTGTGTCAGGGAGTTACTGCTGGAAGAGGGAGGCTGAAAAGCCCCAATGAACACAAGGTGCATTGTTTTCCAGCCACAGTAAAATATTAACACAGCTTCTGATTCTGCACTCTTATCTATGGATATAATTAACTGTGCATGTGAGCACTAGTTTCAGCTGACAAACATGGCTTTTGGCAGCACTGGATTATAACTAGGGCCACATCTCTACCAGTGTGAGTGGGAATTTTATTACTGACTCCAGCAGTCATATTTCTATGTGTTGCAGGCTCTGAAAAACAGGAAAGGCTCTTTGGGAGAATGGGCATTATTAACACTAAACTGAAGAGTGTGAAATGTTCATTCAGAACAGCCTTAACATTTTCTGACTTTGGTCTTGAATAAATAGAAAAACACACACATACACATTGGTCTCTCTTGAGTAACTGACTCTAAAGGGATTAAGACAGAAAACTAAGTGACCTTGAGCATCAACCAAAACAAAAACAAAAAACCAACCCATTTGGAAATTATGCAGCATGCTAAGAATACACGGATGTAAAAGTACACATATTTCAAAATATGATCCAGAAAACAACATTTGTCAACGGGGAAAGTTCCAGACATGTATATTTTCCCCAGGCTGGTAACATTTAGCACAGTTGCAGCAAATAGGATATAGCAGCTTTTGATGCAAGAGTTTGCACATTCATGATTGAAAAGAAAAACAGAGCTTTCCATGGATTAGCAGCTGCATACTGAACGCATTCAAAAAGCTGATCCTTTGTGGCACATAAGAAGTCATGGATTATGGTGGTCTTTTTTCTATTTACAGTCACTTTGCTTGTACGCTGAAGTTCTTTACAATGCTTCATATCTTGCAGTGCGTATCCCATGACATTATCACAGCAAGCAGCTCTTCCCAGCTGAAGCGTGATGGAAAGGATGTGGGTTCTCACTTAACCGGTCACCTTAGCCATGTCTTTTGGAGTAAGCAGCCCCACAACTTGATTGGCACACGCAAATAAAGACCAACTAAACACAGAAAGCAGAATCTTATGCAAAACTGGCTTAATCCCAACAGCTTTAAGATTTGGGGGTTCAATACTTCATTATGATGATTATTTCATTTCTCGGGAATGATGCTGTGAAACCAATTTTCCAATGGGTGGGGGAATTAAAAAAAAAAACACCAGGGAACAAAAATTGCTGAAGCATTCTGTAAAACTGTCCCCTGGAAGAAGAGGACTTAGTTTGTATTAAATGTGGGGTTTTTTTTAAATGTTACACCACAATAATACAAGGAACATTGTATCATCCATGGGTAAGCTGCTGTGTTAGGCCAGGCAGAGATTTGCAAAGCTTTAAGTATGAATTTTGGTTTATAATTTGGATCATTTTGCTGCTGTTGGGAGCTTAGGCCTTTCAAGAGAAAAGAACAGTGTAGCTGCAGTGATAATAAACATACAGGAAACAGTGGAGATGTTAGAAAATAAACTATGTATATATATGCGCCAATGGCTCTGGGCCTGTCTTCCTGCCCATAAGGGCTGACACAGCCCTGATTGTGTAACAGACTGTCATGAACACAATGAACCTTTAGCAGGGTTACAAAATTATAAAAATGACCTGAACAAAAATCATGAACGTACTTTCTAATACTTAGCGCCCTGCTGACTGAAATATGGAACTGTTGATTTTCCCGGGGGGGGGGGGGGATCTAACAGCACAGAAAAGCTTAGGTGTCAGAATGAGAACAAAGGCAGAGCATCTTTTAGTCAAAAAGGTTCTGTTGGAAACAAACAAGAATGTAAAAAGCCCACAACTGAAAAACGAACAAAAAACAACAACTGGTTGCCAGTTAACTTGGAGTTATCGTCCTCAATTAAAGAAAGGCCTTCAGAAGGCATCCACACACTACTTGAACAAAGACTATCACAGGAACCCTTCAGGAACAAGCAACTATTTTGCCTTTAAACATATTACTACAGTTTTGAGTGTCGAGTGCAGAAGATTTGAGCCAATGGATGGCAAGTGACGGCAGCGAATGATTTGCGATACACAGGTGAGCTCCATGTTAACAAGGTCCAAGGACTCTGGTTGCTGAAGATGTTGTCCCCGTCTCCTCCGCCTATTCTCTTGTCGACCTTCAAGCAGGGATTTCAGAACCAGGCCCAGTTTTGCTTCTTTGCTCTCAGAGGCACACTTCTGGAACAAATCTAGAAACTGATTCTCTCTCTTTCTCCTTCTCTCTTGTCTGCCTCTCTATCTCTTGCCAATTCCATTGGTTACTTTTGTTTTTGAATGGCGATTCCTCCTCCTAGATGAATGGCTCTCGCTGTTGCTTGAGTGTTTGGGCGGACTGTCTTCCATTCCTAACAAGCAAGTCACACACGTACACACACACACACACACACACACACAGGTGAGATGTGGTTATTTTAAAGAGCATCTTTTCTTACCGGCAAATGTAAATCTCTGGATTTATTAACGCATACTAAGACATTTTAGTTGAAACCGGTATGCCATCTAGTGGCTTAACTCCCAAATTATATTCCCCCAATTATATCACCTGTTAAGAAAACTGTTTACCTACAGTGTAACATAGCTGTCTCAACTCTTTCTTCAGTCTTGATATTAAGCTAGCTAGCAAGTGGAAACACTAGGTGCTGGAGCAGGACTCTGGGGCAGAATAACTCTATAGACCAGTGTTTCCCAAACTTGGGTATCCCGCTTTTTTTGGACTTCAATTCCCATTTTCCCTGCCCACTGGTCTTGCTAGCTAGGGATGATGGGAGTTGTAGTCCAAAAACAGGTGGAGACCCAAGCTTGGGAAACAACGACCTATAGGTTTGCAAGGCAGAAGCTGTGGGTGAGATCCTGGTCCCCACACTCTGCTTCCCAAACCCTGTGAAAATCTAGTGGGTGTGCATCAAGAGTGAGGGGTAGGAGATGAGAGCAGGGCACAACTGTAGGCAGATGGGACACTGCTGTTGGTGGGATGGGGAAGAGATAAAGAGAAAGGCTGAGAAGAAAGAAAGCAGAACAAACTCTTTACTCAGCCAACCCCCAGGAACTGCAGCGAGCTTCTTTGCAGAGGCATCAAGCAGTAGAATTTTAGCTGTGTGATTCCACATTTAGCTGTGTGATTCCACCAAATAACAGGACACATTTATCATGCAGTTGAGCGTGCCTACCTGGACACCTGCATGGAGAAGTCTGGTCGCCATGAGAACACGGTTGCTTTGGCCACTTCTCTTGGGTGAGAAGCAGCTGCATGGATGTCAGATCAGGACAGGGATGGGAATCAGCTGGGACCTCTTTCTCAACACGTGGCAGCGCTCAACCCGTGTGCTTTTTTTTTTTTTGGTCACCCTGCAGTGCGTAGCATAAGGAGGTGGCTAGGTTTGAAGGCGAGACTTTCTCCTTGGGCTGCCAAACCCCAGGTTCCAAATTTAGAAGCTTTAACATTTAGAAGCTTTGGGAGGAATTCAACGCAGAGCTAAAATTTCTCCAGCGGCATGGGAATTTCTGCTTGCCCGGTGGTGCAATTTCCCCTCTCCTCGCTGCACACTGTTCTGGAGATTCTTCTGACAGCCCCAAAGCCAATTTTTGGGAGGGGAAGGGGAGCCCCACTACACCAGCAGAATTCCTTGAGCACGCTTCTGTTAAGTGGGGGGGGGGGTCCGTTAGTTTAATCCAGGCATCCCCAAATTTCGGCCCTCCAGATGTTTTGGACTACAATTCCCATCTTCCCTGACCACTGGTCCTGTTAGCTAGGGATCATGGGAGTTGTAGGCCAAAACATCTGGAGGGCCGCAGTTTGGGGACGCCTGGTTTAATCCAACCCTTTATTAAGATTAAATAAACCACAAAGAATGGCAAAGGAAAACAAGGAAGGAGTAGATGGTGGCATTAATGGACAGAAACGTGTAGAAGATAAAACAACACAATTTAACACAGATTATGCCGGGAAAATTAGGGAACAAGGGAAAGGAACACTGGAGCCAAAAGTGGGAAAGGAAATAAACTCCCCAACAACAACAAAAACTTATCCCCAACATCCAGGCAGCATGTTTAATATACCTTGGATGGGGTGTCAGAACAGTATTTGGAGCAAGAATACATTTTTTTAAAATGGGAGGGCGGAGAGAGAGAGAGAGAGAGAGAGAGAGAGAGAGAGAGAGAGAGAGAGAGAGAGAGAAGGAAAATGATTCTGTGGTCCCTAAGCATGTTCAGCCCACACTGGGCTGCTTATTGGAGGGCTCCTCCTCTTTAGAGTTTCCTCACACCTCAAAAATATTTCTTGAACTTTTGCAAACTTTGTGGTTCCCCCAAATCTGCCCCCTTTGTGTGGGTGGTGCTACGTGAGCTGCGATTCAGAGAACTGAGATGCCCGTTAGCATATACGATTCAGTTTTAGACTATTTTAATTCGATCCCCTTAACAACTAAACACAAGAAAGAAAACATGCTGGTATGTTTCAAAAACCTAAATAAAATATACAAATGATCGTCATTTATTAATTTATAAAACCACTTGCCAAAATGGAATAGGCCACTAAAGCTGAAAAATATAAAGAAAAAAAAATGTTTTCAGCACTGTAATATTTTGTAAGAAAAGTTTATTTTGTTTAGAATTTTTATAGATTTCAAGGAAGTTTCTAAAAGATGGGGGAAAGGAATTGCCTGGAAATTGAATTAAGGGATCATATTACAGAAAAAAATGTGTTTTCATATAACGTAGAAGAAACACGTGTATAGAAAAAAGATTACATAGAGCTTTAAAAAGTATGTTGAAAATCAGAAGGAAAAATCTGTGTTAATAAATGTTCTCTCTCTATATGTATATAGAAACAAGTGTTTCACTTACAATAAAATTTCAATTTGTGACAAAGAACAACTGCTATATAAAGTGTGGGCTATTAAAATGCTCAACAGCAATTTTGTTTCATCCCCCCACTCCATATTGATGTAAGGACGGAGGGGCCTAGATCCAAGGAACCAGACAAATGTATCTGCATGCCAAAGAGGGCTTGAACTTGGGTTTCACAAATGGCAGCCCTACCCTGTAGCATCCCAACTCACAAAATGGGATGGGGACGCATTTCTTCAAAGAAGAAAGTCAAACTTCCAATGGGCATGAACGTTAGAGCATCTGAAATAGCTCCTTCAATCCCAGCCAATTTCACTATACAGCTGGGATGGGGATCATGTGGGCCTCAGAGGACTACAACTTTCATTGTCCCTCACCGTGGACCACGGTGGCTGGAGCCGTCCAACAAGAAGTGGAGTGCCACAGGTACTCCATCCCTCCGATTCAGAAGAGAGTGCAAGCCTCAATGCATAAGCAGGCATGAAGAGATCAATGAAGACCCAAGCCAAGTGTGATGTTCCCTTTGTTCGTCTCTTCTCTTTCGAGCCACCGTTTCCAGCGTGAATTATTTTTAATGTTAAACACAAGGCCACTGTTCACGATCCTTTACCTGCGTGTCTTTGAGGTGGCTTATAAGTGCCGGCGTTAGTACAGTGGTGCCTCGCTAGACGAATTTAATTCGTTCCACGGGTCTTTTCTTATAACGAAAAATTCGTCTAGCGAATCGCGGTTTCCCATAGGAATGCATTGGATTTTTTTGATTTTTATTTGCCCAATGCATTCCTATGGGAAACCGCGATTCGCTAGACGAATTTTTTGTAAAACGCATTCGTCTAGCAAGGCAGCCTCCACTAGAAAAATCCTTCCGTTAAGCGAAAATTTCGTTAAGCAGGGCATTCGTTAAGCGAGGCACCACTGTATAAGGGCGCAAACCCTCAGAGCATCTCTGGCGCGTGACCCCTTCCCCGCCGCCACACTCATCGGTGGCGCCATGGTGATGATGCCTGTCCTTGCTGTGGTGAGGCTCCTGGGGACCTTGTAGGCTGGAAATGCCACCTACTTACCCTAGAACCAGGGAGAATGCTACAAAAAGCACTGAGTGCCCCAGAATCTTCAGTGCCCTAGAACTAAAGTGCCCTGGAATCTTAAGGCTGACACTAGACCTATGAAGCCCAGTTGCTGCTTCACACCACTTGGGGTGCCCATTTTTCTAGGCATCGTCTTTATTGTGTACTGGCATGCTGCTGAAAAGTGGTCTATGAAACCAAATAAATAAATAAAAGGGCCAATAAAAAAGCAACTTGGGAATTCAGCCAAGAAAGCTGCTGAAAAGGAAACAACTAGGGTGGGTAAGGGAGGGAGATGTTTGTATATCTATGTGTGTGTGTGTGTGTGAGAGAGAGAGAGAGAGAGAGAGAGAGAGAGAGAGAGAGAGAGAGAGAGAGAGAGAGAGAGAGAGAGAGAGAGAGAGGACACCCACACCCATATATCTCCAATGACTATTTGGCTGGGACAGAATGTACCATACAAACCACCAGTACCTCTAGTAAACTTAGAGTTAAGCCAGGAAGCATCTGGGATGTAGGAGCTGTCTTCACTTTCTGACAGCGTCTGTGGAGACAAAGAGGGATCATCGTGGGGCTTCCGCCTTTGCAATTATCTATGCTTATTGCCTCCAAACTCTATTAAATGTGCTTTATGCAGAGTCAAACACTATACACAGGGCATTTCCCTCTTGCCTTCTTTCTAACGTACACACTGGGCTATACAGGTCTAACAGCTAGGAGGGGAGAGAGAAAGGTCCACTGCACTTTGTTATGTAACCCAAACCTCCTTCCGGTGCTTGGCATTCCCATCTGCCCTTCCGCCCAGGTGCAATGACAATTTTAAAAAACTGCTTTTCCAGCTGTAAGACTGCAATGATAGGGATGGCTACACAGCAGGGAGTTAGTTGGGTCTGACTTCTGCTTAAGCAATGCAAGTCTTCCTGCAAAGAGTGGGCTTGTTAAATTTATGCATGAAGAAATGCCATGTTCCCCCCCCCCATCTACATGGTGCTCAATACCATGTCAGCAGGGATATGATAGAAGGGATAATTTCCATCCATTTTGGCAACAGAGCATCCACATCTATGTGGCGTAGGATTTATTGAGGTGCACGAAATCGTGTGGCAAGAGCACCTGTTTAGTGAGGAGGGAAGGTGTTGCAAGATCAAGTTACTATTCTTTGGGAACGTAATAAGACTGGCTAGATCTACAATTCAGAGCTCAAGAACCCTGCTGCATCACGCCAAAAGGACCACTGAGTTCAGAATCCTGAGTCCACTGGATCAAAAGCCTTTCAGTCTGCAGAAGGCAAAATCCGGACCCAACCCGTTAGAAATAACCAAAATCAATGCTCTTATAATAAAATGCCTTTTTTGGTCATTTCTCCTCTATATCAAAGAGCGGACCTTAGAATCTTGACACCTTACCCTCCCCAAGCTTCGGCAAAATAGACTTTTAACATGATGGCTTCCACACCAGCAGCTTTCAAAATGTGCCTTGTGCCCAGTTAAGCATTACCTTTTCTCGCTGTCCGTAGTGGTCTGCATACCAAACCATTCCATATAAACAGAGGAAAGTAGTAACGGCCTACAACATTGGGGGAAAGGAATGAAAAGGAGGAAGAAGAGTCAAAACCTACCAGCTTCTACATTAATTCCTTTATTATTTCAGGGCACCACACCCCATTTTCAACAGGTTGACTCAGGATGACTTACAATGCATCGCTGGCCCATGGAGGTGAACAATGTTGATGAACACTGAGCCTCTCTTCCTAGTGTATACATAGTACCTATTTACACCGTACTACAAATGTTTTTATTTTACACTACCACTATGAACAGGGAGGGCTATCACCCCATTAAAAAAACCAAACCGAAGCACAACTATGTATATGAATTTTAGGACTGAATTCTACACAGGAGGCCTGCTGCTTAAGAGGCTCTAGCAAATGTTAGGAATCTCTGGCCTGTGAGGTATACTCTAATCTGTGAATGCTTCTTTCCTTGTCTGGATGGAGGATAGAGAGGATAGAGGTTACTGGGTAATGGTAAAATTCACATCGAATGCTCTGTCCATTTTTCCTCTGGCCCCACACACCATTGGCATGTGGTCCCCGAAAGGCTGCCCAGAAGAGTGTGAGAAAAGTCCATCGCTGGCTACAGAATTTGGCAGAAGCTTCACCATGTCAGCAGAGCACCAGATATGCCACAGCCGGGATAGATTTCTTGGTGGAGGAATCCGCCACTTCAATTATTATTTTTAAGCAATTTGTCTAGGTTAAACATTGCAGCCCTGGTCACAAAATTGTGTCAATGGGTAGATTCCGGCTTACATTTAGCCAATGGCCAAAGAGACATGGCAACTAACATGGTTGTTGTACCAAAGAGACCTAAGGAGCAAAGCATTGTTCAAAATAAAGAGCCACTTACCACACAAAGGAGCCAAAACACGACATATAATATCTGTGTTTTGGAGAAGAGGTCTTGACCAAATTTGATGCACACAATAGCTTCCAGGAAACCAATAACTCTGAGGGAATGGCAAAAGTACAGACTGGTTTTAATTTAAGAGCATGCTTTAATATCTTCATTGGGGGGGTGGGGGTGTTTGCATGATTTTGTGAGCTGGTTTATAAATTGCTCTCATGTTATTGGGCCGGGGGGGGGGGGAATAACCTTAGAGGCCCATCCATAAAACAGCTCCCTTTTGAAAGCCTTTAAAATAAATCCTCTACCTTGGGTCAGCCTCCGTCCCCCTTTAACAAAAACTCCTTCCATTTTTTTGTTACAACTTTGCTCCGCTTAATAAACAACCCCTTTGAGCATTTTTATATCTTAGTCAGAGAGCTGCTTTGTAATGCAAACAATATACATGGGCTAGAATGGTAATTTGCATTATAAATGCCTCCATTTCTGTATTATCAGCAGGCGAATGGCAACATAAATAGTATGTTGTGAATGTGTGAACATGCCATGAGAAGAAGAGACTAGCTTCTGTTAGTCAATAAAAGTGGTATCTGGTGGCATCACAGTTCAATAGTAGATCACATGCTATGCATGCAGGGAGTCCTGGGTTTAATTCCTAGTATCCCCCATTATAATGGGGGACACAGGTGGTGCTGTGGGTTAAACCACTGAGCCTAGGGCTTGCCAATCAGAAGCTCGGCGGTTCAAATCCCCGTGATGGGGTGAGCTCCCGTTGCTTGGTCCCAGCTCCTGCCAACCTAGCAGTTCGAAAGCACGTCTAAGTGCAAGTAAATAAATAGGTACCGCTCCAAGTGGGAAGGTAAACAGCGTTTCCATGCACTACTCTGGTTTGCCAGAAGCGGCTTTGTCATGCTGGCCACATGACCTGGGAGCTGTACGCCGGCTCCCTCGGCCAATAACGCGAGATGAGCGTGCAACCCCAGAGTCGGTCACAACTGGACCTAATGGTCAGTGGTCCCTTTACCTTTACCTTTTATCCCCCATTATAATAGGGATGGAGAACCTATGGCTACAGTTAGCATGGCCAATGGTTGGGGTGACGGGAGAACTCCGGGTATAGGGCAGTATATAAATTCAATAAATAAACAAGTAAACACTTCAACAACTTCTGGAGGACCACAGATTCCCTAACCCTGTTTTAATTTTCGTAAAGAATGAACAAGTCTCTAATTCTCATGTTTATGATGATTTCAAAAGCCAGAGGGGTAGCTGAATAAAGTTTCTAGCGATGGAGGTCTTGCACAGATCCTTGCTTCTCTCTGCGATGATCTAGTACAAGTGGCAGGATAAAATTATGCAAAACAGGAGAAATTTGCATGATTTATATGGGTTTCAAAATCCATGTTTTCTTAATGAAGAATTTAAATTATGGAATTTCATTTCTTTCTTTCTCTCTCTTTCCTTTTTAAGCATACTGTGGGCACACATGCATACCAGCCATTATTTCTCTTAGAGCTTCCTTTTTTTCTTCCTTGTGTATTTTACAAGGATTTCACTGGATGAGCAAGTTCATTTAACTTACGATTTAAGATTACGCTTAAGGAAGGGAGCCTAATCCTTCTGGCAAGGCACTAAGCAGCTTTCGCCAGATAGATGAAAATTCAGTTTACCACATTAAAAAAAAACAACCCAGTGAGATACCAGTAACTTGTCTGTTACATTAACTGTCTCTGATTATATTTATTTGTGTCTTGAGCTCCCTGAAGCAAGAGACGATCTGAACTGATGCAGGATTAAAATCCAACTCCCTGCCCTTGCTTTGTAACAGAGAGCATCAGGCAATCAAAGAGCTCTAGTCCCATTTACTTCTACTAAGCATTGCGCAAGTATTTACGGGTGCATCTTACTTGTGTATCTTTATGTTTTTGTAAATTCAAAAACCATTATTTAGAAATAAGACAGACCTCTTAATTCAGACCTTTCTCATATTCTCTTTCCTCTTGTCTGGTTTTTTTTTTTTAAAAAAAAAAACATTTGCCAATTGCTTTCATTCCCTCCCCTCCCCTTGCTGTCTTCCTTACACCACTGCCAAAATTTAGACCTTTGGGGTAGGGATCTGTCCCATTCCCACCAACCTTCTGTTAACATATTAAGGGGCACACACAGTGAAGGTATTAAAATAAAAAAGAAACGGGTGGAAGAGAGAAATCAGAGGGAGGAACAATGGGGGCAGAGGGATGCAGGCAGACGCTTAGGGATGCTGTAGAGCCAGGGAACCGACCGCTGAGGGAGGAAGCTGAAAGGGCATCACTCCTTCCGGCGCCAGAAGTAAGGAGAGCGCCGCAACGCAGGTCAAGGGGGCGGAGTTTTGGGGTGCCCAGACTACTTTGCTGGCGTAGGGACAGACGTACGCCATTGCCGAATTCTGATTCGGGATGAGAGGTCATGTTTTAAGCTGTCTCTACACTGTAAATAAATAGCACAATAAACGTCTTTGAAGACAAACTGGACTCCGGCTGAGTTACTCCAGAGGAGCCACGACGACCCTCTGACACCCACCCTCAGAGAAAGCACAAATCAGCCTTTAAGAGACCAATAAAGACTTTTCTGTTCCATTCAGAGTTTGGATGATTTATTTTTGTGCTGTGTTTTAATAACTGTTTTATCTGCTGCTCTGATTTTGGCTTTGTTTCTTTCATGTGATTTTAGTAACATGGTTTTAGTATACCGTTATTATGTTGGGCTGCGTTGGAAATGAAACGACCCTAAAAAGGTGGCCTACCCTTTCCTGTTTAATTTTAATGCCAGTGGTGTTGTTCAACAAATAGTACATAGGAAAGCAGGCTTCTTCTTCTTCTTTGCCAAAAGTGGAGCAAAATTACGAATGAGACTTGGAGGATGGATCTGGCATGAAGTAAGTGATGACATGGGAATGTTCCTAAGCATGGCCAAGTCAACTGATTAAATTAGCCTGTTTAATTTTGCCAGGGGCATAAAGCAGCAGTTTAGAAGTCCCTCAGGGCCTATTAGCTCAGCGTGACCTTCTCCACAAGGGCAGACTATGCTGATCTGAACACTGCTATTTTTGTAACCTCATGAGCTGGAAAACTTCCTTTGAAAGCCTTGGATTTCTACACCAATTTGTTTCCCTTTCTCTTATGTTGTGTGCAGGAGAGAAAACAATCGGTTCCAGAGGATCACAGAAAGCTGGAAATAGCCTGGGGGTCATCTAGTTCATACCAAACCAGATTTCTTCACACGCCAATATGCTCTGCCCCATTTCCCCCCCCCCCCAAGAATTCATGTGACAGAGTGCCACAAACAGAACCAACCGAGACTGTGTGCACACTGTCCATTTAAGGTACATTTAAAGCACAGGACTTCCCCCAAAGAATTCTGGGAAATGTAGTTTCTTAAGGGTGCTGGTTCTGTAGTTTCTTAATTGATGCTTTTGAATTATGGTGCTGGAGGAGACTCTTGAGAGTCCCATGGACTGCAAGAAGATCAAACCTATCCATTCTGAAGGAAATCAGCCCTGAGTGCTCACCGGAAGGACAGATCCTGAAGCTGAGGCTCCAATACTTTGGCCACCTCATGAGAAGAGAAGACTCCCTGGAAAAGACCCTGATGTTGGGAAAGATTGAGGGTTGGACAGTGTTCTTGAAGCTACCAACATGAGTCTGACCAAACTGCAGGAGGCAATGGAAGACAGGAGTGCCTGGCATGCTCTGGTCACGAAGTCGGACATGACTAAACGACTAAACAACAACAAGTACTTTTAAGCTCAAAGACCGCTCCAAGGCCTATCTAGTCCAGCATCCTGTTCTCATAGTGGCCAATCCGATGCCTATGGGAAGCCTTGTTGTTTCATCATTGACATAAAAGTAAAACATAGCTTATTAAATTGCTTCCATGTGGGTCTAATATTGTCATTTTTTTAAATATTTCATATTTGATATTGGATCAGGACCTGTATAAAAATCCCCTATTGTATTGTTTATAAATGATTTAAATTTGCCCCGGTGATAAAAAAAGTGGATGATTTTTTAAAGTGTCAGGGAAGACGCTGGAAGTGTCATTCATTTTAACTCATTCAGTCTAAACCTGCCAGGCATCCTCATTTTGGCTAAGCCATGCTTACCTGCCAATCACCTGATGCATAGGCAGGTAGAAAGAAATACAAAATAATATGTTTTCTCATTTTGCATTTTTCTATTGTGAACTGCCCTGGGATCTTTGAATGAAGGACTGAATAATAATAATAATAATAATAATAATAATAACAACAACAACAACAACAACAACAACAACAACGATGATGATGCAGGGCCAAAAGGGACTTCAGAAGCACTGCATACTTATCCCCTATTAGTGGGACTTCAAAGTGCAGTGCAGGGCTGTTTGCAACTCCCTTTGAAAATAGTCTCGTGCTGTGCTTTAAAGTCTTGATAATCAGCTGACTATTGGGGCTTCAAAGCACCACACCAGTCTCTTTGCAATTCCCAGGGTGGCAATTTGGAGTCCCTATGATCAGCTGATTGTTGGGACTTCAAAGCACCACCCTGATGTTGGGAAAGATGGAGGGCACTAGGAGAAGGGGACGACAGAGGACGAGATGGTTGGACAGTGTTCTCGAAGCTACCAACGTGAGTTTGACCAAACTGCGGGAGGCAGTGGAAGACAGGAGTGCCTGGCGTCCATGGGGTCACGAAGAGTCGGACACGACTAAACAACTAAACAACAACAAGGGTGCTGGGAATGGTCAGCTCTGTTAGGGCTTTGGGAATTTTAATATCTATAGAGCTTTGAGAGAGACTGCCTCCCCTCTCCCCCCAGTGTTACGTTATGTTTTTCTATTAAATACTGTACTTGTTGAAATATTACTAAAATGCCAGCATGAACGGCCATGGTTCCTGCTCCCTGGGACAGCCTCTACATGTTTAGCAGCCTTCCTCTCTGCATTTGTGTCCCCTAACGTGGATGATGTGCTGGCAGAGCTGCCAATGGATGCAGCTGGGGGCAGCAACTTGGATGAAGTCAAGCAGGCCTGGTCGGGGCCAGGATAGGAATCTGCCTTGCATCCCTATATCTGCCACCTGGAGTTACACAGAGAGCAAATAAGAACAACAAATAAATAGAAACGGAACCCCCCACGGAGCGTGTAATTGAAAGCTTTCGGGATGCAAAGTTGTTCTTGTCAATGAGTCAACACTACAACAGTCTCAATGTTTTCAACTGCCACAAAAACTTACCCAAACACCCAGCACTGAGTTCCTACCCTTTTGCACTGTGTGTCTGTGAGATAAGCATAGTATTGCCTGGAAGTAAAAACAGAGGAGAAAATGTCAATGTAACAGATAGTTGCACGTATAGGTTATAGTTAGCAAAAACAACTTGGCTCGGGGGGGGGGGGGGCTGATATTCAATTTTTGGAGAAAGCAGCTCAATTACTTGGAACATGGTAAAGGCTCAGCCATATTCTAGAACTCCAAAACCGTACCTCAAACCTCTCTACTGCTATCTTGGAGATCGAGTAAATGTGACATTTGTAAACCAATGACTGAAACTTGGTCAGCTATAAAGAGGGATGTACAACTGAGGGTGAGAAAGTGGGCAGAAAAGTCAGCTAGCATGTCAGTGGAATGTCTGTTTGCCTGAACGCAGAGGGGCACAAAGCAGCCACAGCCCTAAGCTTAGATCGGCATTTCGGCATTTTCTGCCAACTGTCTCTATTTTAATATTTTAAGTTGTTTCTCCTAATTTTTCCCCTTTTTAAATTGAGCTCCTGTGAGATTTGACTGAGGAAAGAAGGAATCAGAGTTTAGAAATTAAGAAGCGACTCAGGACAGAGATCTTTTGAACAATGGGAAATAAGACTTGTAATCCTTTGCACCCTTACCCAGAGGAAGCCCCACTGAATACAAGTGTGTTTTACTTCAAACAAAAAAACTGCACTGCATGGAAGTCTGTTGAATGGGAAACAGAGTTGTGTTAAAAGCTTTTCAGGCTTGTAGCCGGGGGGGGGGGGGCAGGAATTATTGAACACCTGGAATATACATTTGCCTAACACACTTGCTGTCATTTGACCTGCTGTTTTACAGGTGATTTTACATTCTCTGACATGCTTGCTGTTATTTAATTGTATTAGTTTTTAAGTGAGCAATTGGGTGGAATGTCCTATGGCCCTTTTAGGACATACCAAGCCAGGTTTCCCTAACCTGGCGCTCTCTAGGGATTTTGGACTACAAGGGCCACCATATCTGACCATTGCCCATTCTGAAAGACTGATGGAAAGAGCACCAGGTTGAGGAAGGTTGCCCTAAACTTTAGCAGCAGTGAGCCTGGGGCTTATGTGCTCTCCGCTTCTCCTTTGGCAAAGCTGTGAGAAGGAGATCAGAAGCGCTGCTTCCTGTTTCCAGACTCTGGTTAGTTTGAACTATGGCTTTTTTCAAACAAGCCAATATCAAACGGTGGCTTGTTTTAAACTAAGCAGAGTCCCCTGGTTTGGACATAATGGAACACCCTGGTTAGTTTAAAAGCAGAGGCAGATGTTTCCAATCTCCCCCTCATTCGGGAGGGGAGGAAGACATGAACATGAGGCTTGTTGCGGCTCATGTGTGTAGCACTAAATTATGGTTTAGCTTTACGTCCAAACCAGGGTTTTTTTTCATCTCCAAAAGTAAATGGGCTGGAGAAAAGGCAAGGAACCTGTGACCACCCAGATGTTGTTGGATTCCAACTCCAACCAACCACAGCTAGCTTGGTGAGCAACATCTGGAGGGCCACACTGGCTCCCCATCTCTGAGCTAGGCTTTTCGAGGTCACCAGCTGCTGGCCAGCAATTTTACAGTGAGGAAGATTAAACGAACAAAAAGTACCTCACAGTGGGCGCTGTGATAATTCCAATGAAGAGGATCCTACCCCAGCTTAAGGGGTGACTTGCATGGAAAACAAAGATATGTTTCAAGAAAAATGTGTTCAGCTCAGTCAACTAGAAGAAGAAACAGAAAGAAGAAAATGAGCTGGGAACCTTTAATAACCTAGACAAATAAGACAGATGCAACTCCTTAGCAACTGCTTACGGTCTGCTCCAGGACAATAAACATATGACACTCCTGGTGGCCTGCGGATCATTGTTGTCTCCATTAGGAACAGTAAATTATGAACTCCACAAAAAGAATTAAATCCTTTGGGAAGGTAATCAATACATTTAAATGCCTGTGTTTGGGAGCTAGATAAACGTACTGCTTCGTTCTTTTCTTTGTGTGTACAACTATGGAGTCAATTTACCTTTCTTTGCAAAAGCAACGTTTTGTTGCATCCTGCCCTACCTTTATATAGTGTGAGAAAGCAGATTTTTGTAGTACCAATAAAAAGTATCACACTTGTCAATGATTAAATTGATTTGTCTTATTTTTACCACCGTGAGGGCTACATCTGGATTTTCTGTGTCAGGCACCAGGCAGTTTTGGCATATCATATAATTTTATTACACATTTTTTATGCTACACTCCCTCAAGGAAGCGAAGGGCAGCACAAACAGTTCTTCCCACCCATGTTATCCCCATAACAGTTCTGTGGAATGGATTAGGCTGGGAGACAGTGACTGGTCCAGAGTCACCCAGTGAGCTTCATGGCTGAGTCTGGGTTTGTTACCTGGTTCTCCCCAGTCTTGGTCTTACACTCTTAACACAGGTATGTGGAACTTGTGACCCTCCAAACATTGTTAGATTCCAAGTTCCATAAGCTTAAGCCAGCATGCCAACAGCTAAAATTTGGGAAGTTTAAAAAAATATTTCTAGCCTTTTTATAAACATGGGTTGTTGTTTTTTATCTTTTACTATTTAGGTTTCATGCTGGTTTTACTTTATGTTCTACTTTTTTTGTAAGCCGTTTTGAGTTACTTTTCATAACTAAGCAATTAATAAGTGCAATTAATGATAACAATAAATTGTGGTGAAATAAAAATTCAAACACATCTTTTCATATGGATTTGTTTAAAAAAACAACGCATTGCTGCAGAAAGGAGAAGGGGTGGATTTGTGAATGAACACATGTGAAACTAACGCAAAAAGGAAACAGCCTGATTCAGTCAACCCTAGCTGAGATTCCCGGGCTTTCTTTTCAATAGCTTTGCTGTTGTTGTTTTTTACCTGCCAGATAATCATGAAAAGGTACACTCCAGCTACTCTTTGAAATGAAGACTTGGGATCAAACCAGCGAACGTAGGTCCAGCTTGCTGGAGTGAACTGTAACACAGCTCTCTTGATTTTACCTGTGGTGGTGTGAATGTCCCTGAAAGCAGATAAGGACAACAGTAAATAAAGAAGGAAATCAACATTGCATTGCTATGTAACAAATGATGTAAAATAACACAGCTCTATCACACTGGGGTTTGTAACAAGAGGTAGTATGCCCGTTGCGGAGAAAGATGCATTTAAGAAGCGGACCGATTGTAATTAAGCAAGCAAACATTTGCGATCAGAAGAAACCTGCCCCAAAGCAAACTTTTCCACATGCGTGATTTGCTCCTCAAATGTAACAAAGCTGAAAATTGGGGGTGATAGCTTATATTAGTCATAGAGTAGACCCATTTAAATTAATGGACATGGATAACTTAAGAGTCTGCTTGGAGAATAACTTAGTTGGGAACATCCCTTAATTTCCAAAGCTATCAAAACACCAAGCTTTCAAAAAAGCAAAAAAAAC